>NC_135531.1:178634533-178952321 GCF_045843805.1 Urocitellus parryii
CCACCAATAGTAGACAGCAGAAGCCAGGCAGGAGCCATGAGGGAGGGTCATCTCAGTAGGGGGCATAGTGGTGAAGGCATTGTGAAAATCACGTGTGCATGTGTGTGTGTGTGTGTGTGTGTGTGTGTGTAGAGAGCGTAGACATACATACAGTATATAAACAGATTTCATTGGAGATCAATAAGAAAAACAAAATGTCTTGCAAGGCTCCTTGCAAGAGAGTGTAAACAAAGCACAGGGGTAGCTGAAGGACGGTGCGACCTAATGAAATCTGTGGAACCCAGCCAGAACCCACAGGAGGGCACTTGGAAAACAGGCCCCCTGACCTCCCTCCTCACCTGTCCACTCATCATCGGAATGTACTCACCTGGGCTGAGCCCAGCTGGAAGTGAGAGGATGGGGGGACCATCCAGGTCAGCCTCCCAGGCTCAGAGCAGGATGGGGAAGTGTGGAGAGTGGATTTGAAAGGGCAAATGAAGAATAAGGAACAGCCCTGTCAATAGTTGTTAGGATGAAGGGCCCAAGATTTATTTTGGCTCACAGAGATCTGTATAACCGGTCTGGTATCCATCTCTCCTCTCAGTTTTCTCTTGCTTGATTCCTCCATCCCATTTTGGTTTCCCCAATGTTGAGGGAGCTCCTGACTCAGGGCCTTTGCACCTACTATTCCTTTGGTGTGGTCCATGTTTCCTTTCTCCTTCTCACCCTTCAACTCTCAGCTTAAATGTCTCTCTCTCAGGGAAACCTTCCTGACCCCTGGCAGGAATCCATTCCTTCATTATAATGTCTCCAGGAAGTACTCAGCTTCTTTATACCACTAATTACAATCATGATTCAAATGCTTATTTAGTGTAATCATTTGCTTAACTTTCAGACAAAATGCTTTATGAGGTCATTGACCCGCTAATTAGAACATAGTAAGAGCTCAATAAATATTTAATTAATAGGTACATGAAATAAATATATCAAAGGCCTAGAAGCTTCCTGGAGTCATTTGTCTATTCTAGAAACTTGGCTTTACCACTTACTAACTAGGGGATCTTAAACAAGTTACTTAACCTCTCTGTGCCCAAAACTTTATTATTATTTTTATAATGTTATTATATCATCATCATCATGATCATGAGAACAGACATTTTAGGGCTGGGAAGTGGATAAATGGGTAAGCACATATAAAATACTTGGAAGAGTACATGGTAATTACTCAATAAATGACACCATCAGCATCATTATTGAAACTTTATTGTGAAATTCTGCTGTTGACTGGCTTTTTGGTGTGACATTTACATTATCAGAAAAAGAGGGAACAGGACATGTTAATCTTAAACAGCATTCACTCTAGCCATCTTAATTTGGGCTAAGAATCCAATTTTCCCAATATTAAATCCTGAAAGCAATTTGGTTTTTCTTTTTCATATTGTGAATATCTGGGAAAAAGTTATTTGAGAACTAATCCAGTTTGCCCTGAAAAGAGAGATTGATCTTTTTGTTTCTAATATGGGGCTCTAAGGTGGGGCGTGAAGTCTTTATGCTCTCCTCAAGTCCATGCTTTGGTTGGCTCTCTCCAGGTTCAGCTTCTAACACCAGATGAGGCAGGAACTAGAGGGGAGACAGGGCAGAGAGTACAAGAGGATCACTCTGTGTTCTAGAGGCACAGTCAGGGGACAGTCAAAGTGCTATCTGGGAGGTCACTGGGAGATGCAGGGAGACCAGTTTAGGTGTGGAGTGAGGAGCAGGAAAATAAGCCAGGTGACAGGAGCTGTACCACGAGAGGGCAGCTTCAATGGCACCTGCTAGAGACTTCCAGTAATTTTTTTTTTCCTGGAAATTATGTCTTCTTTGGGGGAACAATTAGCCAGAGTTGGCATGTACACTGACCTGTGTACAGCAGCATGGTGCAGGCTTCTTGTGATGCTAAACCCGGACTAGATCATGGTGTCACCCGGTGGTCAGAACCTTCCCATTCTACCCTCTAACAACACAGGAAGGTGAGGTTGAACGAGGTCAGACAGCTGACCTCAAGCCACACAACTTTAAAAGGATAGGTACATGATCTCATTCACGTCTTCTTGACTCCCAGGCCAGTGTATTACCATTCTTGATTTCCCTTTTAAAATAACCCTCACTTCCTTTTGTCTTCTTTTTTTTTTTCTTATTTGTTTATTTTTTTAATGTGGTGCTGAGGATCCAGCCCAGTGCCTCACCCATGCTAGGCAAGTGCTCTACCACTGAGCTACAGCCCCAGCCCCTCCTTTTGTCTTCTATTTGGACAGTTAAAATTAATTTTAAGTTTAAATTAAGGTAAAATTAATTTTATGAAGTCACACAAGTAAACCTACTTTGCTCCTGGAGCTATCCCACCTGAACAAGCATCCTGACCCATGTGCGCGCACGCGTGGACAAACACACACACACACACACACACACACACACACACACACAACCTGCTGTCCTGGTTTTGTCTCTGGAAACCCCAGCAATGTCAGTGCCATGTGTACTTGATTTTTCTGAGTGAACCGTGCATTTGACATGGGTGGGGGCACGCATGGCCGAGCAATCACTGTCGCAGAGGGAAGAATTTATGTTTGCATCTGCGTCTCACCTCTTTTCACATCTGGTCTTGGTGGGCCTTGGGGGATTTGTTGGGGGAAGGAAAGAGGAGTAGTGAAAAGGGCTCTCAGCACTGCTGGAAGCAGGGCTGAATGAGACTGGATTGCCCGCCGTTCTTCCACTTCCAGAACAGCCATGCATTTTGATTGTTTCCTGGTTCCGTGTCCAGAGTCTGAGTGGTTTCTCTGGTCAGACTTCCAGGGCCTCGAAAGTGTCTCATTATGTCCGTTGCATGGTTCTCCCATTCAGGATGCAGGTCACCAAGGAAAAAAATGGGTCTCTCTCCTGACGTCAGGTTAGGGATGTGCCTGAAGTAGCTTTAGTTTTCTTTATTAACCAGGGGTACATTTATCACTCCTGAGATGATCCAGGCCCTTGGTGAAATAGTACACTTCCTGTATCACTTTAAAGATGAGGTTCCATTCGTTCACCGGATGTCAGTCAGGGGAGTCTTTATTTTCCCTGGGATGCTGATGGGAAGGGTTGTGATTCCAGGACTCAGGGAGTGAGTGACCAAGGCCTGGATTTTATAAATGCCATCTAACCCTTCTTCACCCTCAACACTCGGAGTGAAGAGGTTCATGCTCTTTAATCTGAACTTATGTAACAGTGTCCCAACCCCAGTGCTTCTCATAACCACTTTTATCCAATCTCTTCTCAATACCACCTGCAGAACTATATGCAGTCTTGCCAGTCTAGACAGACCACTGGCTAGGAGTCAGGAAAGGGCAGCTCCTTTTCTTTGGTTTATTTGATCTTCATGGAAATGCTACATAACTGGAAAACGTAATTGTGGTTCTTGTTAGGATTTGTTGCCTATCTTTGCTCTAACAGCATCGTGGACTGATGACATCAAGGAATCCATTACTCATGTTGAGTACCTCCTGCGTTCAGACGGCTTCACAGCTCCTCACCTTCCAGAGGGCCTCCCTGCCATGTTGGAGTCAGTTGAACATCTGCTTGCCCACTCACCCAGCATGGAGACACCTTCCTCTGTTGACTGCTCTTCCCTCATGGATGGGTCCCCTGGTTCAGTACTATTTACTTATCTGGGTGTCTGAGAGCATAGTGCAGATGGGAATCCACTGGCTGAGGCTCTTCCTCCATATGGTTTCACTGCTTTGCAAAGAAAAGACAAATGTTGGCAGGCACCATCCCTTCTATAAGCAAATGACTCACGGTGGCATCTTATAGCCATGGATTTCAAACTCCTTTGTCTGCAACCCACAGAAATAAATATATTTGACATTGCAAATTAGCATACACACATGTGCACACGTGCATCTGAAACCAAAATCTCAATATAATTCTCTCTCTATGTGTGATAAAAGGTAACGTAATAACAAACAGGGCAAAAAACAAACCAAACAAAGAAGAACAACAACAGAAAAACAAACAAACAAACAAACAAAAAACAAACAGTTCCAACAAAGATGTTAGTTGTAGCATGCACAATTGATCTTGGCTACAACTATGGAGTTGAGTCCAAAAGTTTGAAAAACAATAAATTATAGTATTTATATGTGAAAGAACCCAATCTTTATTCTTTTTCTTTATTAAAATTTCATTTTGTTTCCTTTCTGTCTTTCTTCCCTTTCTTTTCAGAAATGTTTTTGAAAAGAGATTAAAGTATGAAAATAGGAATGTGCCAGACTGATCCCCACTAACAGATCTGAAATTCATGCCCCAAGAGATGGACGTGAGGTCTTCAGGTTTGCTCCACATGGAGGTTTGCTCCCCATTTGGTGACACCAATTGACCTTCCCAAGAGCAGCGAATGGGAGTTCCCAAGTCCCCACATGCCTGATAACACTGAGAATTGTGAAACTTACTTTTTTTTTTTTTGGCTAATCTGATGAATGTAAAATTATTTAAAATTTTATTTCCATAATTATTAATAAAATTGAACATTGCTTCCCACATATATTGCTCAATTAGACTTCCTTATATGTGAAATGACTATTCATATTTTTGGTCTATTTTTCTATTAGTTGTTTTTTTTTTTTTTTTGTAATTTGAAAAATTTTTGTATTTTCTGTATACCAACCTCTGTATACAAGGCATTTACTAAGGTGAAAAGCAAATATTTTCTTCAGTATGTACATAAGTAGTAATTATAATTAAAATTTCCCCAAAGTTGTAAAACATTTATTATACAGTACCTCCTTTTCTCCTTTATTTGCTGTGCCATTTCTATAGTTTACAGTTTTTATCTATGCATAGTTCTCTAAGATTTCTATTCTCTTCTATTGATCTTTTGTTTAACTCAGAGCCAAAACCATACTATTTTAATTACTATGGTTTTATATTTGTTTTAATATCTGGAAGGGCGAATTTTTTGTCTTGCTCTTCAGCATATTTACTTAGCTACTCTTATCCCTGTATTCTTCTATGTGAGTTTTTGCTAAAAAACGTCTAGCAAACATTTTTGTTTTAACTCCATGAAAATTCTTTTTGGTATTTGAGTGGAAAAATGTTGAGTTTATGGACTGACTTTACTGGAACTGCCATCTTTTTTGAACTTTTGAAATTGTTTAACATAGTTCATGTCTCTATTTGTTTAGATCACCTATTATTCCCTTAATAATATTTTCTAATTTTCCTCCATTAAAGTTATTGAAAAATATCATTTGTTGAATTATCCCTGATAATTTTGTTAACATTTAGATTATCTTTTTTTTCTATAATATCATCTAATTAACTTTTTTGGTACATAGAAATAATACTGATTTTTATATGTCAATCTAGAAATCTTTATGAATCCTCATATTTCACAGCCTCAAAATTGTACTTGAATTTTCCTATTAGATACTTACTGTACAACTACAAGGGCTATTTATTACTTCCAAATTCTTCTAGTGTTTGGTTATTGCTAATAAAGCTGCTATGATGATGATTTGTGTACTGATCTTTGGGTGGACAGAGATTTCATTTTAAAACTCCTGAGAAAATTGACTTATAAATAGAAAAGGGTTGTTTTGGCTCATGGTTTTAGAGGTTCCAGGCCATGATTAGGTATGCTCTTTGCTTTAGGCCTTAGGTGGGGTGTCGGATGGCAATTGGGGGAAGCCCATGGTAGAGCAAACTGCTCACCTCACAGTGAGAAACCAAAGAAGCAAAAAGAGAAAGAGGAAAAGACCAGGTTCCATAAATCCGTTGAGAGCACACCCACAATGACCTAAGGGACTCCCGTTAGGCCCCACCTCCTAAAGAGAGCCTCTATTAGGCCCTACCAGCTCCCAATGGCATCACCATAAGGACCAACACTCTAAGACATGGGGCTTTAGAGGACATTCCACAGCCAAACTATAGCATATAATTAATATATAGATCATAGTAGTTATTTTTCCTATAAGACTCCAAAAGTAGAAACAATTAAAATATCTATAACAATTTAATGAGTAAACAATTTATATATTCATATACTGGATGGTAACTAAGCAATGAAAGGAAATAAACTTTGATAAATGCAAAATCATGGATGAATCATTCTGAGTTAAAAGAGCCAGATCCACACACACACCACCAATAAAAAGAGTACATGGTACATAATTCAACTTATATAACATTTTAGAAACTGCAACCTAATTACCTAATAAACCCTATAGACGACAATGAAATAAAGTGTATACCTTGGACTGCAGTTTAGGCCAGAAAGGGAAAAAGTAGGGGATTGCAGGGGGATATAAGGTGACCTTGGGGAGATATGGATATGTTCATTCATTTTATTGTGGTGATGGTTTTGTGACTGTGTACATGTCAAAACTTAGCAAGTTGCACATTTAAATATGTGAAGTTTATTATATGTCGCTTATCATTCAAAATCTTGAAAAGAATTCCTGTGCTGATTTTTTCCTTATATTTTTCCCTATTAGTAATGCCTCTTTATAAGACAGGATGATGGTGGTGTTCCCAACTGTTCCATAGGACTTCCCTTTTGCCCTCCTTTTCTTTCTGCTTTCTTTTCCTTTCTCCCTCCCTCCTTTCTTTCCCATCTGTCTTTCTAATGATAGCTAAAGTCTGTTAGGTTTAAGAGATACCTAGATCTCTAGCCATTTCTTTCTTAATCCAGGAATTAATGCTGAAACTTACAACTACTACTTATCTATCTATCTATATATATATAAGTGTATGTACATATCTATATACATACATAGATATTTAAAAAGCAATATAGGCTTTTCTTCTGTAAATGTAAAGTTATATGTATATATACACGCACACATACATATACATATATTTAAGTATATATAGCATATGCATATTTGAATGTCCTAAACACCCTTGAATTTTTAAAATAAATCTATTACTCTTGAAACACTTTTGTTCTTAACATTATGAGTTTGATATGCTACAGTCTTATTAAGGATATATTTGTACCAATGTTCAGAAGTGAGATGGGCCAATATTATTTTCTTGCCCGTGTTTCTCCAATTTGGTACAAAGTTTGAGTAAGTCTATAAAATGTGTTGGTGCACTCTCCTGCTCCTTAGTTTCTCTGAAATAATTTGTAAAATATAGAGAGTATCTGTTCCTTGATGTTTTGTAAAATCCCAACTAAATTCATCTATTGGTATTTTTAAGGGCATGGTATGTTATTACAGATTTAATTATTTAATGATTATTCCTTAGGTTTTCTATTTCTCTCTTAGATAATTTTTGTAGTTAAAGCTTTCCAAACAGTTGACCACTCTAAGATTTTAAATTTACTTGAAAAAAATATTCATATTAGTTATATGCAAAAATGAATATATACACATATATATGAATATAAATAAATGAATAAATACAAATATAAACAGAAAATCTATTGTGTCTATAGCACATACAGAAAATCCATTGTGTCTATAGTATGTTTTTTTTTATAATTCCTAATAGTGTTTCCTTGTATTTTCTACTATTTTCTTATTTGAACTTGTTAAAATTATCTCTTTTAAGAGAAGCAACTTTCAGTTTTGCTGATTTGTTTGATTTATAATTGTCTTTCTTTAGTTCATTATTACTGTTCAAATCACCATTAATTACTTCATTTTACTTTGTTATTAGAACTTTCCTTGTTTTTGAACTGAATACTTATAATTTTTCCATAAGCACATTTCAAGCTTTGAAGTTCCTTGTTAAGCTGAAGCTTATAATACAACATTCAGTATTTTTATCTTTCTGTGCTGGATCTGGGATAACTCCTGAGATCTTGCCTTTTACGATTTGCTATTTGTTTCTAACATCTAGTTGATTTTAAAGTCTTGTTTACTAAGTATTATATTTGTATGACTTCATGTAATCACCAAGATTTCCAATTAATTCCTTTTTAACCTAAATTTGTGAAAAAATACTTTTGTTGGAAAGAAATTTCTAGGTTGGAATTTTTCCCCCAATATTTTAAAGATGTTATTCATTATTTTCTCACTTCCACAGGTTCTGTGGGAAAGTGAGCCTTGAGTCTTATTGCTGATCATTTGAAAATGTCATGCTCTTTCCCTGCCCTTTCTGTATGCCTTGACACTTTTCTCTCTGTCCTTGCTTTGCAACTGTTTGACCATGATAAGCATAAAGGTAATTTTCTTTGAGTCTACATTGCTTAGGGATTCTGAATTTGTGGATTGGTATCTTTCATTCATTTGTAAAATTTTGTAAGATTTTTTTCTACAAACAGTACACATCCTTATTCTCTCTAACCTCTACTTGTGGGATTCCAGTTACATTTCAGTTTTTGACATGCTCCTAATGCTCTACTTTGATTCTTCATCCATTTTCACCCTAAGCTTCAGTTTGACATTTTCTAATCACTTATTTTTAAATTCCTATCTATAATTACTAACTTTGGATATTGTATTTTATAATTATTTTTTGATTAATTAGTTAATTAATTAATTCTAATTAGGTATATATGACAGCAGAATGCATTTTGATTCATTGTACACAATTGCAGCACAACTTTTCATTTCTATGGTTGTACATGATTTAGTGTCACACCATATGTGCAGTCATACATGTACCTAAGATAATGATGTCCATCTCATTCCACCATCTTTCCTGCCTTCATGTCCCCCTCCCTCCCCTTTGCCCAATCAAATTTCCTCCATTTTTTCCCTTGCTTCCCCCATTATGGATCAGCATCCACTTATCCGAGAGAAGTGGATTTGGCCTTTGGTTGTTTGGGTTGGCTTACTCTGTTTAGAATGATATTCTCCAATTCCATCCATCTACCTGAAAATGCCATAATTTTATTCTCTTAAAGTTTAGTAATATTCCATTGAGTATATATACCACAGTTTCTTCACCCATTCATCTGTTGAAGGGCATCTAGGTTGATTTCACAGTTCAGCTATTACAAATTTAGATGACATAAACATTGATGTGGTTGTGTTACTATAGTAAGCATACTATAGTTTTGAAGTCCTTTGGGTATAGACTGAGGAGTGGGATAGCTGGGTCAAATGGTGGTTCTATCCCAAGTTTTCTAAGGAATCTCCATACTGCTTTCCATATTGGTTGCACCAATTTGCAGTCTCACCGGCAATGTATGAGTGTGCCTTTGTCCCCACATCCTCACCAACATTTCTGGTTGTTGTATTCTTGGTAACTGCCATTCTGATTGGTGTGAGATGAGATCTTAGAGTAGTTTTGATTTGCATTTGTATTAGAATGTTGAACATTGTTTTATACATTTGTTGATTGATTGCATATCTTTTTCTGAGAAGTGTCTGTTCAGCTCCTTAGCCCATTTATTAATTGGGCTGTTGGGTTTTTTGGTGTTAATTTCTTGAGTTCTTTATATATCCTAGAGATTAGTGCTCTATCTGATGAGCGTGTAACAAAAATTTGCTATCAAATTGTAGGCTCTTTCTTCACCTTATTGATTGTTTCATTCGCTGAGAAGAAGTTTTTTAGTTTGAATCCACCCAATTTACTAATTCTTGATTTTATTTCTTGCACTTTAGGAGTCTTGTTAAGGAAGTCGGAGCCTAATCCAACATGATGTAGATTTGGGCCTCCTTTTTCTTCTATTAGGCGCAGGGACTCTGTTCTAATTCCAGGTCCTTGATCCACTTTGAGTTGAGTTTTGTGCATGGTGAGAGATAGGGGTTTAGTTTCATTTTGCTGCATATGAATTTTCAGTTTCCCCAGTACCGTTTGTTGAAGAGGCTATCTTTTCTCCAATGTGTGTTTTCAGTTCTTTTGTCTAGTATGAGATAACTGTATTTATGTGGGTTTGCCTCTGTGTCTTCTATTCTGTAACATTGGTCTACACGTCTATTTTGGTGCCAATATTGTGCTGTTTTTGTTACTATAGCTTTGTAGTATATTTTATGGTCTGGTATTGTGATACTACCTGCTTCACTCTTCTTGCTGAGGATTACTTTGGCTATTTTGGGTCTCTTATTTTCCCAGATGAATTTCATGATTGCTTTTTTCTATTTCTATAAGGAATGACATTGGGATTTTAATTGGAATTGTATTGAATCTGTATAGCACTTTGGGTAGTATGACCATTTTGACAATATTAATTTTGTGTATGCAAGAGCATGGGAGATCTTTCCATCTTCTAATGGCTTCTTCAATTTTTTCTTGAGTGTTCTGTAGTTTTCCTTGTAGAGGCTTTTTACCTCTTTTGTTAAGTTGATTCCCATATATTTTATTTTTTTAAGGCTATTTTGGATGGAGTAGTTTTCCTAATTTCTCCTTCAGAGGATTTATCACTGATGTATAGAAATGAATTTGATTTATGGGTATTCTAATTTGCCGAACTCATTTATTAATTCTAAAAGTTTTCTGGTGGAGTTTTTTGGTTTCTCTAAGTATAAAATCATGTTGTCAGCAAATAATAATCATTTGAGTTCCTTTTTTTTCCTATTCATATCCCTTTAATTTGAATGATGTTGGCTTTGGGTTTAACATAGATAGCTTTTACAATGCTGAGGTATGTTCATACTATCCTTGGTTTTTCTAGTATTTTCAACATGAAAAGGTCCCATATTTTCTCAAATGCTTTCTCTATACCAATTGATATAATCATATGATTCATTTCTTTAAATCTATTGATGTGATAAATTATATTTATTGACTTTTGTATGTTGAACCAACCTGACATCCCTGAAATGTGTATTTTATAATTCTAGCATGTCCATTTGATGCAGTTTATTGATTCCCATGTCTAGTAATTTTTATTATATGCCAGGCATTTTATTTAAAGTAACCATGAGACTTCAGATGATATCTTCCACAAGGAAGAGCACCCAGCTATGTTAGGCAGAACAGCAAGTACTCACCACCTTGATCTAACTAGAGTTGAGCTGGGATGAGGTTGGGTTGCAACTCTAGTAAAATTCGTTTCTTTCACCTCTGTTTCCCTTTTATTTCTTGGATGAATTGCTCCTGAACTTTTGATTGACAGGTTGGCAGGTTTCTATCTTCTCAATCTTAAAACACTGTGGAAAATTCAGTCTCAACCTTCAGAGGTTTGGAGTTCTGCCCCTTCTAAATTGGGAAAATTTTCTGAGGAAGAAAACAGGCATGTGTTTGAGGTAGGCCAAACTTTTCAAGCAGGATAATTTTTTTTCTAAATATTGTGAGACCAATGGAGATTTCATCCAATTTTGTCAAAGTTCCATAGCATTTTGCATTGCCCTAAAATTTTGAAAATGAACCATAAGGGAGTCCAGTTGTGCACTAATGGTTCCTGAGTTTTCCAAATTTTCATGCCAGCCTCATATAACTTCCAAAAGCTTTGCTTATTTCTCTCTTCTCTAACAAATCCCCTGTGTTTGCTAGATCTGATCATAAACCCAATTCAAAATCATCAAATGAACCCAGGGGGAAAAAACATTCAATAGTGGAGTACTCTTGCCAGAATGCTCTCTTCTCTGGAAATTTAATTCATTCAGTTCTCTTCACGTCCACAGCACTCTGATATCTCTCAAAACCACCATTTTTGCAATTTATCTGGCTTTTTAGTTGTTGAAATGAAACTGGTGGTCTGAAGCCATCTATTACAATCCTATTACCATCTTCACAGAACTATTATCATTTAAAGTTATTTTCAGATTTCTCTTAGTTTGATATTATTGGGGGTAGAAAATGATTTTTTACTTCTTATTTGTATCATTAATTTTCTTCATGTGTTTTGGAGTTTTAGTTTGAAGTTTCAGCTTGAATAAAAAATTTCTCTTCTCTTTCTTTCTCTAGTGGTTTTGTATTTACCTCCTGTTTCCCTCTGAGAATCTCCCAGAAAAAGACCAGTGTTGGTTTGGAGTCCCCCTTTTCCTGGTAATAGTGAGTCAGTATAATGATTGTGCTAAGCCTTGATTATAAACTTCTTCTCCAACCCTAGGACAATGTGGAGAACAACTTCCCCAACTTTCTGTTGTGGGAGGGCTAATCTGCTTCCAGCCGGGGAGCTTAGCTCTCTTATCCTGTTTCATGTATGTGTGTGGCAGAAGGGAAGTATTTTCAGTCTGTAAGCCACAAGATATGGATTTCTTCCCACTTTTACCTTATTCCAGAACTGAGGTTCCATAGATCCTCTGTTTCATTTCTTATTTTCTTGTCTCTCCATTATTTTATTGTTCTATGGAGATATACATTGTTTTTGAGCATAAGATTACCTTTTTGATTTTTATCTTATATCCAGTTTAACTATGTGTTTCAGTTAAGAAGAGATGGCCTATTCAAAGCCTCATGTTACAAAGCAATTTCCTCTAAAAGTTGAAATTGAGATTTTTTTTTTTTTTTGCCAATGTTTTTTGTCTTTAAATAGCTAGGGGACATATTCTTCCTTTGGACTCACTAGGACAACACATCAACTGTCTCTTTGTGTACTCAAGAGCTCTTGGTATCACCAGCAGGCTGGATTAGGTACCTTTATAGAATGTAGTTTTAACTTCCACCAAAAAAAATGGGTAATTAACAAACTTGCCACAGAATTTCTGTTCAAAGAAAATGATATTTAAATATTATCTATGTTCTCTGAACCTGTGAGGTAGTTCATCACATCTTACATATTCCATGTCATGCATTAGACCAGTTCTTTCTCCTCACTGTCTTCAATAAATAAAAAGCCATGTTTGGGTTTCTTTTTATCTATGGCTACTGGGGCTGGGGTGTGGCTCAGTGGTAAAGGACTTGCCTAGCATGTGCAAGGCCCAGAGTTTGATCCCTAGCATGGAAATAAATGACACAAATACAAAAACTTTCAGATAATCTTAATTATTCCATCTGTCCTTGGATTACTTGCCTTTGATCTGTTGAGCATTCAGGCACTTAGAGAGCACAACCCGTGTTCAGGATGCATTCCCTTGGCACACAGGCCGACAGACCCTTGGAAAACTCCATTCAGAAACTTCTCATGGTACTTCCCTAAAGAAATCTCCCCTATTTTCTTGACTAGTCTGAGATGCTATTGCTAGTGTATTTTGGGAAAGCCGTGTTTTGTTATAGTCAAAGATCTTTCTGAATTTTCATTTTGAAAAGACTAATAGCTATAAGACCTTGGGTGAAATGAATTTATTATCCCTGTTCAATGGGACAAAAGTGAACGTGAGAGGGCATTGCTGAGAGCATGCAAGACTCATGAAGATGCTCTGGGCTGCTGGGAGATGGTGAGAAGGAACCTCTCGTGGTGACAGGAGATAGGAGAAAGACCTAGGAGGAGCATTCTAAAGGGAAAAGATGGGGAAGCATGACAATTTTGCAGAAGAAGAGTTCTGACTTGGAATGTCAGACAACAGCATCTGGAATATTTAGTCATGTGTGGAGATGCCATGAAATTGGTGAAGTCAAGGAGAAGCCACAAAAAGGAGGCCAGGGCAGGTAGAAACTCTGTGTGTGTGCCTGGAGGTGTGTCCAGGTTCTAAGAGTCACAGTGTTAGGAGGGCTGGGGGCTCCGCTGCACCAGCTTCTTCCGACTGCCTGCCTCAAGACAGCTAGCCTTGATATGGCAGCTAGCATAGAAATGCTTTGGAAATCCCATGTGCACTTTATATAGACTGGGTCTAGTATATAAACAGTCAGATTTACCATCCCTAATCTGAAAATGTGAAATCTGAAATGCTACAAATCTGAAACTTTTTGAGCACTACTATGATACCACAAGTGGGAAATTCCACAACATAAAATTTTGTTTCATGCACAAAATTATGAATCGTATTGTGTAGACAATGGAGTTTTATTCAGCCATAAGGAAAAATGAAATTATGGCATTTGCAGGAAAATTGATGGAACTAGAGACCATCATGTTAAGCAAAATAAGCCAACCTCAGACAGTTAAGGGTCATATGTTGTCTCTTGTATGAGGAAGCTAGAGAGGAAAACAAGGTGGGGGCAGATATCCCCCAAATCAAAGGCAGATCAGTAGAGGAAAAGGACCTTGGAAAATAGGGAGGGAGGAAATACTGGAGCATGATATAGGCCAAATTATATTACTATAGTGTGTGAATTTATAAATATGTAACAACAAATCCCATCAATATGTACAACCATAATGCACCAATTAAAATGAGGAAAAATGTATGTATATATACATATACTTACATATATGTTCACACACACACACACACACACACACACACACATACTTTGTAGAGTTGGTGGGATGTGGTGGTACACACCTATAATCCCAGCTGTTTGAGAGGCTAAGGCAGGAAGATCACAAGTTGAAGGCCAATCTCAAAATTTAAAAAAATTATAAAATAAAAAGAGTTGGGATATACCTAAGTGGTAGAGCATTTGTTATTTATTAACATGCATGAGTTCCTGGGTGTGTGTGTGTGTGGCAGGGGATGTGAAGAGAAAGAGAGAGAGGAGAGAAGAGAGAGAGACTAATATTAATTCCAAGATATATGTACAAGTTATCCAAAACATAAATGAGTTCTTCATTTAGACCTGGGACTCATCCCCATTATATCTCATTAGGTATATGAAAATATTCCAAAATGTGAAAAAATTAGAAATCTGAGATACTGCTGGTATTCAGGTAAGAGAAACTTGACCTGAGCCTTCCACAGCATCCTAATAGACAGAAATGGGGAATATCACCAGGCATAGTGGCACACCCCCTGTAATTCCAGTAGGTAGGGAGGCTGAGGCTGGAGGATCACGAGTTCAAAGCTAGCCTCAGCAAAAAGTGAGGCACTAAGTATCTTGGTGAGACCCTGTCTCTAAATAAAATACAAAAAAATAGGGCTGGGGATATGGCTCAGTGGTCAAGTGCCCTTGAGTTCAATCCCATACCTCCTCCCCCCAAAAGAAAAAGAAATGGGGACTATCCTAGGTTGTCTGTTTCCACATGGAAGTTGCCTCCCAGAAAGAGAATAATAACAAGCTTTAACAGTTATACTATTTCTACAGCGATTGATCATGCTTCTCATTTATTGATCAGATACGTATTGAGTGTCTCCTCTGCGCTAGGTCCTGTGCAAGGTGCTGGGCTTATAGGTGAATGAGACCCCTGTCCCTGTCCTTGAAATGATCACACCCTGAGTAAAAACGGACAAGAAAACAAGGAAGAAGAATGGGGGCACTCTGGGTGGAGGAGGGGGACTTGATGGTCACACCCAGGAATGCTGAGGGGCGCCTTGCTCCCCCAGAGCACGCAGAACTTGCTATTTCTTTTGTGGTTTCCCTGAAGCCAGATGGGGAACACAGCCTTCCCATCACAGTGTGGGAGGGAAATGTGGATCCATGGAGAGAATCTACTTTTTTTTTTTTTGAGTTGTAGATGGACACAATACCTCCATTTATTCATCTGTGGTGCTAAAGATCAAACCCAGTGGCTCCCACGTTCAAGGTAAGTGCTGTACCACTGAGCCACAGCCCCTGCCTGTGAAGAGAATCTTTGTCTAGGGTGGCAGGTGAGGCTGGGGAACTCAGAGGTCTGTCTCTTCTTCAGAAAACCAAGTCTCTCTGCCTCCCTTCCTCACACCCGCCTTCCCACCATGGGGACACTGGATGAGCAAGGGTGAGGCACACGGGACCTGTACAAACTTGAACCTGACTGTCAGTAACATTGCTCCAGACGTGCATTGCCTTGGAGTGGCCCTCTAGGAACTCAGACAAGGCCATCCTTACCTGTGTGTTCAATCCTGGAGGAGTGGGTATGAAAAATAGCTCTCTGCCTTCGTGAAGAACACGGCACCAGCACGCATGGTCTCAATAAAGAAAGCGGGCTACCAGAGAAAATAGAGAATGCAAATATTCTATTGTTTTTATGTATGTAACATCAAATCTCTGAGAGTTCACAAATATCCCGAGATTGGACATCCAATATGATAATGGGCCAGCTGCTATTATTAAGTGCTAGAGATGGTGGTTAGTGCTTTCTAGAGGTAATCTTACTTGATCCTCATCTTTTATTATTAAATTTGTTTTATGTATTAGGAAGCAGAGAATCAATTGAGTTTTCTTAGCATGTCCAAAGTCACATTACACAACTTAGTAGTAGCAGATTCTATATTCAAACCTAAATCTGATTTTCTTTTCTAGGCACTTAAGTCAGCTTTTTCAATGCTGAGACTAAAAAACCTGAGCAGAACAACTATAGAGGAGAAAAAGTTTATTTGGAGGCTCATGGCTTCTGAAGTCTCAATCCATAGAAAGTTGGCTCCATTCCTTGAGGTTCAAGGTGAGGCAGGACACCATAGTGGAAGAGTGTGGCAGAGAGAAGCTGCTTACATCATGATCAGAAAGTAGAGACTCCATTCCCCAGGCACAAAATATATACCCCAAAGTCACACCCCTAATGCCCACCTCCTCCAGCCACACCCCACCTGCCTCCAGTTACCACTCAGTTAATCCCACAGGGGATCAGTTCACTGAGTGGATTGTGGCTCTCATAACCCAATCACTTCTCCTCTAAACCTTCTTGCATTGACTCACACGGGGAACATCTCACATTCAGACCATAGCACTATTCTCCCTTTAAAAATAATTATTTCACTGAATTTTTAAAAATGGGTCAGTGATTGGATACATGTATTGGAAGTTTTTAAAGGAGGTTACCTGAGGAATCAAGTTGGCTGTTTTCTGTGTATATGAATGCGTTGCTGGACTGTAGGCGACAATGTGCTCAGTCAAGGTGTGTCTCTTCTCTTCTTATGTCACATGGCAGTCTGCACAGGGCTGAGTCCACTGTCGTTTCTCACAGCTGCTCAAAGGGACATGGAAAAATGAAATGTCCACCATTGCAGACCACCTCACTCAGTTTAGGGTTATGCCCCATCACTTGGAATCCTTCCTTCCTTGTCTCTTGAGGAAAACCTGAGCCATTATTTATTGAACTTTGAAAATTTGTCATTTATTGGGGTTTGACTCAGGGATATGAAGAAAACTAAGACATAGTCACTGCCTTTAAGAAGGTCATAGAGCAGTTGTAGAAATGGACATCTAAGCAAAAACAATACAGAGTATGTGCAAGAGCTGGATTGAGGACACAGCCAGTCTTTTGTCAGAGCCTAGAGGCACATCCATGTCACTGCAGAGGTGGGGTCAGGAGAGGTCTCTCTGAAGAGGAGATAGTTATGGAGCCACTGCTGGCTCGAAACGCCCTTTCAGCAGAGCCAGAAGCCCTCACCAGGGTCCAGAGGCGAGAACATGGTTAATTTCGAGATGAGGCTGAGAGGTAGAAAGGGATGCTTTATGAAGGGCTAAGAAATGTAGATTTCTTCTGGCTATAAAATCACATTAATGAGATCAAGGGCTTCTCATCTCCAAATGGCCCCAGCCCACAGGAAGCTTTGGCATCATTACTTCTTTCCCATCCCTGAGGTTCCCAAATTTTCTTCCTTGGGAAATCCCCTCCCATGAAATGTCTCCCCACACACCTACAGCTGAAGGCTCCCTCTCTTGTCTGCAGACTGCTCCATCAACATGTGGGAGTGAGCCACACGGAGCTGCAGCTCCCCATGTCTCCCAGGGCTGGGGCTTGGCAAGGGGAGGGCAGCCACCAACACTGGTCTCCACCAGGCTCAGCCGGCAAATGGTTTTCTCCAGGCCTAATTAAGGATGACTTGATGTCTATAAGCCTACACTTAAGCCTTTGTTGGCCTGCTATTGTTCCACTGAGCGTGACAAGGCCTAGGAGCTTTATTCTGGTTGTCTCAGCCAAGAGCCAAAGGCAAAATTAAAAAAAAAAAAATCACTACTTTCTTTCACGAAACATGCCCATTTACTTGTTTTTCTACTTTATGGCATTACTCATCGCTATAAACCCAGCGTGGTCTACTTTTTTTTTTTTTTTTTTTTTTTTACATTTTATGATTGTCATATTCCAAAGCCAGGTAAGCACATGGGGCAGATCCGTAACACATATTCCAGAGACATTGGTTAAAACTCCACCAAGAGCCCACTCCACATTCAGCCGCAGAAGATACCAGGTCTGGGAAATTTTGATCACTTCACTCCTCATTTTGATCACTTCACCTCCTGAGAGGTGAGTGTGATTGACAGCATCAGTCATTATCATTTTATTGCATTATATTGACCGCATCACTCAATTTCTCAATTCCCCAAATTAGGGTTGTCAGATTTAGCAAATAAAAGTATAGGACACTCAGTTAAATATTAATTTCAGATATAAGTACGCCCCATACAATTTTAAGAATAGCTATATACTAAAACATTATTTGGCAACCTTACTATTGACTCAACACTATAAATAAATATTGAGCGCATCTCAATGCTAAGTACTGTGTGAGGTTTGGAGGAGTCAAGCATGAATCAGAAACACTCTTTCCCCTGAAGGGATTCAAAGGCTAGTGAAAGTGGAGACTGGTAAAGGATTAATAAATACACAACCTGATACAACTCTCTCACACACATTCACCCAAATCCTCATTCATGTACAGACACAAACTATAAATGAATCTCATTTATGAAAATGAATATACGTTCAAATGTGAATCAAGTCAAATCTTAACATGTTGCAAAGTATTCCAACTACCAAAAAAAAAAAAAAAAGAAAAAAAAGGAGTAATTGACTTCAGCCAGTTAGGATTGACCCTGGAAGGTAAAAGACAGTTCAAAATTCTAATATCCACTGAGAGTCTACATCACATTTTTATGTCAATAAAAAATTGACAGTCTCAATATGTGGAAAAGGACCTTGACCAAGTACATATTCATTGCTGATGTAAAAATATTTAGCAAAGTCAAGAATGTATATACATTTCTTACTGTGATACAATATAGAAATAGCACTCATTTCTAATTTTGAGAAAAATAACAACAAAAATGTTTTGGAAATTAGAAACAGATAAATATTTCTCTCTGTGTGTGCATGTGTGTGTGTGTGTCTTCAATTAAAAAGTCAGAATCATGCTTAGAAGTGTAGTAGAAATGTTTTCTTTTAAGCCAGGAATTAAACAAGAATGGTTATTATCACAATTATTATTTAATACTAAACTATATGTTTTAACCATTATAATTGAGCAAAGGAAAGAAATAATAGATATAAATACTTAAAAGGAATTGGCCAGTTTGTTATACTCAGATAACATATTTATATGCCCCAGAAAATCAAAGGCAATTTAAAACTATTAGAAAAAATGTAATATAGAAAGAAAAATCCAATAGGATGTTGGTTAACTAATGAATGTGCAAAAACCAACATCTATTTCTACAGAGAAGAATCAGAAAATAGAATAAAGTCCCTTTAACAATGGCAATCAAAGATATTCTATCTACACAAATTTAATTAGCATACGTGCAGGTCCTAAATGAAGAAAACTTTAAACTTGAGAATCACAGTTTTGTAAGAACAAAAGGTGCGCTGAACTCTTAGAAAGCCTGAATTTTATAAAACCATCAATTTTCTTCAAAAATTAACCTCTAGATGCAAACTTAATTAAAATTCCAGGACAAGTTTTTTTTGTTGTTGGGTTTTTTTAGAACTTGGCAATGTTATACAAAATTCCCCGAATGTCTAAAAAAGAATAAAAGTGAGAGGAGACTATTTTACCAGGTATTAAAATTTATTATGCAGTTATAATAAATAAAAGACTTTGGGGCTGGAGAAAATAAAGTCAGGGGGACAAATCAATGAAATAGAATGGAGAGAACAGAAATAAGCACAAATGTGAGAAGTAAATATAAGGTAAAATAACATTTAAAATCAGTGGGAGAAAGAGATTATTTTTAAAAATGATTTGGGGAGATCTTGGGAAAAAGTAAGCTGGATTATATCTTTAAACAAAAGTTATTATAACTGGACCAAAGATTTAAATATACAAAGCTGCATAAATTTCAGGAAACCAAAAATATAAGAAGCTTTTATAAAGCAGATATAAATTCAGAGACCATAAAAGAATACAATGATAATGTTAGTGATTTAAAATTTTAAAGTATTGGTAAAACAAAACTATATACAGAAAGCAAAAAGACCAAAAAACTGAGAAAAATATTTATTGCATATATCACAAAGATCTAAGGTTTTTAATTAACAAAGAGCTCATAAAAACAAATAAAAAAGGGAAACAGTACTATAGGAAAAAAAATAGTGAAGCTTGTGAATTGGCAGCTAATCGAAAGAAAAAATTTCCTGGCATATTTTAATAAAAGCAGAAGTAACTTTCATAATTTATTAGTGAGTAAAAATTAAAAGTTTTGATGGTATCAAGGGCTGGCAATTGAGTGTGGAACTTGGCTTTTCTGCACCACTGGTGGGCATGTAAGTTAGTGTAATATTTCAAAAGGCCAATGTGGTAATATCCACCAGAATTATAAATGCATGCTTGCTTCCTCCGACTGATAGGAGCACTTGTAGGAATTTAGTTTGGGGATATGTGTGTTTTTGTCATAAACAATTTCAGAACAGATGTACAAGTTTATTCACTGCAGCATTATTTGTAATTTTAAGGGAATGAAAGTGGAAATAAGATGTCCATCAACAGAAGACTCACTAAAACTTCTATAGTGTATTCACATGATGAGCCAATATGTAACCAATAAAAAGAGGAATCTAGGAGGCATGCACTATTATAGTCTCTTGTGAAAAAATAATGAATATGTATTATATTTGCATAATATACATACAACATGTTGTGCAAAATATATATAATGTATATATAGAAAGGATCTTAAATATTGATATGTGCTTATTTTTTAAATATTTTTATTAGTTGTTGAGGACCTTTATTTTACTTATTTATTTACATGTGGTACTGAGAATTGAGCCCACTGCCTCAAATGTGATAGGCAAGCACGTACCACTGAGCCACAACCTTAGGAACAAAAACTGTTCTAGTACTCCCCCTGAGGAAAGAAGTGGGGGTAGATTGCTCCGTTATCTGCCATTCTCCACAATTTGAATTTTCTAAGCCTGAATGTGTACTGCTTTCCATTTCCCCCTTATAAAACTCAAGTTATTTGGAGCTGTGGGATGAAAAATTATTTTGGGTTTCCTCTCTAAAAATTATTCTTTTGTTTTTCTTAAAAAAAAAACACTTCTTTTTATTAAGGCATTGTAATCATATGTAACAGTGGGATTCGTTGTTACAGAGTCGCCCATGAACACAGTATGATTTGGTCAATCTCATTCCCAGGCAGCTCCCTTAGGGAAATGGTCCTAAGACACAGCATGATGGCGGCAGTCCATATGAAGCTCTCAGAAGCAGTTTTCTCATTCTTTACACCCAGATGCTATCAGACTCCTGACTCCCTTCTTTCCCTCCCAGTGGTGCTACTCTGAATCTGTCATTGTCTCTGATTCCCTCCCTCAGCTGGGGTCCCTGCACAAATGGGGAACCTCTGTGGGTAACTGGACGCAGCCATGGCTTGAGTCACTTGCCTCTGCCTGTCTGCTGGGCGCCCATTCTTCATACAGCTGCTCTGGCCTGGAATCTGCACAGCATGGGCAGCCCTGGCCTGCTCCAGGCCTGTTTTCTCTGAGTAAGCTGCCTTGCACACCCCTTAATGTTTTTCAAGGCAGGTGGCAGGGTGACTCAGAAGTTGGGAGGACCCGGTATCAATTTAGGTGGTGCACCTTGGGAGCAGATGGTACTACCTCACTTCTCCAGGCCTCAGGAGCTCCTTTTATAAGATAGGTATAGGAACACCTTCCTTCTTGCATGTTCCCTGAAAGCAATCAAGAAATACTAATTTTCCTCTGCTTTTAATTTTTCTTTCCTTATGTTGGTGGGGAGAGAGGAAGAGAGGCTATTACTGTGTCACCCCTGATTTGACATTTGAATTATGATAGGACTCAGCAACAACAGTTTTCAGCCTCACCTCCTCCAGCTGCAGAAGAGTTAATTCCTTACCCATCCTTCCCTGATGAGGTGCCCAACCTCAGGGAGCTTTGCAATCCTGGTTGCTGATGGGCTCCCCCCGGGGCTCTCCGGGGTGAGTCTACTCTTTGGCAATCCCTATTTCTTCATCTCTTGATTTACAAGACACACGCCTATGACCTGGAGGTCTCTGGGTGTGGGCATCCAAACAGAAAAGAGCCATTAAAGTTCAATCAAACCTGGTGGGTAGAGTTCCAACTTCTCCATGAGCCTGGAGCCTGGAAACCTAAGCTCCCTGTGAAAGCACCGCCAGCCCCAGCCTTGCACAGGAGGAGATGATCTGTGGTCCCTGTTCTGAATCTCCAACCAGAAGTGCACAGCCCGATCTTTTTGCTTTTATCTGCTGGCAAGGGAATTTAGCTTGTATTTTCTTCCCTTGGGAATTTTCCAATTCTCCTTTAAGATGACTCAAGCCTGTGCTCCAAAAATATGTGAAGAAAATGAAGATGACCTGCAGGCTGATGACAGCAGTAGACACACCTGGACCAGACCTTGTCTGCCATGGAGAAGCAGAGCCAGGATCTGGATCTCCAGCTCTGGCTTCCTTTCTTATGAGGCGGTATCGCAACATTCTCTACAGGAGGATGAAATTGCACAATGAATGCCAAGCACTAAACAAGGGCTGGGCACACAGTAAGCCCACAAGTGATAGTGCCTCTTACTGTTATGGGTTGGCGCATAGTTGGTAGTGATGCTAATGTGCAGAGTGACTCAAGTTCAAATCCAAGCTTCTATTCGCTGGCTGCGTGTTTCTGTCTGGTTGCTTAACCTCTTGTCCTCAATTTATTAATCTGGAAAATGGGACTGATAATGGCACCTACCTTGTATAGTTCTGACAATTAAATTATAGTCCGTCCTCCACATACCTGGGTTGCGCATCCTGGAATTGAACCAACCTTGAATTACGTACCATGTAGTTGGGAATGTGATGGTTTTGTCTGTGCCAAACATGGGCAGTCTTTTTTCTTCACCATTATTTCCTAAACAAGCATAGTATAACAGCTATTTGTAAAGCATTTACATTACATTTGGACTTATAATTAATCCCATTGTAACTTGAAGTAGGTGGGAGGATGTGCATAGCTTCTGTGCAAATAATACACTATTTTATGTGAGGAACTTGAGCATACATGGATTTTAATATTTTCAGGAGGTCCTGGAACTATAGTTAATGTGTACAAAGTGCTATTGAAGTCTTGACACATAATTAAGTACTATATAAATATTTTTAAAACTATTTCTAGGGGCAAATTCAATAGAAGGATTGTAAAATAGCAAAATCTAAAATGCACACACACGGCCAACACAAGGAAAGCAGGTAGAAGGCGATAATGAAATGAAGTCAGAAAATGAAATCTAAGAACAGAAAAAAAATAGAACTGCTAAATACACTGAAATGAACCCAGACACACACCCAAACATAGAAGCTTCTGGTGAGCAACAGAGGGAGGAGGTATGAGACATAAATAAAATCAGCAACTGTGAGCTTGGGTTCCCCCAAATAGAGGCTGGAAGCCCCTGTGGTTGGAGGTGAGCCCAGCATAGCCAGTAGCCGATGCAGTCTCTGCTGGCGGAAGGCCCCCGTTGGCGACATGTAGTCCGTCTCCACGTGGACTGTTTCCACCTCTCCCAGCTTGGATCTCAGCCACCTGGTTCCAGCTGTGCTGCCCCAGGCGGGAGCTTGCTTTGTCATCACCTGTCTCTCTGTGGGCCTCTGAGAAGAGCCTGATACTGACACCATACCCTCTAAATCTGACTTAGACCTCCTCCACAGGGCCCAGGTGCCCAGCTTCTCAGCCAGGTTCCCATCCACCAGCTCACCAGCCTATCCACAGGCCATCTTGAGACTTGGCTTGAGAAATAATGAAAGAGATTTTCCACCCTCCTCTTGCACTAGATTGTCTGCACCCTTCTGTACCAAAGAACATGGGAAATGGAAGTTAATCCATCCACATGGATTCTTGCTGGTACCTGTGCAATATCAGGCCACTGTGGTAGTATGTTTTGGAGTAAAAAAGAGAAATAATTGAACTTCTAGTACTTTCTAAGAGCTCAAAAGAATTGAAGGAAGACCCAGATATTGGATACAACCAGGAATAAGTCAATCAAGCAAAAGTAGAATATTTCCAAAATCTAAGTACTGGACCCTGGTAGTGAATGTCATGACCAGACAGGGAAAGGAGATGCCCCTACTGTGGTCAAGGATGTAGGACATGATGGGTGGTAATTCAGGTCACTAGTGCCTAGCAGACATTTCATCTACTACACACACTGTGTTACCAACTTCAATGCATGACTCATTTAGTCTTTATTCAGAAGGTACTACTCTCATGGCCACTTCATAGATGAAGAAACTGAGGCACATAGAAGATAATGAAAGTAATTATACTATATCAGTCTATTTTCTATTATCATAACAAAATACTAGAGTCTAGGTACTATAAAAAGAAAAGAGGTTTACTTTGCTTACAATTGGAGGTTGATAGTTTTTGTCTTTATTTTTTAATTTTTGCTGTGCTAGGAATTGAACCCAGGGTCTCACATATGCTAGGCAAGTGCTCTACCACTGAGTTATTCCCATAGACTGAGGTTGATAGCTTGAATGGGCAGTTCCATTATGCATTTGGCCTCTTGTGAGGGCCCCCTTTACTATATCACAACTTTGCCGACGGCATCACAATGGGAGATGGTGCTAAAAGGAGAGCATAGTCGCATGATGAGACTGGAACCCAGAGGGACTCAGGGGCCAGGTTTATTCTGTCTAAATAACTCACTCTTGAGGGAACTAACTGGGATCCCACAAGAACTCCATTAGCCTTTCCAGAGGCAGCTCCCTGAGTGGCCCACTTACTTTGTACCAGGTTCCCCCACTCCGAGATTCTGCCACCTCAACACCGCCACAGTGGGACCAAGCTTCTAGCTTTGTGGGATACACTTAAACCTTATCCCAACCAGAGCCAATCCTCACCCCATGGGGTTGGGAGGGGCTAAATGACTATGTGCAATGGTGATGTCTGAATGTCCCTGGGCACTTCCTCCCAGGGCCACCAAGCCTACCTTTGAGTTAGACTCCTGGATGACCACCATTTCTGGAATGCCCATGAGATTTCTGACTCTCAAACTTTCCTCATAAGGTTTCTTGTACCTCTTGTATCCAGGTTTCCAGAAACTGGGAAGCCTCTGATTGCCAGTCCACACAGTCCAATTCAGTCTGTGAATTCCAATCCAGGGAGGTCCCTCCCATCTTGAGATGTGTTTCCTGCCTCTGTGTTGCCCTGGCCTTTCATGTTTCCTGGACATCAACTCTGCCACCAAGAAAAGGGGTGACAACTTCTACCCTGCAGGAGCATAAGGTTCTGTATCTTTCACAGAACACAGTATGCACCTGTTTTATTATCTTATTTCTTGATAAAGTCTATCTGATATGATAGTTGTAATTGAACCTGGTTTATCTCCCCTCCTAGATGAAGAACTAGGTCAAAGATATTAAATGGAACATTGATTCCCTACTCCACCCAGTGCTTAGCATACAGCCTGGAATGTACTAAGTTCTCAGCAAATGTGAAGAGAAGGGAACAAATATCCAATTAGAGAACAGCAAGGGAACGAGGCTCTGTTGACACTTAATGTGTACTGCGTGTGCAGTTTGCACAGCCCTAAGCTAAGTGCTGCAAGGAGACCAAAGATGCACAGTAGAACACTCTGTGGCCCCAGGGACTGCCATCCAGGGGGCCCACAGGAGATGATGCTGTACACGGTTTATCAGCAAATATTCTGAGGAGAGTTAGAAAATGGTATAGATTGGGGAGGAAGGAAATGTGTTTTATGTAGTCACAGAAAAAAATCAGAACAAAAAGACTGCAAGAAGAGGACAGGTAACAAAAGCTTTGTTGACAAAATATTGGGGAAAAATCATATATCTCATCTCACAAGAAGAAAATGATTATGTAAAGAATGATATTCTGTTCATTGTCACTTACAAAGAATTTAAAGCAAATAAAAATGCATTTATCTTCTTTTTAGTGAAAAAGATAATGATAGAAGATTCCACAAACCCTAAAATTATCTATGAAAGCCATTTATAAAGACCAGGAGGAAATTTTCTAGACTGTTGATAGAAGAAGCTTTCTGTAAATCTTTAGTTTTGTGAATGATTTTTTTGTCTTTGTTCTGTTTCTCTTTCAGAATTTCTATATCCATAAGTAATCTTTATCTTGGAAAAACAAATTGTAAATTGTATGCTATATGTCCACAGACTAAAGTATTCTCTAGAAATAAGCAACGATTTCTGGAGTTTACTAGTGAACTCCAGTATATTTTCCATAATTGATCCTCCTTTCCCCTTCCTGATTTTGACAATTCAGAAGACATTGAACACGTATATATAGCATGTTGGGGGATGTGTGTACATGTATCTCTACCAATATTCTTTACCATGAGTTTTTGATTATCACATACATGATATACATGTGGACTTTGTATGTCTATGTCCAATAGAACATGGTGAATGTGGTAGATGATGGACAGATAGCTGGACTAATGGGGAATAGAGGGGAGCAGACCCCTAATATGTACTAGCAAGTTCAAATGTGTGTATAGACTAAGAGGCAGGACAACCTAAAACAGCACATCCCCTGTCTGTAATAGACTGAGGGCTTCAGAAAAATTTGGACAATAGAAACTATTTGTGGGTTCCTTCCTTTTTCTCTTTCTCTCTCTCTCTCTGGTATACACACAGACAGACACATGTGCTTTGCAAGGGTGCCAGTGACATGCCTGTGTGCACACGTGTGTGTGCATACGTGCGAACACACACACACACACACACACACACACACCTTTTCCTCCCGATTCTTCTCTGACTGACATATGAGTTGTCCAGCCCCAGGGGCTGCTGCAACAAAAAAATATAAATAAATAAATAGATAGATAGAAGGAGAACACCACCCCTGGGCTTTTAGCTGGCTGGAAAGAGGGAATCAGGACTTTGGGAAAATGTTTCTGACAATGACAAAAGCCAAAAGTGGTCAAAATGAGTCGAATTTTGAGAAGAAAGCTCTATTTTTAGACCTGGCTGGGTAGGGCTGTGTTTTGAAAATAGGTATTTAAGGTTGCATGTAATTCATTTAATGTGCAAGGAAGTCACTAATTTCATAAAGAAATAAAGATCCTCAGAACCCAGATTCCTCTGAACTCGACCTCAGCCTTAGCCCGGGGTGATTACTAACTCCTTTGGTGAGAAGATAATTTTATTTTAATTCTCATGCAATAGCTGAATAACTTCCATACAAATGCCAACTATCAATCTTTATGAGTAAATTATTGTCCTCACTATGAGGGTGTGGTACAGAAGAGGAGACATACTTTAAGAGCTATAAAGCTTCTTGGATATAATTTTCTTCCTAGGCCATTATGAAGATACATAACAACCCTATTTTTTTTAACAGCTCAGGTGAACAACACGTTGAAAGAGTAAAAATAAAAGCCTTCAACAACAATGCAGATAGGACTTTGATAAAAAGAGGGCCAGATATTTACTTCTATGTCCCACGTCAGAGAGAACATGGTGTGTTAGCTTTCTGTCACTGTAACAAATATCTAAAATAATCAGACTTATAAGATAAAAGGTTTCTTTTGACTCACAGTTTTGGAGGTTTTAGGCTATGCTTGATTGGCTTCATTACTTCTGGGTCTGTGACAAGCCAGCATGTCATGGTAGGAATGTGTGATTCAAAAGAGAAAAGACTGGAGTTCCATAATCCCCCTTGAGGAAACACCGTCAATAAAGTAAAGACCTCCCCCTAGGCCCCACCTTTTAAAGATTCCACCACCACCTAATAGTACTAACCTGGAGATCAAGCTTTTAACACATGGGGCTTTAGAGAACATTCTAGTCCAAACAATAGCACCTGGCTTTCCGACTTTCTGTACATTAGGCTCCCCCATCTTCCTTGCTGTCTGTTCCCAACTTGTTGAAAGTGTATCCTGCAGCCAGGGGAGAATTTCTGCTTCATGTATTTTTTCCTCTACCTTAAAAATTTTTGAAATATGCTTTCATTTTTTTAAGAGAAAGAAAGCAAAAACTAATAAGCGAATGGTCCATTATTTGTGCCAAATACTGAGCACAAATGCCTTTATGCTCTTAGGATTTTTATGAAAACCTGTGTCCATTAACTCAGGAACATTTTCCATCTTGAGGAATTTGGATCTATCTTTTAAAAATATGAAATGCACATTGCTTTTTGTTTAACTTTAAAGAAAGAGGACACAAAAACAAGTAATTGAACAGCTTCTTGTTTGCATTCAACACTTTGCACACATGGGCTCCCATTTGGTTTTTACAGAAACCTGCTGATGCAGGCACTCACTCTTTCACATTAGAGGGAGCAGAGGAAGGAAGCAGCCTGCCCAAGAGCTGGCTAGCTGGGAGAGCAGGGTTTTGTGTGAGTACAGAATTTGTGGTTGTCCATCGCCAGCCACTACACTGCTGCCACCATCCAGAAAACCACCCCATTTCTAGTTTTGTGCCTTTTTATTTCCCAAGTTTTAGCACTTACCCTGGGACAAACTAGAATTCTGTCTGCAAAAATCTCCTGATCTCAAATGGTTTGTGCTCAGAATTACAGTTCTGAGGTCTGTCTATGATGAATAACTGACTGATTAGTTCTTCAAAGAGTTGATGTTTAGCTCCATGAATTTATTAGATGCAAAGACAGATGGCAGTTTAAAAGCAGAAATCTTTATACTATTGAGGCTGTGACACTGTCTCTACTTTATCAGGGGCCCTCTCTCTTCCAGGGCCCTGCTTCTGACCGCTTTGTAAGGATTCACCCCCACTCTCATCTTTAAAAATATAAATGAATTAATTTGACTTTGAAAATCTCTTGACACTCTTCAGGTAACTGGAACCACATGTGATAAAATCAGATTTTGGCAAGCAGAGTTTCCCAAGCTGTCTTTTCTTTTTCTTGTTCTTCTTGGCTTTGTCTCTCAGCAGACCAGTGTGCAAGGAGCCCCACCCAGTCCCCAAGTCACTGGAGCAGTACTGACTTCTCCCATGGATAAGATACCCAAGTCGGGACTTAATTGGAGAAAAACACATTCACTTTTTTAAAGCTTTTGGCTTTGAGGTTTTTATGAGAGTAGACAGTAGAAGTCATATGCTTTGTCTTTTTTTTTTTTTAATCTGATGAGTAAACTAAAACCCAGGGGCTCAAACAACTTTTTAGAGCCACGTGTTGTTAGTGACAGAGCTGGGATTCATACCTGGGGCTCTGAACAGGATCCCTGAAGGTGGCAGCTACCCCTCAGGGTTATCCAGAGATGAAGGTAGTCCATGCATGCGACGTGTTTAGAAGAGCACTTGTGGCATAGAAACCATTCATTCCTCTTTGATAAATGCAGAGGAATATTATTCATAGCAGGAAAAAGAGGCAATGAAAGGTTTTTCAGCATCAACCACCAGCACCGGGATATGGATGCCAAAATAACTATGGGTCACCTGTTAGGGTCTGTACAGGACAGCAAATCACTGTCAATTGGTTCTCTAGGTTTTTAACAATCATTACTGCCAGTCGTTTGCATGTCAGGTTTTTGGAATTGAAATAGTTTGCTCAGAAAATATTTCAGTTTCATCCTGAATCTCTCTGTAAAGTAGAAACGGCTTATGGGGATTGGGGAGGGGGGGTCAGAGCCATGGTCACAGTATAACAAGAAAGCTGTCATTTCCTGTATTAAAGCTAAGTTTGATATGAAGAATCTTTTGGATTTTCTTCCTGGAGAAACTGGATCTTGGTTCTACACAACCAATAGCTCTTTCAGCATCCTGTGAAAGGCTGCACCTGTAAGCAACTTATGTCCAGATTAGGGAGGATGCAAGGATACATCTTTATTTGCTGTAGGTTGTGTACTTCTACAGAACTTACTGTTTCAAGAGAAGAAAACTGCTTTATAGAAATGAGAGTCCTAGTAGAATGAATCACATACATAACTACACAACTGGTGGGATTCTGCATCATGTACAACCAGAAGAATGAGAAGTTATACTCCATTATATATAATGTATCAAAGGGCATTCTACTGTCATGTGTAACTAATTAAAACAAAAAAATTAAAATGTATTTAAATTGTATTTTAACTGATACATAAAACTATGTATATGTAAAAAAAAATGAGAGTCCTATTTAGGGTTCACCTTCTAACCTCCTTTTCTAAAACATTCATATTCTGATAGCACCTGGATGCTTGCTGAATACCTGGAAAGTTATCAGTTGCATCCCTCTCCATTCCCCATCCCACCAGTCTACACCTGGTTGTGCTACAAGGCAAAAACTCCTAAACAGGACCTGGAGAGGCTGGAAGCCGCCAATAATAAACCAAGTGGAGGGGCAGAGGTGTACTCCATCACTTTAGAGGGACATTTGCAGAGGGGGTGGGGGTGGGGGGACAGAAAGCAGGACTTAGGTCTGTGGGTTGTATTTGGCCTCTGTGCTCAAGTGACACAACTCCTCCCTGAGCATAAGACTCTAGTACGTAGAGACTTCTGTGGGTTTATGAGAGCTGCTTCTTGCCTGGTCTGCTAGCCTGATGAATAACAGCTGTCATTATGGAGGGTTTGCTTTGCACTAGACTCCCTGTTAAGTGCTGTGCACACATTACCACTTCTTAATCCCCAGTAGCAACCTTTGGAGAGGCAATTGTTCCCCCCATTTCTCAGACAGAGACTCATGAGGCAAAGTGGTCTGTGTAGGTTTGCACCTGCAGCAAGGGGCAGAGATGGTATTTAACCTGAGAATTCTCCCAGCCTCTGAATGATTCAGGACCCCAGAACTGCTACTTGATTTCTGCTGTCTTCCTCCTTTCTGAAAGAGAGAAGCTACTTATGAGCTTCAGCCCCAGACAGAAAACTGCACTAGAGCCTTGGCCCTGTCAGCATCTACCTGAATGACTTTGAACAAGATGCCTAGTTGATCTGTTAGACAAGGAAGCAGACTTGGTCTTGTTTCCTTGGATTCTGTTATCAGTTCTGTCTAGCATGTTCCTTGTATTTGTGACAGCCTCAAAATGTGCATATAGAGCTCTTTGGTCTGAGACGTTGTTTTCTGCTTGGGCTTCCCTGACATTTGCCTCAAATGGGGGCTATAATAGGATGAAGCTATTTTCTCTTCAAATCCATTCAATCACATTTAGGCAAAATGAAAATATGCAAATTCTCTCCCTTCAGGCTTGCCCTCGTTTTAACACCAGAGTCCAAATCTAGAGACAGGGGAAAAAAATGTTTGAAAGGTTTCGAATTAGGAAGAAATAATCCTTGTTTCACTTCCCCAGGGTGCACATAAGTCTCTGCTGGTCCTTTTCAATAGGCCATATGGGTTTCTGGGTTGGGTTTGCCAGCCAGTGTCCTGAAATCTCTCACGACTTCTGTTTCATAAATATACTTGGACATGACTTCCTTTTTTGGGTGCCTCATTCTCTCTGACTTAAAATTAGTTTGGGGGCCATAACTTAGAAACTGTTTCTTCTTAAATAAATCATTCTACCATGGCTGCTGACCCTGCACCCATTTATCATAACCAGTTCCTTTCCTCAGCTTCCTCAATGGAGTTCCCTCCCAAACAAGTTTCCTTGTGGGTGGAATTTCCAGTTTAAACGTGGCTTTGACTTCAACTTTATTTTTAAAGTAAATCTGTACTGGGGTGAGGGGTGTTGCCTGTTACTGACATTGAAGCAACCAACCAATTTATCTCAAATGATTGAATCAATGGGGCAACATTGACCCTTAACAGAGACAGGTTAGTGTAAAAATGATGCACCATATTTTTTTTTGCCAGGGTTCTGATGCATTTGGGTGTTTGAATAAGGCATTTTCTAATATTCCAGCTTGAGTTCCAAGCAGGCTTAGGCTCTGTCTTCATAGCGTGTGCCCCAATCCTGTGTGCGATCTATTTTTTAAGACTCATATCCCAAGGGAAGCAAACACTCAATCTTCCCCTTCATTTTCCAAATGCAGTTAGGTTATTAGTTTTGACTTAATGAAGAAAATAGTGGGATCGAGGCAGGCTCTGAAACCCCAAGGAAAGAGTCGGAGACTCTGAAGGGGGGTTAAAAAAAAAGTGGCAAGAAGCAAGTACATGCAACTAAGCACTTTCCATATTTCACATTAAGCAGTTTAACACCATTTTTTTAGAAGGAAAGAAACATTTTAGATATTCTAAGCATAATGCTTAAACCACAAATTCTGTAAAAAAATGAACAGCACAAGCTATTAGCAGCTGTACGCGTCATAAACACCTTAGGCGAGACAATCAGAAACTAATGCCAAACGCACCTTGGAGCCATCAGTCTGCACAGGGCTCGACTTCTGCAATTTCATAAGATAAATGCCTCTGCTGTTTTAAGATGATGAAACTACAGCTGAGACGAATCTCCGTGTTTTTCACCAGTGATTTAATAAAGGCCAGCTCAGAATAAATATGGAACGGCTACTCCGAAAGCTTTTTTAGCTCGGTGCTAAAATGTGTTGGAACTTCCTTCATAAATTGATTGTATCCAAAGTTCCGATTTGTCCACGAGTGGAGGAAAGGTGTTTACTAAGTCATGGACTGTGAATGTTCCATGTAACACACTGGTTTTATGGAGAATGTAGGGTAAGATGCTTTCTTGGGCAAAGCCAGGAGTTGGGGATCTGACTGTTGATTCTACATTGGGGGTTCTGGAATAGTTGTCAAGAGTAACAGAAGGAAAAAGCGATCTTTATCATGGATTTCCTGTCCCTGATCTTAGGCTTCTTATAAAAAGTGCTAGGTCCACCTGAAGTTCCATCTGCACTCGGGTTCACTGTGGTATCTTAAAATGTTTTAAACACACCTTCAGTCATGAAGTAGCTGGGGCTGTGAGATGGACATACTAGGGACCAGCCAGAGCTCTGGGGAGCCAGATAAACACATGTCCATGCATCATAGGGAGTTATTTCCAGAAGTATTTAAAATCCTAAGGGACAAGGCTGGCTATAATTGTAGCTGATCTATTTTAATCTTAAATTGGTAAGAAAAGCTACCCCCCACACACACACTTTTGATGAGCAAGAAAAAAAAAAAAAAAAAACAAGGGACAGGACTGGATGTTGGAATATTTCTTTGAGGCCCTGGTCTTGACAGCGGCATCTCTGAGTAGTCAACTGACCCCTTCCTGATCACCGATTAGGCTATGCATGTGTGTGTGTGTGTGTGTCTGTGCACACGTGCGTGTCTGTGCGTGCGCGCGAGCTGGTCATTGGTCTGCCAGCCTACTTTGCAGAATGGCGAAAGCCTGCTGGGAAACAGCAGCGGTCCATTCACCAGTTTTGTCTGGGGACGCTGCGCGGTTGACTCGGCAGAGGTTCTGAAGAACCTTGCAGCTGGGAGCTGCGTGGGTCCACCCGCCTACCCCTTGCCCTGGGCCCTTCTGAGTTTAATTACGTCCTACTTGGCTGAATTCACAGGTGGCTTTCCCTTGGAGGAGGCGTTTACCTCTCCCCAAACCCCAGGCTGCTCATTTCCTCAGTGGATTAGCAGGACCACGATGAAACAGAAGCTGTGCCTTCTCCATTCTTTACACAACCTGGTGTTAGAGGTTGACCTTTCACCCCTGGAGATTCGGAGGATTAAGGCTGCTTTTAAGTCCCGCTCTGGTTACTAATCCACCACTTTCACTTGATGTTATGTAAGCACTTCCTGACTTACCCTTTAAATCCTGTAAACATAATAAAACAGAGTCTAACCTTTACCTTTGGATTTCCCACTATCTTTTGCGCTATCGAATCAACTGTGGAAGGATCCAGGAACAGAAAGCTAATAAGTGATAGCCTGATTTTTTATTTTTTTTTTTTGCCCTGGGACATGTAACAAAACATTACAATATTTAATATATTCAGGTCAAATAGTTGCGGGGGAGCACCAAAAGCTTCAGACTGGGCAAATAATGTTTCCCCCTTTTAACTGAATACATTTTCCCACAAAACAATGAAGCAGATGGTATTGGGTGTCTCTACTCCTCCCCCTTTTAAACAAATTAGAACCAATAAGATTCAAATGATAGCTGGAAAAAAAATAGGCTTTTGAGTCATACCGACTTTCAGCCTTGCTATCTCTGCCCTGCATCCTGACACTAGCCCAAGGGGTCTTCTCAGGAAGGCTTTAGCTCTTCAATAAGACCCCCGTCTGGTAGCCCTGATCTCCAGACCCAAAGAGCAAATCCAAAACCATTTTGAACAAACACAAAATTAATCCTGTGTCCTGTCCACCATTCAACTGTCAGATGTCCCTCCTGAGTGCTGTCTCTCGGGGACGGAGTTATGGGTGGCCACAGGTCTAACAGCCCCATGGGCAGCAGGCTGTCACCAGCTCTCTGTTGGCAAGTGCAGATCTTCTAGGAACTTCTGCCCTCCTCCCCAGGTTGGTTCCACCACCAGAGCTCAGGGAGTTGGCCACCTTCATAAAACTTCTCATCAAAGGGAAGCCTTGGATGAGATGATCTCTTGTTTTTTGTTTGTTTTGGGGTGTGGGGGAGGGAATGTTTTTGTTTTGTTTTATATCAAAGAGAACCTCTGCAACAACCCAGCAGGAGGCTGTCAAAGGGAAGCAGTTAGGTGGTGCATTTGCCAGACCTACTGCAAGCCAGGAAAGGGACAGCCCCATGACCAGCCAGCCTGTCACCACTTACCTGTGGCCTTCAGTTCCTTGACCTTCAAATGGTGATAATATCACAGACTCCTCTCTTTGGATTACTGAAGGGAAAACCTAGTGTATTGCTTTTGCGTTAAGTTGATTCACAATCAAATGTTCTGATCAGAACATTTGATTGGTTGGGTGAGGAATTATAAAAAAATACCTTTTTTTTTTCATCAAAAACCATGGTAATCTAATGAAACAATGCAAACAACTGCTCTTTCAGATGTCTAACATGCTATGCAAACTTATCTTTAATCTACTCGATCTGTGATTAAAACCAAAGATCTGAAATCTGTACATTTAACCACAGGTTTCGTTTTTGAGCAATTATCATGAGCTAGAACCCATGTTCAGGAGTCTGTATATCTTATTAATTTAATGCCACCTGTAGCTGTGTAGTGGGTGTTAGCAGTGATACTTGCTCACTTCTTAGATGAAGAAACTTAAATTCAAAGCAGCATGTGCAGAGCTGAGGTCCAAACGCAGCTCTGCCTGGGCCCTCCCTCTGCAAACAGGAATGCAGGGTGATAAGCCACTGGGAATAGAGTTCGCCCTGTGATTTTTTTCAGTCCCCATGTACTCCTGGTCAGGTAGCACAGTGGTTCACATTTGAGAACTGAGACCAAGAGAAGCCGTGGAAGCAGATCTATTTCATGTATGAACAATGGGAGCATTCTCAGGAGGAAATGGGAAATGTCCTAAATGGGGTGGCAAGCAGGCTCACAAGGCTGTTGGCCTAAGTAGGTGAGGAATCATGGTTTCTGTGGATGGACTTTCCTGGATTTTCTTAGCTTCTTCTGGTCTCTGCTTCTGGGAACATCCTGAAGGAGGGGAGCTCTGCCCTCTTCCTGTCCTGGGGGGATTCCTCCCATTGCCTTTGAAGGTGGGAGCAATATGGAAGCCGAACGCCAAGGATCGGTGGCCATGTCAGTCTGTAACTCCTGGGGGAATTAATGGGCATCTGAACACAGAGGAAACGCTTCCTGACAAGGAACATATGTGACTCATGTCTCGAAGTCAGTGCATTTTTAGTGAACCTCTATACAGGCCTAATGTCCTGTTTGTGAGGAGCATGCCCTTTCTTATGAATGGAAGTGTCACCACCCTGCTCTCATGTGAAACCCTCTCCACACACCCACGGGAATCAATGCTCCCACTTGCAGGTGCTCTGGGTCTGCTATGCATCATGGCTGTGGAAATCACACCCAGGCCCAGAAGAAACCTCCTTGGTGTCGAACACAAATTCCCACGGAAGTGAGAGGCCAGAAAGTAGACGGCATGGGAGAGAGAAAGAAGATTCTCTAAAGCAGGTGGAAGCTACATCCAGCCCAGCCCCGGGTCCTCAGGCTTCACGGTATAGAGATCCCACCACGTGTGCACACACTTATGCACACACCTGGGCAATCCCTTGCACTCTCAGCCCTCTTGTCTTTCCTAACAAAATTCCCTAAACAACAAAATTCACTAAATTTGGTCCTTCCCGTGTCCTGCCAGATGGAAAGAGGAAAATTTAGATCCATTTTTCCATCTGTGAAATGGAAAGACCAAGATAGGCCCCGGCTACTTTCCAAAGTTTTTCTGAAGGACACAGATAATGAATATGACAGTACTCTGCAAGTACTTTTTTTTTTTTTTTTAGTTGTAGATGGGCACAATATCTTTATTTTATTTTTATGTGGTGCTGAGGATTGAACCCAGTGCCTTCTACATGCGAGGTGAGCGCTTTACCACTGAGCTACAATCCCAGCCCTGCAAGTACTTTTAAGTTGCAATCCAAATAGAAACCTCTGATAGAACATAAATTCCATAAAGGTAGGAACTTTGTTTTGTCCACTACAATATGTTCAGACCCTAGAACACTATTTAGCACTGAGAAGGAATGCAATTAATGTTTGATTAGTTAGTCAGCTGGTAATTGCACAGTACTACTAATAAATTAATATAACATCACAAAATCATGTAGTCCTGTGACCAAATTGGGAATACTTGCTTTATAAAGGAGCCTACCAGGTAACAGAGACTTTTGTCTTTTGTAACATTCTTTTAAAGTATCTCAATATTTGACAAGATAGGAAAAGGCTTCTTGTAGTTGTAATGACAGAAGTCATAGTAATCACAGTGAAATATCCTTAACTCATAATCAATTGTCTAAAGTCCAGAGATCTGAGATGCAGCTGGGAACCCAAGAGAAACAAGGAATCATGAGTGGCTGACATCAGTATCTTAACGCTCATACAGTAGGGCTCCATGTTCCCCACTTCAATCTACTAGCTCTTACTTTGAACCTAATCATAACATGAATAGTGATGTATTTCTCTAAGCCAGAATGGAGATGATAAAGTAAGAAAGAATGCAGAAAATCTACTAAAAATTAAAAAAAAACTACATACACACTAAAAAAAAAATGTAACTTAGAGATAGATTTCCTTAAAAATTCTCATCATCCTTAAATGTTACCTTTTAATCTTTAAACAACTTGAAATTCTTTTTTTGGGGTCAGGTGGGGCAGTACCAGGTTTGAACTTGGAGCACTTGACCACAGAGCCTCATCCCCAGCTTTATTTTGTATTTCATTTAGAGACAGGATCTCCCTGGGTTGCTTGGCACCTCGCTTTTGCTGAGACTGGCTTTGAACTCACTATTCTCCTGCCTCAGCCTCCTGAGCCTCTGGGATTACAGGATTGTGCCACCACGCCTGGCTTAAAATTCTTAATGATAGCCCAAAGTTACCAAGGAAAGCTTTAATGATGTTATGAACATGCTTTTAGAAGAAACGAATGTGGATTTATGGGGAGTGGGAGACTGTTAAGGCATAGCTGGTCCAGTAGGGTGACAAAGAACATGGGCCTTGGAGTAAGACAAAGCCAAGTCCAAGTACATGTTCTCATTTCCACGGTGGACCACTGAACATGTGACCAAGCATAGTAAAGCCTCAATTTATTTACTTAGGCAAAAAAATGGGATTTATTATATAGATTAAAATAAAAGTTATTTTAATAACTTTTGCACTTTGCATAGAAAAGAAGTTATTATTATTACCACAAAAATTCAATTGAGTGTCCCAATTCAACATTACTACAACAGTATTTTAGTAATTAAAATTATAGCCATTACTAATAACCATATCTGTTATTGTCTTGGAAATTCTCATAATAAAAAAAAATAAAAATCAACTCTCAATGTTAAGAGGACATTTGTTTTCTGGAAATTTTATAAGTCGAATATTTCTAGCAGCAAGATGTATTTGCTAAATTTCATGCCACAAATAACCATAACCACTTAGAATTGTAGTTGCATGGCTTCCTTGTAGCTCACACTTATCAATCAGTAGGGGTTGCTAAGGCCAAACAGTTCCAAAATCAAATAGCAGGGAAGAAAAGAAGCAGGGTACATGTATTTTATGGCATGAGACTCTTTTCAAATTGAAGTGTGAAAAGAATCAATTCAGCCAGGTGCCTCACTGTCCCAAGAGTCCAAGTAGAGCAATTACTGAAATAACACAAACTGGATGCAAAACAGAAGAAATAAAAAAGAGCCTTCCTATCAAAGTACTTCTGGGAAGGCAGTTTAGCACCTTGTAAACCTGTTTCCATAGCTCCCCAACAAACAATGGCTTTTGAGTCATGGAAAAACTGCATGGTGTGCAGTCAAAACACTCGGTGTGAAGGTGACTTTTCTTGAAGGAAAACTGTCTGAATTGGGGTTTCAGTTTCTAGATAATTCTGTTGATGTAAAAGTCATTGAATATTATTGTGAGTAAGAAAAGTTCCTTGATTGGCAGCCAGCTCACCTTTCATAAATCAAGGGATATGGACCAGTGTTTGTTAAATTTCTTTTTAAGGGAAATCTCTAATTCAGATAAAACAAATAGACATAAGTTACTCTAGTTAGATGTGGGATGGAGGGTGCTGTCATACCCTCCATCCAAGGGACCTTATAGAAACTCAGATGAACCCTTAGAACTCCATGGAGACCATCATAAAATTCCTTCCCTTCCTCGCCAGGTCTAATAGTGTCCAATTATTTTAAGTACAATCCATCCAGGTCAGTCATCCCTGTTTGAGGTTGAGCATTGTTAGAGAATATTTTGAAATTTCCAATAAGGCAAAGAGTTGACTTCAACAAAGGATGAAGGTCACAACAGTCCGAATGTTGAAGAAGAGAACACATCCTACCCAATGGCTCTTAGGAGATCCAGAGGGTGCAGATGGTCCTCAACCTGAGGTGCAGTCAGCACCCATCTCTAACCCTTCCCCACCAGCTTCGCATAACAAGTCATCCCCCTTCAGGGCCAGAGCCCCAACTCCTGCAATATTCTATCAATAATAGCCAAGTCTGGTTGTGGGAAAGGGGGGAACCTGAGAATTCAACAGACACCCACCCCCACATCTGGGTAGTTCTCTGTCATTGTCTTAAGATGCCCAGGGAAGAACTGTGACCCCTCCCCAGTCACTATTTTATGGGTTCTTGCAACATCCAGGACTGAGAAGCCTTTTCTTGACAACTAACAGAAACACAAATGTGGGAATCTGCCCATTTTGGGGGGATGCGGAGTGCTCTTCAGAGGCAATGAAGAATTGTTGATGACTATTCTCAACACCTCTGAGCTTTCCCAAGTCCCATATCTTCAGTTTATTTTTTCCTTGGTATGGAAATTGCAAGTGACTTCAGCAACAAGACATTGTGAATTAATTTCCTATGCCTGCCCCTGGGGTCCTGGGAGGAAATGGGTGCACCTGCCCCAAATCAAATGAATAATTCATATTTCATCTGGGTCTAAAGGTGATAGGCAGTATAAAAATGCAGAAACAGCTGGAAACAAGATTAGGGATGTCCCCCCAAGAAACACCAAGTCAGGAAGGCAAGCTTGTTTGGTGCACAACCTGGGGCTCAGTCTGCTTTCTGAGCTTGTTCTCAGCATCCCACTGTTTAGACTTCTTGCAAGCTACCACCCAAATCTTGGAGAAGAAGGAAGTCAAAAGAAGGCAAGTTTCAGAGAATGGCCACCTTCTTCAAATCAGGGGAAAGTCATCCAGCTCTGGGGCCTGTAGGATGTGCCTTTGGGCACTCAGACATCCAAGGAAAAGCCTGTCTTCCTCCCAGACTGGGAGCTGATTTTGCTATAAAAAGGCAGGTGTTTTGGTATGGTCATGCCAAACATAGGGTCCCAATTCTGTCATTTGGCAGCTGTGTCACTGTGAGAGAATTTCTTTTTTTTTTTTTTTAACAAAGATATCCAACATCTACTCCAAACCACAGGCTCTTATTTAATGTGACATTAATGCTGATCTTTGAGGAGTGGGAGTCTATATTTTCTTCCCTTAAATCTGATTAGACATTTCTGAGTGTGTCCATGAAAAGAATCTGGTGGATGTAAGACTTCATGATCTCTGAGGAAGGCTATGGCAAGTAATGTATTTTGACGGGATCTTTCTCTGGAGGCTTACTCTTGGACTCCTGCCACCATATTGTAAGGAGCTCAGGTCACATGGAAAGATACCACCATAGATAATTCTAACCAAGAGCTCCAACTAAGGGGTAAGGAGGCAGCCAGTGTCAACCTTCTAACATAGGAAGGGATAAGCCTGCTGGTGATTTCAGTCCCCTGACTTTGACTGTTTCAGCCAAGGGCCTATATGCTATTGGAGAGAGATGAGCCATTTCTGCTGTACTTGGCTGAATACCCGCCCGACACACACAGAGACTGTGAGTGCTTGTTTAAGGATACTAAGTTTTGGGGTAATCTATTGTAGTACAATAGATAACCACTTCAGCCATGTTTAGCAAATCATGTACCTTTTTGGCCTCCATTTCCTAATTCTCTAGAGAGTCTACTCTCAAGGGTTGGCAGCTAAGATAAATGAGACAATGGATTTAAAGGTTGTTCTGCATAGTATATGGTGTGTAAAAGGGGGCTGATGTAAAATTATGGGTGGCTGGGACAAGTTAAGGATATATTTTGTAGCTGATACCCTTTGAGCATCTGGGTGTGTCACCCGAGGCCAGTTGCTGAAGTCTCAGTCCCTGAGTTGGATGGTGGTCTCCTTGTAGACTGATTCACAACACTCTGGAAATACAGGGGACATGCAGCAAATACTGGGCATTATTTGGTTTCAGCTCAAGAAATTTGCCACCTTAATATAGTGTGTGTCAGGGGAATGAGTGGGTAGATAGATGTGGCTTCTTTTTTTCTCATTTCTGTGCTGGATGATCATTTCTTCTCTTTCCAGACTCACCTTGGGGTTCTATCTCTAAAACCTCTATTGACCTGTCTCCAAAACCCTCCACAGTTTCCGGGATAACTTGTATTCTCTTCTACTTGCACCGACACACTATCTACATGACTTCCCGCTCCCGGCTAACTGTGAGCCTGGAAAATAAGATGGAGTGTCTTATATTTATTTCACCAGCAATTTGTCTAATGCTTTGCACAAAGCATGTTTTCAAAAACTATAAGCAACTGAATAACACACGAATGAATGAAGACAGGATTTACAAAGCCAGCTCTGGTTCATTTATGATTTGCTATATCCTGGTGACCTACAGTAAATCTAGGTATTATTCCTTTGGGGTATTACTCATCTTCATATATGGAAAGTGTTAACACCCCTACTAATGACCAGAGGAGCTCATGTATACAAAAGCATTTGCAGACCGTAAGGTGTTGTTCAAATGGGAGTATAATTTGTTTATTCTGCCTAGAAGAGAAAAAGGACTAAGAAGAATGAGAATAACTTCATCATCAACAACAACAAACATGGTAACAATAATCACAATGGCGTCTCACACCTAGCACTAATTACATACTATCCACAGTGCTAAACCTATGAAACTTGTCTCCTCAGTGACTCAAGGGGCTAGGTACTGCGTTTCATCACCACTTTATAGATGTAGAAATGGAGACACACCATTGAGTAACTTTCCAGGGTTCCAGAGCTGGAATCTGAATCCACATCTCCTAGAATTCACCTACTCAGGAAGGGTAGGTGAATATCCCCACCTGCTAGGATGTTCAAGTGCCTCAGGACAATTAGTCTGGAATAATACATTCCAGCCAAGAGAGGTCATGAGGGAACTTCATAACAGGCCAGATGGGGTGGATCCAACTCATCTTCCTCACTCGTCAGCCACTGGAATGGGATTGCCACCACTAAAGCTTTGGCCTCTGTGGATGGCCCTTCAGAGGAACCCTTGAAGTCTAAATGTTCCCATGTGTAACAGAACATTTTAGCAAGAATTAGTTCCCAGATTACCTAGTTCCTTCTATTTCTGCCACCCCACGTCTCAAGCAAGCCAGGCCTGGTTCTCTTCGACGTCTCGGTCACAGTTCCTCTCTTGCTTCTTTGCCTTGACTCAATTTTCTCACTTGTCTGTGACACATCCCCTGACACTTGTTATTACTGTCTTACCCTCTCTCACATGGAGCTCAAGAACCACTTTCCCTCAGACGTTTCCTCTTATTTCATAATAGGAACCTCCACTCCTTTCACCTGAGGTTGTTGGAAGCTACAGCTTTAAGCACTTCATGGCTTACACTTTAAAGTGAAAGACTTAAAAAAAAAATCCTCCTCCAGAAATAGCTGATAGAAGAGGGAATTCACATGGTAGAAAAGTGTCAGGGATGAGAAACTCTGGTTTTTGAGTCCTGGTGTGGCTCTACTGAGCAGCGTGATTCTGGTAAAGGCCCTTCTTCCCCAACTACAAATGACAAGCTTCAACTCACTGACCTGAAGGATTCTTCAAACTCAGAGTCGAAGAAATCAAAAATGGTAGGTAGCACTGGCAGAAGGGGTGTGGAATATGGGGACGAAGTGCTGAGCAGTCTGGGCCCTGTGCTGAAGAAGCACCAGCTATATGGTAATTTTGTACCAGAGCAAAGTGTCTAGGTAATCTGTTAGTGGTGATTTGGCCCAAAATAATCATCTATTTTTTTTAAATGTGAAAACTTTTTTTTCTTTATTTTTTAAATTGTCAAATTAGATTGTGTGTATTTATGGTGTATAACATGGTATTTTAGCATGTGTATAAAACTCAAGCTCATAGAAGTATAGTAAGATGGTAGTTACCAAAGGCTGGGGGTGGGGTGATGTGGATCAAAGAACTTCAGTAAGAAAAGAGGAATAAGTTCAAGAGATCTATTGTACATCATGATGACTAACTCTAGGTAATAGTACTGTATATATTTGAAAATTGTTGGGAGAGTAGATTCTAGTGCTCAAATCAGACACTCATGCACACACACAAACACACACACACAAATGGTAAGTAGAGAGAGTCCCTGACTCTATGTTTTTAACTTAACAATTCTTTGATTTTACATTGGTGCAAAAGTGTTATGCATTCAACAGAGATGCTACCTCACATCTTTCCCAGAGCTGGCCATATGTAGCATGATATTCTCTGGTAGTGCCGGGAAGTGGCGGTGAGCTATGGCTCTCGATCTGCCGCAAGATGATAACGAGAGTAATGGACACTCTACAGTGTACTGTATTCGATAAATTACATGAGATATACTTTATTATTAAAAAGGCTTTGTGTTCCCAAGATGTAAGCTCTCTATTCACCTCACAGATTGTTTCTTTTGCTGAGAAAAAACTTTTTAGTTTGAGTCCATCCCATTTATTGGTTCTTGATTTTAATTCTTGTGCCACAGGAGTCTTATTAAGGAAGTTGGGGCCTAAACCCACATGATGGAGATTAGGAACCACTTTTTCTTCTATTAGACGCAGGGTCTCTGGTTTTATTTCTAAGTCTTTGATCCATTTTGAGTTGAGTTTTGTGCATGGTGAGAGATAGGGGTTTAATTTCATTTTGTTGCATACAGATTTCCAGTTTATCCAGCACTATTAGTTGAAGAGGCTATCTTTTTTCCACCTTTGTCTAATATAAGATAATTGTAGTTTTGTGGGTTAGTCTCTTGTGTCCTCCATTCTGTACCGTTGGTCTACCAGTCTGTTTTGGTGCCAATGTGATGATCATTATTATCCAAAGTACATGTAAGAAGACACGAATTGGTGTGAATATACTTTGCATATATCCAGAGATATGAAAAATTGTGTTCTATATGTGTAATAAGAATTGTGAGCTGGGGATGTGGCTCAAGCGGTAGCGCGCTTGCCTGGCATGCGTGCGGCCCAGGTTGGATCCTCAGCACCACATACAAATAAAGATGTTGTGTCCGCCGAAAACTAAAAAAATAAATAAATATTAAAAAACCCCAAATTCTCTCTCTCTCTCTCTCTCTCTCTCTCTAAAAAAAGAATTGTAATGCATTCCACTGTCATATAAATTTTAAAAGGCTTTTGTGTTAGATGATTTTGCCCAAGTATAGCCTAATATAAGTGTGTGAAATGCATTTCAACTTGATGTTTTCAACTTTCAGTAGGTAACCCCATTATCATAAATCAAGAAATATCTGAATGTGAGATAATGCATATGTGAAATGGCTTGGATTAGCCATTCCAACAAGCCATCATGTCAAGGGGCTGATGGCCCTTCCTCATCAGCCTGGGGCTCAGTCCCTCTATTCAGTCTGTCATTCCCCCTGCTCCACCCAGGTTCCCTTCCCCTCCTGATTTTCGTGGTCCCCAGGCAATCCTCTGGTCTATCAGGCCCAGGTACCACAACCCAACCGCAGTCATGCCCATCATCCTGGCCCTGGATGCAAGGATGAGGAAACAGCTGGAAAAGCATCCCCATGGGATGCATAGCAGGAAGACTCGGGATGACAGATTAGAAGGCCTAACCTGAGAACACTGCCGTTCTCCCCCACACACACACACACACGCACACACTAACGCTATTAGCATTGTCATTTTTATTAATGATTTGAAAGCAAACCATGCATTAGCCTCTGAGTGTTTTTGCTTTGACTCCAGAAGAGCTTTGCCTCTAAGCTGGGGAATTCTTCTGGATGTGAATTCAGCCAGACCAGGTGTTTCTCTGTGTTCCAGAGAGATGTCATGGAGCTTGGGGGCTTCGCAGAACAGCAGTGATATCTGCCAGAGGATCAAGGCCGAGAGTTGAGGACTTTCCTATTTCACTCCAGCTGTATTTAGAGCTGAGGGAACAAAAGTGGTTAGAAGACAGACTGAACCTTTGGATCCCTCAGGCTCTATCTAAACCCAACACATCCCTCTAGGCTCTGGTCAATCTCCTCTCTCTCAGGAGCCTTTTCAGGTAAATGTGTTCCTTTTTATCTTTCCCTTCTCTGAGTAACTTGTGCCATTACCATGATAGCTAGTGTTAAACTACTTGGTGACCAAAACAGGAAAAGGTTACAATGCCCCACATAAGTAATTCCAACAAAGAACTGTACCATTCTCTAGAATATGGGTTTAAAAAAGTTCTGCTTTCTCCAAAATTCACTTTCAGACCCCCACTTAAAAAAAAAATCCAATTCGACTTTTGATGTCACTATTTTTATTTCTAAATTTATGTTAGATTGTCTGTACGGGAATCCAGGGCTGGTGTTGATGATAGGGGAGAAGAAAGGCAGGGAAGAAGTAAAAGAGAAAAAGACAGGTTGAAAAGAAGAGGACTCACTGTGCACCTGTACTTTTGTCCTGAGAAAGCAATTCAGAAGGGACTGGGGATATAGCTCAGTTGGTAGAGAGCTTGCCTAGCATGCATAAGGCCCTGGGTTCAATCCCCGGCCCCATTAAAAAAAAAGAGAGAGAGAAAGAAAGAAAGCAGTTCAGAGAAGAAAAAGAGCAGATGTGAGCTTCTCTCCCAGGAGTCAACAGAAAATAGATCAGCATCTTTGTGAGCAAATACAATTACATTTATTTGGGACTCATTAGGATTGCCTTTCCAGGAAAACACAGATTTGCGTAGTCCTAAAAATGTATTTCAAGGTTTTGCAAAATGGCGGCTGTATTTAAAGCCTTAAATGTTAAGGGGAGTTAGAAAGGAATTGGGTGTAGTAATTGTAAGAAAGGAATTGGGTGTAGTCTCAGTCACTGGGTAGTTTGAGGGAAGGCATCAAAGGTTAACAAAGGTTAACAATGGTTCCAAAGTCAATACACATCTGCATGTCTGCAGAATAGTACACATAAGACCTGAGTAGCCAGCCATCACATTCTGACTCCACTTTAAGTGCTCTGAATCAGTCAACACTACTCCATTTATTTATTTATTTATTTATTTGACACAGGGAATGATAGGAAAACAAGCAAGAGTGAGACTTCCTGGTACACCCTCAACTTCAGCTGTTCCTCCTTCACAAACACTTGGCAGCTATTTGGGAAAAGGCAGAGGTACATCACGGTGAGTCATACAATTTATGTCATTTCAGGGCTCAGTTAGCCATGCCCAATGATGACACCAAATGAAGCAATCATTTTTCTCAAAATAGAAATGCCTGCATTCCTGTCATTTTGACTCTAAAACAACTTTTATAAGATTTTTCTGGTCTAGGAAAATACTAATCAAGATTTAAAATATCTGACAGGGAAAGGCCTGTAAATGTTGAAGGCTACCGTGGAGGAGAGAAAAAGAGAAGGCATCCTCAGAATTCCACAGAAAGCACTGTCTATGAAAGTTTCTCACAGATGCACTGGAAAAGAGAGGTTCTACAGCTAATTTTCTAGAAATGTAGTGGGTAAAATAAATAAGGTTTAAAAATTTTTTTTCTTTGCATTGTAGGATTTCTCAGGTGGTCATACTTATTCTTTATTGAAAATTCTTGTACCAAGAGCAAACTTAGGGAGACACTAGATAATCAACAGAAGATGGGAAAATGTGGGCTTATGGATGTAGAGGCCCCTATCTGGACGGCATGGAGTCCTCTGTACCAGCCAAAATGATTATCACAGATTAGTAACTGGGGGATGGCATAAGGCATTTTTTCTTGGGTGTCTTCATTAAAAGGCAATAATCCTAGATATGTGACAAGGACTGAGAGGCTGCTTTTGCTAAAAGTTCTGACCTCCACTTGGGCCTGAAGATGTCCAATGGGTAACTCAAAGTGGGATGAAAACTTGGCATCTCTGCCTTCATTTTGCATCTGTCTTCTTTGCTAAGCCTTAGATAAAGCTGTTAATCCTCCCCCCCCCCCTTTAAGGCTGAAGGCACCAAGATTAGAGTAACTAAGACATTTCTGAGATTTGCAGCGACATAATAATCAACAGATTGTCAACTCCCAGCTTTTACAATGTACTGTTCTAGACCAGTGAGTGATGCCTCAGACTCTCCAGTTATTGCCTAAATCTGAAGGAACTAGTGCCATCTTGCTTTTCTGACCTGTCCTTTTCTCCAAGTCATACGTTCTCTCTTGCACTAATCTTGGATTCCAGGAAGGACAGATCTGATGAATAAACACCCTGTGATGAGTCAAAACTTCCCCCCAGGCAACAGTGACTTTTATATCACTGCCAAGGAGACTCTGCAGGCCTGATCCTGAGATCAACCACACTACGGTGTGACCACACTCCTTGACCATACATACCTCTGCCACTACTACCCCTTCTATATAATCTGTGAGTTCATGTCAGTTCTCCCCAAGAAAGAGTTGACCTTTGATCGCCCTTGTCTTCCAGTTGTCGATATAGTGATCATTCCTTTCCTGCCTTTGACTGTTACTTTTTCCATTTGGTTTTTAGAGTGAGTGGCAAATCTGATTTGTTAGGGCTACCCTAGTCAGACTTCTCTGGTCTCAGACTTTAGCAGCAGATTCGATTATTTAGATTTTTATCCATGAAAGAAAATGGTAATTTTTATTGGGGAAGGAAAAATGAACTGTTTTAGGTGGTTCTGCTTAGAAAGATAGCTTGGAGGATGGGGGAGGAGGGTGGTTTGAGAGGATGAGGCAGGGAGAATGAAAAAGGAGACAGGTGGGCAGAAGTTCAGATTCACCTGAGGGATTTTGGAAAAGACTGATCACATCTCAGACCAATTAAATCAGTATCAAAGGAGTTGGGACACAGATTACAGAACTCCTTAGAAGCTCACCAGGTATCACTGAAGATGAGAAGTCTCCTTTACAATATTCTTGCAATTCAGTTAACTTCCGCAAGGTGGTAGCTGACTTTAGTCTCATCAGCAAATTAGATTCACTTCTGGCAACTTAGAGAAAACATAATTAAAAATTATGTAAACATACACTTCATATTAAAATATATTTCTTCCCTAAAGATGAGAGTATGAATATTAACTAATCCTTAATTCCTACTTTGAAATGGCAAACTTAATAATTTAGAGGATTTTAAATAACTGCAAATACCTAAATTCAAGTTGGATAGCCACCATTTTTTTTTTGTATTGTAATTATTCCCTATTTACCTTATTTCCAATTGCCTGGAAAGATTACTCTGGCTCACCTGCTCATTGGGATTTATGTTCCACTCCCAACGAAGACTCTGGCTTTGGCAGAAGTGGAGATTCAGGCAAGAGAAAGAAGATTGATTATGGCAGGCAGAAGTTATCATATCTGAGCTTCTACTATTTTCTCCATGTCCCCAAATAGACCTCGGCAAGGTAAAAATTATGAGAAACTTTAGTAAGACTTTTCAATCGTACAATGGAACAGCTCGGAGGAAAACAAAGGAAGAATCATTGAGAGTTACAGTTGAGAAAAGAGGATCAGACCAGAGCAGGAAATGCCACCAGGACTTGCAGAGCACTCTGTCAGGTGGGGGAGGCGTATCAGCTCATCCCACAGACTGAGAGGCAGCGTGGCTAAATGGAGTAGTACCTGGTACCAGACAGACAGAAAGACCTCAGAAGAGAAAGCACAACCTAGTCCTTCCAGCCAGGGCTGCACCCAGCTACCACTGAGCCCTATCTTTCTTCATCTCTGCATCAGAAATGAAGTTGAATTTCATCCACAAAGTAATAGATAACAATACTCTGCCCTTCAAATGCAACTCTGAGGGAGAACAGAGGAGGTGAAAAGGATTTTTAAAACATTAACTTAGGATCACCAATAAACAAAGTGTGGACAGACATGGTTAGATTAACCATGAGAAAGATAAAAATAGTGGCACAAAAACTGCTAAACACCACACCAGCAACACTACCACAACTACTGATTGAGAATCAAATGAACAAAACATATAAACTGCCAAGAAGTATTTGAAGAACCCAGACTGGACGACGATGTAACTCTAGCAGATTTCCCACAGTGCTTCAAACTATGGCTGGGCTCAATAGGAATACTCACTCAATTAAAAACAAGGGCACAAAGGCAACAGTTACAAAGCCATAAAAACACTTTGTTTTATGGCTAATGATAATGGTCCAAAAATTTTAATCTAATAATTGGTAACATTTTGCCCATTCTAAGAACCTAAAAATTCTGCACCTTCTTTTTTAGGAAATAACTTTCTCCCGTGTGGCTCCTCTTTCTTCAAATTCAAATGTACCTCATAGAATAAATAGTAACCTGAAAACTGAAATCTAGATGACTGTCATTCCTCAGTATCTACTGAGTATGGCATGACACCTCATGGATACTGAACTCTTCAGATTCTCAAGCCTCACATAAAATGTCTTAGTATTTGCCTAGAACCTACATACATCCTTTCATATACTTTAAACCATCTATATATTACTTTTAATACATGATATAATATAAATAAATTTTAAAATTAATAGTTGGCCTCTGAGGCCACCTATCCTCCCTTCTTTTACTCATATATCACATAAACCCTTCATTAAATTATGAGGTTTTTCAAAGTTATTTCAGTACCAGAGTTTAGATATCTGCTCTTAAAATGTCTTGTTTTTGTCTTTTATCTTTAAACTTTGCAAAACATTTTTGAATAGAGCTATTAAATATAGTTTCTCAATGGATAGATGGTAAAAAATGAACTTCACATTGGATCATTTTGAAAACACTGCTAGATTATATACTAGGTCTAAAACATAATTGAACCAACAACAGATCATAGAAAGATGTCATTTTGGCAATAAACGGAAAAACTATGTTCTTCTCTGTTTCTTGACTTATAGATCATTTGTAGAAAGGGCAATTACTCATTCTATAAAGCATCACAGTCAACTCTTGCTCATCAGCACAAAGTAGGAAAAAGACAATGTAAAATGAATGCTCACACTTTGAGATACGCATCATGATCTGGTGGCAGCAACCAGCAAGGAACAGACACTTCGTGCCTGTGGTCTGCATAGTGCAGAAATGAAGCCTGAGAACCAGTTCCATATCCTTGTGTTGTAGTTGCTCAGGTAAAAGCTGTAGGCATCTAAGTATCTTCCAGGTGAATGGGGAGGAAGACCCAGAGTAGTGGAGTAGTGGAAAAAATCAGGCTGGAGTTAAGAGTTGGCCACACATAATTCATAAACAGGAAAATCCTCTCCTACAGAATTGAGAGTTGACTACACAGACACAGACCAAGCCCAGCTAGTCAAGACCTGCCCGACATTGCAGGAGTGCAGTCTCTAAGCACCACTGAAGTCACTATTTCTGCTGTCATCCCTTCTGCTCAAGGACAGTGGTATTACAGCCCATCACACAGGCTGGAGACACTGGGTCAAAGGGGCCATCGTGAGTGTTGGAAGTTCTGCTGTGTTGATACACTTTGCGAGTGATCCAAACCATACACTCCACATTGCTCCATTCCCCAGTGGAAGCAGACAATGCCTGGCAGAACCTCCTGAATTGCTGGGTATGTGGTGCTTCCTTGGCTTGATAAGCTTTGTTGCTATTCCTACAAAATTGACTTTCAAAGTGCCCGAGCTTTGGAAAGCACCTCTGCAACTCATGCTTGTGCCAGCCGAAGCAGCTACCCTTCATTCTTTGCTTGAATTGGTGGTTTCAGCCCTAGGGATACAGAATATTCCAGAAAGACTTTAAAATATACTCATACCTAAGCCCACTTGAGATCAAAAAGATCTGGGCCTCCAGGGTGTTTAGAAAGTTCCCCAGACGATTCCAGTAGGTAATCGGGGCTGAGAATTTATGATTAAAGACATTCTTTAAGCTCACTAATCTCTTTCAACTGTCTTCCCCAAATGTCCCCCAAAACCCTATGCCAAAGCCTGAAGGTCAACCCACTTTTCAGGAACCCAAGGTCATTAACCCCTCCACTGGTGGGTGGGAGCTTTGCTGAGCCTGAGGTAGTCACCATGGATCTTGGTCTCTCTTGGTTACCTGGAGAGTACCCCCCACCCCCCCACCCCCAACCTGCCCCAGTACAGGAAGTAAACTCACTGAAGTGAACCTGGCCTGGCCTGTCTCTGTACTGTGGAATCAGAGTTACCACCATCTCTGCATGGTTCCATGAAGAGCTACAGTATACTGCTTAACATATGAGAAAACTGAGACCCAGAGAGGTAAGAAACTTGGAAATGGATGTCTTCTGTCTGTCCCGTGGATGTTCTGAGCCATGAAGTACATGGCATTTACGAAGCTGAAGCATCTGTCATACCCACTCTCCTTGGAGACCTTGCTGAATGTGGATCAAAGAGCATCCCTTCATCTGTGCCACCCTCTGACACACACTATCCTGCTGACAAGTATCTCCTGCAGTTGTAGGCAGCAGGCTTTTGAGGGCCAGTCTTCTGTTTGTCCAAGGGAAACACTCACCTCAAAGAAGCTGCCATTTTCTATAGCAGTTCCAATTTAAACTGTCTGACATGTGGCCATGGCTGTTCCAAAGTCCAGTAGGTGTTCCCCCCAACTCCCACATTTCCCACAGGAGAAGCCCTGTGTGGGGGCACTGATGGTTCCCAATGAAGACAAGGAATGAGCACTACAACTTTGCAAAAAGCACGTCACTCATTTTGTTGATGAGGAAAACCAAGGTGGAAATGTTACAGAGTTTAAACCTATCACTTTCTTGCTCTATGGCCCTTCAGTGTTACGATAATTAGAGCTTTAGTTTCTTCTTCTGTAGGATGGGGAATGCAATACCACTCCCTTCACTGAGCTGCTGCAAGGATTTAAGATGTGAAGCTATAAGACGTGAAGCACTTTCTCAGAACCTAACTGGCACGGCGAGTATAATAAGTGCACTTGTGCCTTTTACCTGTAATTGTTCTCTCTTCCTTCCGGCTCACCACCTTCACTCCACCAGTACTGCAGCTCATATTAAAACTCAAGAGCTTTGCCTAGTCGCCTCCTCTCTGAAGGCACCCTTGAGCCAGTTGTGGAGTTAATTATGCATCTAGGCAACTTCTGCACCTCAAACTCTCATTTCTTGCCTCTGCTTAAATCTCATAGCTTCTGCCTTGGTTCTGCTGTAGATTTTCTCCACTAAAGACTCTCAGGCAACTGTCCCACCAGGGTCCTCACGCCAGGTGGCTGCAGGACAGGATGATACTGCAGTGCTCCTCTGATTTGACACTCCCTGCTGAAAAGTCATAATGGATCCTCACGTCCATAGGGTAAGGTTCAAGCTTCTGGTCCCCAAGGTATGGCTCCCCAGAACTGGATCCTTACTGACCTGGTCAGTTCACTGAATCTCCACAGTGACCGGCAAGCACCACAGCCTTACCGACAGCTCAGCCTTTTCTTGGAAAAACACCTGCTACCACCACCACCTCCCCCCCCCCAAATCATCATGGAATCCTGCAGCACACGCCCGTTGTGAATCAGCTTCACAGGTCTTGCTTTTGCAGTTTTGTCTAACCCTAACCTCACCCACCGAGTCTGACCATTTCCTTCATCAATGTCCTTTGATCACCATGTCTGAACAACTAGTTGTGTCAATTACTTCTCATGCCTTTGTTTGCACCTCAACAAGAGGAACAGCATGTGGGTCCCAACGGTAATGGTGACAGCTTAGAGATCTTGAGGGCTTGCCATGCTAGGTCCCCTTCAAGACACTTCAACATGTATTATTAACTTTCTTCATCCTCACTACCCAGCAAATAGGTTCTATTGTTGTCCTGTTTTTTGACAGACGAGGAAGCTCAGGCACAATGAGACTAAGTAATGGCACCAAGATCAGGCAGTGAATGCATAGTTTATTTCCAGTGTTTAACACAGTACCTGGTAGACAGTAGAGGCTGGGGGAATTCTGTGGGACGTAAACATTTTATTTGTGAGTTGGGGACCAAAGTCTCCTGTGCTGGTTGAATTTCTTCACCCGTGTGGGGTCACTGGTTTGAGTGGGAGGCTGAGGCCACATGGTGTGGGACTGGAGTGAGCTCTCAGCTGGCACGCATCCCCTCCAGGTTCTCAGGTTAGTTGTTCTGTGAATTCATAGCACACAAATATTTCATGACTGCATTTATTCTTCATAACAATATGAATGAGCAACTGAATAAAAGCCAAATCCCTTGTGAAGCCAGAGGAAGAGTGATTAAATTATAATCATCCTGGATTAATTAATCTATAATATTTGCTCTTTATATGAAAGAATAAAATCAGCCTTCAACATAAAGGTTATGTACTCCTGAGGTCTGTGTCTTAATAAAGGAAAGGCTTGGGGAAAAAACTTGACAAGCCCCCAAGATACGACATGTTGTAAATGTAGACAGAAGGTTATTACTGATATAAAATATATTCAATGTAATTATCAGCCACAACAAATAATCAGAGTGATGATAATGAATAATTAACATTTTTATACTTCTATAGTCATGTGTCTAATAGATAAGTGCACAACATTGAATTAATTTATTGCGCTATAGTGTTTTTAGTAATGAAAATTGCCTAATCAAAACATCTCTTCCACGGTATTACCAGATATTGGCATAAATCACTGATAAGGTTTATTTCTTTGTTTCCTGATCTAATTGTAGTAGAGATGCTGTAAAATATCTGGGAAAAAAAAAAAACCTAAGTAGTGAAATTGTAGAAAAGAATAAAGTCAAGGCAAGCTATTGATCGTAGTTCAGGAGGAAACAAATTTAAAGACATTGCTTTTGGTTCCTGGAATTAAGGGTTAATAAAGATGTACGAAGCAATTGTGCCTCTTTGAGAAGAGCTACACAAAGAGGAGAGGGGAGTTTGCAAGTCAGATCTACAGAGGTCTTATCATTGCAGCTGCTGCTCCCTTGGGCTTTCCTTTCTGCAGATGATGGGAAGGCCAAAGACAACCTTCCCCTCTGCAGTATCTCCATACAGATCAAAGTCCCTTCCTGCCCTTTGTCTCCCCAACATTTTGCCTACCTGTTGGCCTATAATGGTCTGTTTCAAATACCTGCCTTCCTCACCAAGTAGAGCAAGGGCCTCTTCTGTTCATCTTCTTACCTTGAGGACCCAGCACAATGCCTGAATGCTCAGTAGACTCACTGGTAAATAAATGAATTGCAAGCCTACCTGTTTCAATTACGTATGGGGATGCAGAAATGCAAAAGAATCCAACATGGTCACAATCTCATCCCTCTTAAAATCTATTACCTAAAGCAAGCATGGTGACCAGGACTATCTTCTACAGATTCCCATGAAACATAAATCAAGAAGTAAAGGAACCCTGTCTTCTGATTGTGGAGTAAAGTGCTCTCAAGTCATGACAGAAGTTAAGGTTGATGGGGGAGGGATCAAATTGTATCTTTGACCTCTTGTTCTTCAAAGATTCTCCATGGCAGCCCCTTTTCAAACTCTGTGCATGCAGTTCACCTGAAGACCTTATAATAATGAAGATTCTGATTTAGTAGTCCTGGGTACTGAGTCTGTGCATTTACAGCAAGCTCCCAGGTGAATACCACCTGGGCCACTCTTCAGATCACACATCGAGTAGCACAGATCTAGAGGGCCTTTTCTTTACATTTCATTTTCTCTGCATAAATGTTTTTGGAGATATTTATATTTGCCTTATATATGCATAATTGAGTGGGGGTGATATGCTAATCTTCTCTATTTGCCATGGATTTGCTTGTCTTTTTAAAGAAGCTATAAAGAAATCCACATTGTTCACCTGATATCAGCATAACCCAGCTGAATGTATGGCACCCAAAGAGAAACAAATAGCTTCTAATGTGCTAAGTTTATTGCTAAGCACACATCCATGGTGTGGCCATGTCTCATTTTCAAATGTCACATGTTGTGTGGCTTGTGACAATTGGAACAGGACTACCAAAGCCAGTTATCAGATTCATATTAGCAAAAAGTAGCATTATTTTCACACCATCAGTAGGAATTTTGTCCAATAAGTAGGAGAGATAAAAAAAAATGAAAAGAAATAACCAATCTACCGCAACAGTGTTGCCATTTAGTCAACAATTGCTGGGGCCTGATTCTGTGCTAAGCCCTGAAGACTGAGGCAAATAAGGCTCAGGAAATGCAGGAATTTGACCAAAGTCATAGATCTTTGTGTTGCTGAGCCAACATTTGAATCCATATTCGCATGATGCCAAAATTCATAGCATAAAACTGCAGCAACTATCCCAGGACCTCTGCTGTGTGACACATGGTGCAAGTCATTGAAATTCCTTGAAGTGCAGGACAGAGGTGCAGCTTGTAGGGCTTACACTTTGACAGATGAGATAAAGCGTACTGTGATGGGAGAAATCATCATGGATCTGTGGACTCACCTCCAAATCAGAGAAGGGTTCAATGTAGAACATCCCAGAGAAAGAGGAACACTTGCAAACCAGGGATGCCATCTTTAGTTTCACGAAGATGGTACGGACCAAATTTGGGTCTAGAGATTAAATCATAGGTGGATGATAATAATGGAGCAAGAAAAGGGCACTGGAAAAAAATGAAAAAAAAGGGGGGGGCAGGGCTTCAGGGATAAGTGAATGGAGTGATCTGCCCAGACTAAAGATGCTGTCTCCAATTCGAAATAGAATTCCAAAGCATGCATCAGCTTCCATTGGGCAGTGGAGTCAAAAAAACCTCAACTCCCAACTTTCCATTCCCCAGACTGACTGCATCAGTATCTTCCAGGATAAAGTTTTGTGGACACCATTCCCAGGTAGCTGCCCTCCGCCTGCCAAGGAGATTCCAGTAGTCAGCAGAGGTGCCTATGAACAGGGGACCACAACCTCTCCCTTGGGTGTCTACTGCCTTAGTGAAGTTCCTGGCGCAGAGTCAGGCTCAGAGATGAAAGAAGGAATGGATGAAGTGGCCTTGGAGAGTAAAGAGAGGTGAGGAGGTTCTTAATCAGGAAACACAAGAGGAAAGTTAAGTAAAGCACTTCCATCCATTCCTTTGTTGATGAAAAGAGAATTTGGAAATACTTTTCTACAGATTAGTCCCAATCTGAAACATGTAAAAGCTATGGGCCTTTGAGCCAGGCACAGAGATAGGCTGTGCCAAATATGGCTGTGCCCAAGACTTCCCTCCTGCCATGCCTGGGACGGAGCCAGGGCCTCAAGGTGAATGGGGTGAGACAAGCAGGGCCTGGCTTAATGAAGAGGATGTGCTTCCCTCTGTTTCCACCCCAGGCCAGCCCCAGTCCTCCTCTCAGGCTCAAAGAGGGCTCCTATTAGAAATTCCTTCTTTCTTGGTTTTTAGATTTCTTGAGGGGGTTCAAAGAAATTTGAAAAGAGGAACCTCCGTGTTTGGCCACATTGATTTATTTTGGTTCCGGTTGGCCGATTTTCATATAAAAACAAAGAACAAAGTAAGTCTCCAGGGCTGGTTTGAACTGATTACATTAGAACCTGTTCCACCATGAGGAGCTGGGGAGGGCATGATTTCCATCTGAGCAGCAAGCCGGAGACCCGAGAAAGATGCACCCAAACCAACGGAGGAAAAGAAAGCTTAAAACAAACATCGAGATATTATGAAGTAAACTTCTGCCGAGTATTAAAAAAAAAAAAAAAAAAAAAAAAAAAAGATGAGACCAGTCAGAGATTCTGACTGCAAACAAATCCGTTTTGTGATCTACACTGATGGAATACATCACTCATTGATTATTTAGCTTTGGCCAGCATGAGAACACGGCTGCAAAGGTATTAGGTCAACCATGAATTGCACTTAGTTATAAGGGACTGGAACGTGGAAAAGAAAAATTAAAAGGCTAAGTAATTCCATTTTGTGTCACTGAGACCAAAATATCTGACAAGAACAACTTTAGAGGAGAATAAGTTGACTCTAGTTCATGCTTCCAGAGGTTCATGATCGGCCAATTCCATTGCTTTGGGGACAACGCAAGGCAGAATATCATGGCGGAAGGGCATGGTGGAGGAACACTGCTTCATTCATGGCATCTAGGAAACAGAGAGAGTGGAAGGGGCTTCAAGGAAGATGAACCCTGCTGAAGAACACTTCCAGGGACCCACCTTCTCCATCCACACGCCACCTGCCTACATTGACCATCCAGTCGGCCCATTCAAACTAGGATAGACGGATTGGGTTACAGCTCTCTCAGTCCAATCATTTCACCTCAGAACATTCCTTCATGGACACAGGAGCACAGGGGCTTCGGGAGGATACCACATATCCAAATCATAACAAAGGCTTTAATGAGTTCAGCACAAATGAGGTGTGCGGAGGTAGCTATTCAGGGCATGTAAAAGGCTTCAGGATGCCTCAGGAACCCAGATTTCTTCTGTTTTCTGTCTGTCATCCTTCCCATTTTCTTGTTCCCACTATAATAAGGTGTCTGCTCCACCTTTACCATTGCTTCCAAGATCCAGTCAGAAAAAAAGGCAGGGGACTTGTGTTGGCTGAGGCTACTCTCTGTTTAAGGGGATTACTTTGCGACATCAGCTTATATCTCATGGACCTAAACTGTTTACAGCACTGTAATCAATATATAATTCATTTTCATCCACTCAATAGTTTGCTTTATGCCCATCCCAGTCAATCCTACTTCCAGACCTACCATAGGCAGCAAGTGACTTCTGCATTCTTAAAAGGTCAAAAGAAATTGTGGTACATATACACAGTGGAATATTACTCAGCATTAAAAGAGAATAACATTATGGCATTTGCCGGTAAATGGATGGAGTTGGAGAATATCATGCTAAGTGAATTAAGTTAATCCCCAAAAACCAAAGACCAAATGTTCTCTCTAAGAAGTGGATGCTGATCCATAACAGGGAGGGGGGAGGCATGGGAAAAATGGAGGAAATTTGAGCAAAAGGGAGGGAGGGTGGGGGAGGGTACATGGGGGCAGAAGAGATGGTGGAATGAGATGGACATCACTACTCTAGGCACATGTATGACTGCACATGTAGTGCAATGCTACACCGTGTACAACCATAGAAATGTAAAGTTGTGCTGCAATTGTGTACAATGAATCAAAATGCATCCTGCTGTCATATATGCCTAATTAAAATAAATAAATTATTTTTTTTAAAAAAAAAGGTCAAAGCATCACTCAATTTTTGAGAAAGGCTAAGTTTCACTTCAGAAGTGGATGGGTAAGGACTCTAGAAACCACAGTGAAATACTCGAATGATGCTTGGAACCAGAGGTCTTTGCCACTGGCAGAACATAGGTGGCTAAAAGTGAGAGATTTGAATGATTAATATAGAGGAAAGAAGGAAAGGACCAAACAATGAATCATGGAAAGGAAAGGAAAGGGTTTTAATCTGTTTTATGAAGGAGAGGAATTAGGATAAATCAGAGGAAATGCCATCTGTGAGAATCTTAAAAAATGATGGGAGTGGCAGATACACTGGGACAGTACGGATTTTCAAAGGAAACCATATATGCAAGTACATAGTCACTTGATAAAGTATGAACTGTAATATTTTTAGCAAGAGTGGCTATAAAAATGGTAGAGAGGGGTCACGTGAGTAAGGATTTCACATGCCGTGTTTAGTTAGATTTTGTGTCACTGTAACTAAGATACTTGACTAGAGGAAAGGTTTATTTGGGACTTACCATTTCAGAGGCCTCAGTCTATAGAAGGCCAACTACATTACTCTGGGCCCAGGATGAGACGGCTCATCAAGGGGGAAGGGCATTGCAGAAGAAAGCTACTCAGATTGTGGTGCAGAGTAGGAAGGGGGGGAGAGAGAGAGAGAGAGAGAGAGAGAGAGAGAGAGAGAGAGAGAGAAGGGGGGGGAAGGGGCCAAAAGGGAAGATGTACCCTTCTAGGCTACACCCCCTGCCCCCTGTGACTCCCTCTAGCCATGCCTCACCTGCCTACAGTAATCAGTCCATTCAAACTAGGGGAAATGATGAGTTTACAGCTTTCGAAGTTTGATCATTGCTCCTCTGAACATTCCTGATTATCAGGAGCTTTGGGGGCAACTTATATCCAAACTATAACACCATAGTACACTAAAAGTAGGAGAGAGACATTAAAGGATTTAGAGGATGGGAAATCATATAATCAGATTTGCATTTTAGAAAGGAGACCCTGGTTGAAATCTGTAAGAGATTGGAAGAGAGCAGATTAAGGTAGTCAGAAACGGACACAGTCCTCCTGGTAAGAAACCACTCAAGTCATAGGACTCAGAACAGTGATGGATGCTAGTAAAGCCATTAAAGGGGTAGGTTATAAAAATTAGGCAAGGTTGCATAGCAAATAAGAGGCAGAACCGATATTGAAACCTGGCCTTATGATCTTGAGCAATTTACAGAATCTTGGGCCCCAGTCATCTTATTTTTAAGAGAAGACGAACAGTAATAGTACTTGATTTTGGGAGACAGTCCTTTGTAGGACTTTTGGCTTTCTGTTCATTGTGAAAGAAAGGCACTCATTGCCCACCGAACTGTCCTTTTAAGAATGTTTGTGTAATGAGTAGTCTTGGAAGTCAGAGATTCCATCTCCCTTCTGAACAGAAGATGGACCTTCTCACTGTGTATTATTAAAGCAAGTTCCCAAAGCTCAGAGGTGTTTCCAGCAACTCAACCAGTGTGTAAAGGGATCATCTGGCCCTCTTTGCCCACCATTGGAACTAGGGAAATTTGCTCAAAAATGCTGTGACTCTTCAGTACTTTTATTACTATAATACATTGTCCTTTTTCTCTAACCTAGAAATTTTGTGTCTTTATCAGCCTCCATAAAATGCAGTCAGGTTACTTTGTTAGCTTTCCAGCAGGGTAAATCTCAGACCCTTCATAGTTCTTAACACTTATAAGTTTTGCTGTGAGATTAATTCGGTTAATATTTGTGATGCCCTTGACCAGTGTCTGGCATGTGGTAAACACCAGCTGTCCCTTCCAGATATGTCCCAATCACTTTGATTCCCACAGTGAAAAAGGTTAGGCTCAAGCTAGAAACATTGCAATGCACTTCTGGAGAAAATGAGACTCAGATGCATATTGCAAAGGGTTAATATCTAATGAAGCTGAGATCCAAACCTAATTATTGATTTGTGTACCGACCTCATTCACTACTTTGAAAAGGAAGACAAAGGTGGGAGTGGAACTAGAAGGGCCTAACATTTTTTTTTCATTTTTTTTTCCCCAATTTGGCTTCTTGAGATAGTGCACGTGAAACACCTGGCACCCAGTAGGCACACAGAAACAGAAAGCAAAGCCCAGAGGTGCTCCGTGAGAGGCTCAAAGTCACACAGCAGGATGAGAGCTCTCCCAGACAGGGAGTCATTAGAGAGGATGATGAAGATTTGTTACTAAGCAACACTGCACTGTAAACATGTTTCCTCTTTGGTCAAATTATCTACTTGTATATCTAATAGGGAAAGCTTTAGAAAGAAAGAAAGAAAAAAAATCCTATAAATAAAACGTGAGAGCTCTTTTTTTTTCTTAAAGAAAAACATTCAGAACTCTGCCTGCAGCAATTAAATATTCCCTGCTACCAAGTTCTTCTCTTGTTTACTTTATTGATAGGTGGAGACGCAGATTAACAAAGCCTTTGCCTTCTTATTAAGCCACCTCATCAGCAACTGCCCAAGGGGATTCGAAGAAAGTAGTTTGGAGTCTTTCTCCTTCCCATTTTTTTTTCTATCCCTCAAAGCTGGGGGGGAAAAAAAAGGAGGGTGGCTAAACACTAGACAAAATGTTAAAACCACACACTAGGAATTTATCATTTGGTCCAAATATAAAAAAGAATTCCTCAATAAAAGGACTTTATTTTACAAAACACAGGATAGCTGCATAATTCATAACAAACCAAATGAAATTGTTAGCATGATACTGCTCAAGAGACACAGTGGTTTGACTGAAGGTTTCATTTCTGTATGTCTGATCAAATTCCAATATTTGATTTTTACCTTTAAGTAAAAACCCCCAAGATATAGAGATGGGCCATTAAAGATTTCTCCTTTGAATCAATAGCATTTATTCTCACAAAAAGATTACAAATGCTTTTTTAGTAATCCGCTCATTTATTTAATAAGAGAAACCATTGATCACCGATAGAAATATCATACAACGTACCTGATAGCAAGCCAGGGGAGACCTTAATAACTGGGATATCAGAGGCTGAGCTTGGTTCCTGCCATGGGAGCAGATGTATCTGCCATTACCAAGTTTTCTCTCAAGTCAAAGTGGGTGACCCCTGAATTTTGTGAACAGCTTAGGTTAGTATCAGAGATGAGGCCTCTTCAGGAAGCAGAATGAATAGGACGTCACTTAGGCCAATGAGTGGGGAAGGGTAAAGGAAGAAGGGTTCCCTAGGCCACTCCATGGAGACAGCTGAGCCAGGCAGGCTCCTCCACTATCACTCAGCACCACCACCCTTCATGCTCATCTTAGGTGAGCTGGCTTACTGAAGGATCCAGATAGACATTTCTCCAAGGGAGACATGCACATGTCCAACAAGCCCATGAAACGATGTTCAGCCTCATAAGCCATCAGGAAAATGCAAATCAAAACCCCAATAAAATACAATTTCACACTTACTAAAATGATTGTAATAAAAAAAAATGGCCGGCGCAGTGGCATGTGCCTGTAATCCCAGCAGCTTGGGAAGTGGAGGCAGGAGGATCATGAGTTCAAAGCCAGCCTCAGCAACTTAGTGAGGTGCTAAGCAACTCAGTGAGACCCTGTCTCTAAATAAAATACAAAATAGGGCTGGGGATGTGGCTCGTGGTCCAGTGCCCCTGAGTTCAATCCCTGGTGACCCCCCCAAAATTAAAAACAAACAAAAAATAATAAGAATAAAAGTGTTGGAGAGGAAGTGGAAAAATAAGAACCTTCATATACTACTGATTATTAAATGCAGCTGCTTTGAAAAAGGCAGTTCCTCAAATAGTTCACACATAGTTACATATAGGCCAATAATTCTACTTTGGGGTATGAGAGGAATAAAGAATACACCAACATAAAAGCTTGTACACAATCATTTATAGCAGTATTATTCATAAAAGCCAAAAAGTAAAAGCAGCCCTAGTGTCTATCAACTGATCAATGGATTAAATAAAATGAGATTTATTCATAAAAAGGATTATTTTTCATCTATATAAAGGAATGAAGTAATGATTCATGCTATAACATGAATAAACCTTGAAAATATTGTGCTAAGTTAAAGAAACCACTTAGTGGACTACATATGGAATAATTTCATTTATATGTAATGTCCAGAATAGGCAAATCTATAGAAACTGAAAGTAAATTAATGGTTTCCTAGAGATGGGAGAGTTGGGACATTCAGAGGGAAGGCTAAAGGTATGAGGTTTCTTTTGGGGGTAATGATAAGTTCTAATTGAATATGGTAATGGATACACAACTTTGTGAATATACTAAAGGACACTGTTTTTTTGATACTTCAAATGCATGAATTGTATGGCATATGAATTACATTGCAATAAAACTGCTCAATTTAAAAGCTAAGGCCACTCCACTTAGATTTTTTGCCATCCAGAGGGTCTTCTTTTTTTTTCATATCCTGTGTTTATGCAAACCAACCAAATGCTCAATCAGCAGATTCTAATGTATCTATAGATGCACACCCACGCAGACTTATACACACATGCATACAAGCCCACACTCATTCATACACACATCTGCACACACAAACCTCACTCACACATGTATACCAGCTCCTGGGACACAGGGCCTCTGGCTTTCTGTTGGGAGTTGGGAGCAAGGGGTGGGCAGTGAGAAATAGCCAGGGATAAAAATAAAACTGCATCAAAACCATTTTCTGTTTTTATTTTCCTTGGAACAATAGAAAGGGAGTGGAGGAGAATGGATGAAAGAAAGGTGTTACTTTGAACTTCTTGTTTACTGCATGTGTGGAAACTCTGATCTTACTCCAGCAGCTTCTACATACAGTCCCAGGAATGAAAGAAATAATGAGGTCTGGTTGGACCAGCTGATGCTGGCTTCCTTGTGTCTACAAAAGTCTCAGCAGTGTGATTTTGCTGAGTTCACAAATCTCTATTCTGCATCCTAACCACCTATCACCATGCATAAAGCTAGTACTGGAAACATACTCAATGGGTACAGAAAGAATACTGACTTGCCCCCACTTGGTATAAGTGCAATCCATTCTTAAGAAAGTCTAGGGAAGCCATGCACCTATAATATAAGCTACTCAGGAGGCTGAGACAGGAGGATCACAAATTCAAAACCAGCCTGAGCAAATCACTGAGATCATGTCTCAAAAAAAAAAAATTAGAAAGAGCTGGGAATATAGTTCAGTAGTAGATCACCCCTGGGTCCTATCTGCAGTACAGAAAAAAAAAAGTGTAAGGAAGCCTTGGAAAGTTCTTCCTGCTCTTTATTTAATATATATGTATATTAAATAAAAATATGTATGTATATATATATATATATATATATGTATATAAACACACACACATCACACATACATAAAATGACAACTTATATTTACATGATAAAAAAGTAAACTTGTGATTTCTAATACACTGTGGAATGATCAAATGAAGCCAATCATTACCTAAAACTTTGACATCTTCTGGGATGAGAATATTCAAAATGCACTTTCCCAATGTCATTAAAATGCACAGTTCTCAACTATTAGCAAAATTCATCATTCTCTGCAAAAGATCTCAAAAAAAAAATCAAACCATTCCTCCCTTCTAAGGGAGACTTTGTACTCTCTGATTATCATTTCCCCATTCCTCCCCACCCCCCCCACCCCCACCTCGCCTCTGGTATCCACTTTTAAAATCTCTGCTTCCATGATTACAATTGTTTTAGATTCTACATATAAGTGAGAAATTCCTCCATTTGTCTTTCTGGGCCTGGGTTATTTCACTGAACATCATGCTCTCAAACTTCATTAACATTGCTAAAAATGACAGAATGTCTTCCTTTTTAAAGTCTGGAAGGTATTTCATTATGCAATATACCACATTTTCTTTGTTCATTAAGTCATTGATGAACAGCTGGGTTAATTCCCAAACTTGGCTATTGTGATTTGTGCTGCACTGAAATGGGCCATGCAGATGTCTCCACTGCAAACCGATTTCAAATCTTTGGGGCAATTACCACAGAAGGCCTAGGAAAGCTGTTTGCTTCTCTTCTTGGAATGAACCAGGACATACATAGCATGATTACTCCTGGGAGACTTTCTCTACCCATAAGGGGAACCAGGTTCATGGCAAAGATGATTCCACAAATGAGAGGGTGACAGGATAAAGTTGAGTTCTTGATGAGAGTCTCAAAACTTGCTCTATCTCTGGACTTCCTATTAGGTGCAGCAACAAACCAATCCTCTGGATGCACTTTAGACTGTGATTTTTGATCCTTCAGGTTGAAGCCTTAAGATCTGCAACCCATCTGTTGCCGATTCTTTAAGAAGACAACTATCTCAGCATGGTGGTGTGTGTGTGTGGGGGGGGGCTAAGAACACTGGTGCATGTGTGGAAACTGTGGGAGCACATCCTCCTACTTGCCTCTGAACTTATGAGTGTACACTAGTATGCATACATGTGAACATGAGGGCAGATGTGGGAGATGTAGAGGGACAACTGTTCAAGCACTCATTCATGAAACAAGCCTATAGGAAGCCCCCCTTGTGCCTGATGGTGCATCTTTCAATGAGAGGGTAAGAACATAAATGTATGTGTATCATCTCTGCTTTCTGCTGGAGGATTATTGGATTTGTCTGCAATCTGCTTTATTGGCTGAAGTCAGCAACTTCATAAAAAAGAAGTCCTTATCTCCATCTCCTCCACACACCTCATCATTAATTCTGTGATGAACAGAAAGGCAAAGACAGGCAGAAGGGAAGGTCAGGGCCAAGTGGTGTATGAGTGACAGGATCTGGCATTCATGATCTTTGCATCAGAAAGCAAGACCTTGAACCTTGGAGGGGGCAGTGGCACAAAGCACATCCAAACAGTTTCATCTCCAACAATTGATTTCTTCTGGCAGGTCTGACCTCCTAAGGGTGCCCAGCCTAGGCTGGCACTATATATAATTAGTCTCTGGTCTCTGAGACACCAACCGCATGCTGGCATATGGAGACTGGCTACCTGGGGTTAGAAACTTGTCACAGGTAATTCACAAAACAAAAAATAATCACATTTGAAATGATAAATTCTAACTGCAATTTAATATTCAGATTGTTAATAGTATAAGATGTTATATGTTAAATAAAAATTATACAATTACATGATCTTCTCTATAGGTACCTATAATGCCTTGGATTAAATTCTGCTTCTATTTTCACTTCCTCTAAGAGTGTTAGTAAACTAAAGATGAATAGATATTTCTGCAAAATGATAGAGAAAATATTGTTCAAACCAATCATGAATGTCATTTAATGATTAATTACTAGAGACATTCCATCAAAATTGGGAAAGATGAAGTTAACCTCCGTTAAACACTATTTTTTAACATTGTTATAGTAATTATAACAAATGCAAAAATAAAAAGAGGAGATACTACAAATAAAAGACTAATGATCATTGTCTCACAGGATCCTGGTATCTTTTCTTCTGGCCATGATCTCAATGATTAAATCTGACTTCTGAATGCTTACCAACTAATCTAGAAAGAAACATACTATTCTCCACAGTAACCATATGATCTCATGTATTGCTCCAGGAATTACTTCAACAGATAATTATTGTCTAATAAATAAATATTACTTAATTCTAAACCTGAACCATCATATTCAACAAATGTTTCTAACACTACATTTCTTATAAGCAATAATTCAGCATAGTACATGTGGGTGCAAATTTGCAGATACCATATTTCTTTTACTTTAAAATGTCATTTTTTTAAATTATAATTGTTTGCGAGAATGGAATGTGTCTTAGAATCAGTATGTTTAATGTTTCAGTGTATCCTTTTTTCTGAACGGCTATTTATTATTTTATAGTCTTCAAATGGTGTTTTCATTGGTCACCATTAGCTGTACAATGGGATTTGCTGTGTTTTTGATAAGACAAGATGTATGCTTGGTGATGTCTGCAGTGAACATTTTTCCAGGTTACGCACATTGTCGTCTCTAGGGAGGAAGCACGGCAGCTTCATTCAACTGTGAACCTGACATATTCTAATCAGCCTCTATTAGTCTTGGAGGAATATGTTGACCCAATCCAAATGGTCTTCTTTAGATTATTCAGTGTGCAGAGAGGATGCCTTTTCTTTAGCATGTACTTATTAAGCTCCATAAATTTCCTAAAAGACCTTCAGTTTGCTATGCTGAGTTGATTATCAAAGCATCTGACTTATCTCTTAAAAGTTAATCCCACGTTTTTGCTGGGGAGAACAAAAACCTTGAACATGAGTCTATCCAAAACTTATTAAGACTTTATAAGGAGAAACAACATCTGCAGGTACTTGTCTAATGGATGGGCAAACTTAAATCATATTCCAGAAAAGTTATATTTCAGCATTTTCTAGCTGTGGAAATGTTTGTTCAAGTATAAAGGTAATGGAGACAGAACACTTCTGGTTAAAGTAATGAAGGACTTAGAACCTCTTCTACACCTTTCTTTTCCCACCCTATTCCAAATCCCAGCAAAGTCTGAGAAGATGCCAGAAAGCATACTTTGAAATTGATTACTATTGATGTCTTCCTTCAAAATTACCAGAGAAATGGTTCTCTAGACAATTGTTTTTATTTGCCTGAGCTTTGTAAGACCTGAATCTGAATAGAGATGTTACAAAAGGTATATATGCACAAAAATATGCATCCATGCATGCACTCATAAATCAGCTAAATGAGACTTGGATACCACCAAGACATTATTAAGGACATCAGTTGCTGTCATTCAAAAAGATTTTTTAAATTTAATGACTACTTATATAATGCTATGTACCAGATGATATTCTAAGGGCTTTGCAAATATTAACTCACTTAAGTCTCATAATCTTATTATATAGCTACTACAATGATCCATATTTTACAGATGAGAAAACTGGAAACTTGTTAAACAAATGAGAATTCTAGTTTACATTCAGGAATCAGGGGGAAGTGACATCATCAGCACTGACAGATGGATCAAGGTAATTTGCCCATAATTGACCTGTCTGCCAGGAAAAAATAAAATGCTTCTTGAAGGAAAAGAGCTTTCCTATTACTCTCAATCACAGAATAGGAATCCATAAAAATTTATTAATTTTTAATCAACTGAAAAATATTTTAATAGGTAAATAGATTAGAACATGCAAAAGATAGAATTGGTGAACTGAAAGATAGACTAGAGCAAGGAGACATATCTAGATAGAAGCCCAGAGAGATAAGAGAACAGACAATATGGATATTTACACAAGAGACCTATGAAACATGATAAAGAAATATAAGAAATTATATATATATCCCAAGAAGAGAAAAAAGAGTAATATTTGAAGAGATACTGATCAAACATTTTCTAATATCACTGAAAGAAAACTGGCCACACATTCAAGTAATCCGAGGAATCACAAACAGGATACATGGAAAGAAAATCACATCATGGTCAAACTGCTAAAAAAATTAAAGAAAAAGAGAAAATCTTAAAGATGTTCCAAAGAAGAGCATGATTATGTTATCCAGATGGGTATGTTATCCAATGGACATATTATACATAGAAGTATTTAATAGATGTGTTTATACACATGAGTTAGCAGGTACACATAGATTTTCTTGTGCTGTCAGCTGAGAAGATCTAAAAGCAATGAAAGTTCACTAGCCACAAGCATAGTGAGCACTGAGTTCATGGGGTCTAATACAGTTCTCCAATAAAAGGAACCTGATCTCCCTGAAGAAATGATTGCTCCTAGGAAATATAAGAAGTCTTGGAGCTTCTTGTATGCCAGAAAGTAAGGAGGTGCCAAGGTAGCAAATAAAAACCTACAAACAAACAAACCTACATTGATGGGGTCATGATAAAGGAACACAGGAACACAGACAGGAGCCATGCAAAAGAGCTAATGATGGTTAAGGCTGGAACACTCTGAGCAAAACATGGAATGGCCTGGATTAAAGCCCAATATATAAAATATCCAAGACTCCATAATAAAAATAAATCAATGGATGGAGAAATAAAGAGAGACAGACAGACAGATAGGAGAAAATAGGCATATGTCCTGTGCAGAAGAATTCCAAGTAATTTATGTAGATGCTCCAAACTCAAGGAGGTAGAACAGAATGCCTCACTCCTTGAGTGTGAACTGCAATTAGTAACTTCCTTTCAAATTATACAGATTTGGAAAAAGAGTAATTCTACAGTGGAAACAGCTGACTGTCACCTTCTCAGGCACATGATCAACGATAGCATCAATAGAGATGTCGTGTTGACAGCAGGTACAGCAGGTACCCTTGATGGCATGTGAGGAGGATGGCCCTTTACTTCTGTGATCTTCCTTTCAAATAAATTATAACTCCAGATGAATCTTGAGAAAACTATAGGACAAATATCAAACAAAAGACATTATGCAAAATACCTGAGCAGTATTCCTGGAAACTAAAGGTTATTAAAAACAAAACCACAGTCAGAAAGAGCCCACAGAGACATGATGGATTCAAAGAACGCATCTTAGATGGGACATGGAGACAGAAAAAGGACATTAGGTAAAACACTAAGGAAATGAGAATAACATGTAGTCTTGTTAATATTGGCATCAGTATTTGTTCATTGAGTGTAACAAATATATCACACTAATATGTTAATAATAGGAGAAAACAGGTAACGTGGGGATGCTCTGTACTGTTGATATAACTTTCTATTTTTCTAAAAGTACTCCAAAAACAAAAGTTTATTAATTAAAAAAAGAGCATCCAGATGAAAATAACATATTACTTTCAAAGAAACAATAAGACTTAAGATGATTCCCTATGATGAATGATGAAACATAGCAGTCAACAGGATCACATCTTTAAAATGCTGAAAGAAAATAACTGCTATCCTAGAAGTCTATATCCAGTAAAAATGTTCTTTGAAAATTAAAGAGAAAAAGAAGATATTTTTTGCCAAACAGAGGGAGTTAATAACCACTAAAATACTGGGAAGAAGTAAAATGATCCCAGATGGAAGAAGGTTAAATCAGGAAAGAGTGAAGAACCCAAGAAAAGGTAAACAGTTGGGTAAAAATATTAATGTTAACTCTTTAAAATGTTAGTAAAAATGTATTGTAGTAACTAAAATTCATGTAGAATTAAAATTCGCAAAAGTCCATAGTATGAAAGTATTACAAACATCAGTGGGGGGAAAGTAAATGAATAATTCTAAAGTCCTTATGTGGTCCAAGAAATCCTAATTTGAAACAGGCATTAAGAAGCCAAGAATGAGTGTTGAAACATCTCAATCAATTTCTAAAATATCTATCTAACTAAGAGATGATCAGTTAATAAAAACATATCACCAACACTCAGAAGAAGAAATATATTTCAAAATAAAAAAGGGTAAGAACAACTAGAACAGAAGCTATTCTAAATTTGTATGTACATAATAACATTGCTTCAAAATATATAAAGACTATGAGGAAAAATAGAAAAATCCACAATCATAATTAGAGATATGAATATAACTCTTTCAAACCCTCAAAAAAACAAAGAAGCACAAGGTCAATGAGAATAACAAAGTTTAAAAGGCACAATTAACAAATATACCTAAATAACATATGAAGAATATTGCACTCAAAAACTGATGAATAAGCATTCTTTGAAGTACATGTGAAATATTTATCAAAATTGACCATATATTAGGCTATAAAAAAATCAACAAATACTAAAAAACGGAAGTATGTATTCTCACAACGATTTATTTAAGCCAGAAATCAGAGAAAAACATAACTTGAAAATCCTCCAAATGTTTTGAAATGAAGCAATGTGCTTCTAAACAACCCATAGACTACTGAATAAATCACAATGGATATTAGAAAATATTTTGAATTAAATTTTAACCAAAGGACAACATACCAATAGTATGGGAAAAAAGCTAAAACAGTACTTGTAGATTTAAAGCCTTAAATGCATATGTGAGGAAGAGATGATGAAAAGCAATGATTTAAGCACTCTAGACAATGTTAATTCATTTATAGCAATGAAGACCACAAAAATGAGAACAGATGACATAATAATAAGAGGAGAAATCAAGTTATGAAGTCAATAACAAACATGCAATCAAGAATACAACAAAGTTAAGCCAAAAAGACCCATCCTTAGTAGGATGCCCCTGCCCCAAAATGAGAACCAAATATCAGAAATGAAAAAAGTGGAATATCATTACAGGGCCTACAAACATTAAAACTATAAGAGAATATTATAAATAACTTCATGCCAATAAATTAGAAAGTTTTAAAGACAAAATGGACAAATTTTATGGTAGCAATTTTTAAATAGATACAAGAAGAAATATAATCACCTACATATTCCTATAGCTATTTCAAAAATGGGTTTTTTGATATAAAATTTCCCCTTTAAAAATTCAAGACTACTAAATTATCCCAAACAGTAAAAGTGGAAATAATACCAATTCTATAAAGACTTTTTTCTAGAGTGTAGTATAAAATGGAACACTTCTAAACTCACTTTTTTTTTAATTGCAATGATTAATATTTATCAAGTTAAAGTTCTAGAGCTATCAGGATAACAGATGAGTCACTGGGACTCAGACCACATGGAAGGGAATGTTTGCTGTGGATCCAATTGCAGCACAAGGCAGATGACTTCCAGCATCTCCCCTCTTTGAACTTTCTTCATTTCCACCTCTGCCCAAGTCATCTGGTTTAACAGGGACCACCCCTGTGTGGCCAATGATGGAAGCCCTTCTTGTAGGTGAAATCAGAGAATCTTCAATGGACACATGGGCCACACCATCTTGTCAGCACATTGCCCAGGTCTTGGATGTGCCTCTCTTGATTCATTGGCCCACCATTTTTTTTTTTTTTTGGATTGAGAATTAAAATGAGGATCTGCATTGGTACAGCCTTTGTATTTTCTCCAAACTGATGGAAATGGGATCTGTGCCAGCCTTCAGCCAATGCTGTAACACCACAACTTTATTTGCTTTCTGCTCAAAGTACACGGGCTATCGCCCTTTAGTATACACCCACTCATCTTTACCATAACTTCCTAGGAGAACACACCAGTCCAAACAACCCCAAGGACTGCTAAGGTGGCTTCAAGCAATGCTGCAGGAAACACTGGCATAAATTCTAAATTCATTTTATGAAGCCAGCATAACTTTGGGACAAAACCTATAAAGAACATGACATTAAAAAAAAAAATTACACGTGTATATGTGTGCAGAGATCCCAAACAAAATGCTTTCCAGTTAAATCTAACAGCCTCTGTGATTAAAATTAAAATTTATCACAAATGCAAGCTTGTTTTGGCATTCAAAAATCAATGTAATTCACCATATTAACAATATAAAGGATTAAAATACATATCGCCTAACTATAAGTCCATAGCAATGAATCCAGTTGACCATGGACTAAAATCTCTGAAACCATGAACCAAAATAAATCATTTCTCCTTGAAGCTGATTTCCTTGGGAATTCTGTCACAGCAAATAAAATCGAACACTAAAATCATTTACATTTTAATTTTATTAATTTAACTTTATTTAAATGGAATCATTTATTCCTAGGCATAGAAATAAAATTAACCAAAAACGTACAAGACGTCTACACAAAACTATATTACTATACCGAAAGAACTTAAAGAATACCTTAGATAAATGGGGAAATATACTATGTTCATAGATTGGAAAGGCGATATTTTACAACTTCCAGGTCACTCCACATTGATGTCTTTATTGAAGGCAATCCAAAGAAACCCAGAAAACCTTTCTGTGGACATAGACAAACTTAAAATTTTAAAATATATGAGGAAAAGCAAAGGACCAAGAATAATAAGACAAATATGAGGGAAAAGAACTGGAGGATTGATAACGACAGATATCAAAACTTGTTAGAAAGGAATAGTGATTAAAATGGCACACAACTAACTCCAGTACCAACAGATCAAAAAGAACAAAATCGAACATCCAGTATGAGACCCGCATACATCGGGTCATACATACCACTGAAAAACAGTAGGACAAGAGTGGCCTTTTGAATAAATGATGTCTTATCAATTCGTTATCCATGTGAGAAAGGTCAGACTTCCTTCCTATTTCACACCCCATGCAGAAACCAATTCCAGATGGGTTGTAGATCTAAATGTGAAAAGTGAAACAGCAAAGTTTCTAGACAATAACCTAGGCGAGTAGCGGCATAGTGTTTTTATAAAAGAAAACCATAAAGGAAAATGCTAACAAATTGAATTTTGTTAAAAATTGAAAACCTTTATTCATGAAAAGATACCACTTAGATGGTAAAAGAGAATCTAGAAATAATACATTCAAAAAACACATCTGATAAAGGATTGATAACCCAAATTACAAACAGGTTGTAGAATAAATCTATGACAAAAGACAGGCAGCCCAATAAAAAAAGTGGTCAAACACGTGAACAGGGATTTTTTTGAAATAACAACTAACGCTGAATGTTTGTGTACCCCTGCATCCAGCAAATTCACTCTCTTACCTAAACTTAGCTGCCAGAATTTTGACTTGAACCACAAGAAAAGTTGTATTTTCTAGCCTCCACTGAGACTAAGTGTATCATGTGCATAGTGAGAAGAAACCCAGAAGCATCTTTTGGTATTTTAAAATTCTTAAAATCAAACTGCTTAAAAAAGTAAGATTTTTTTTTCTTATTTAATGCAGAAAAAAATCTAAGAGTGGGAATACAATTATTTAATATTGATTCCAGAATTGGAATTATGTCATCCAGATCCAGTCACCTTCCCAGATCTGCTTACCATGTTAGTTTTGTTCTCAGGCTCTAGGTGGTGGCAAAATAGTGGCAACATGTCTAGTCCTATGTCTTCAAATCCAGATAAAAATTGAGCATTTTCCTCCGGTAGCTATATCATAAGTTGCATGATTCATTCTAACTTGAATAATTTGAGTCACATGATCAACACTAAAACAATAAATAACATTTCGCTACATGGTAAGGTCTGAGTCCTATGCTCCCCACTGAACCAATTCCTGAAATTGCAAAGTGGAAAGCCAGGTGCTGGGTGACCAGTCACAGTTTGTACTTTACTAACCTGGAGCCAGGATCCTTTGTACATCAACATGGACTGAGATAGGCATTGAACAAAGGAACTTTGGGATGTTGTAGTCAGAAGCCCAGGATAATGAATGCTGAACAGATTAAAGCCACAAACATGGGTGAACTCAATACTGAGTCTCAGAGAGGGCAGGGACCGATCCCAGATCTACAGATTGTCAGAAAGTAGACATAAGAACAGAAAGCCTCACCTAAAAGCTTAAGAAAAATGGGGTTCTAAAGGCTGCAAAGATACAAATAGGCCCTTAGACATGAATTCTGCCAAGCATTCTTCCCTCAGGTGCTAGCTGGCTCCAAGGCCAGGGAAGGGAGGCGCCTCATGCTGGGGGAACAGGTTGCCAGACAGTCTCCTAAGGTATCTGGATGCAGTCCCACATGGGGAAGGCTGGGGTGTTGACTAGCAGCCAGGAGTCTGGTGGCTTGGCTGGGCCTGGATGTCCAGGGTTGGCGGGAGGTACCTTCCACACACTATCTCTCCATAGTACCATCTGCAGCTGCCTTCTGCATTTGGCCCAGGAACAACATCGCCAATCACCCCGGGGAAATTGCTGGGCCTTCTGTAAGGAAGCCTTGGGAAAGGCCAAATTTGACACTTGGCTGCTGTCCTTGAAGTTAAAAGTCCCAGCATAGGTCAAGAAACATGACAAAAAAAAAAAAATTGTGGCATGATGCCTAAGAGAACTCAGCCCCGCTAGACAGCAGAACAGTGGGTATTTACTAGAATGGATGAAGGAAGAACAGAAAGTATTGACAGTCCTACGGTTGTAGAAAGATGATCTAGAAAGATTTGGATGTTTTGTTTTGCGGTACTGGTGTTTGAACCCAGAGGTTCTCTACTACTGAATTAAATCCCAGACTTTTTGCCTTTTTGATTTTGAGACAGGATCTAGCTAAAGTTGCCCAGGTTGGCCTTGATCATGCAATCTTCATGCCTCAGCCTCCCAAGTAGCTGGGATTACAAGCATGCATCACTGCACCCAACTGAGGATTTAGTTCTTTAAGACCACATGTAACTCACAATAATGACCAAAAAAAAAAAAAAAAGAGTGTGGGGGTGGGGGGAGGAAAGAAAGAAAAGAAACAGTAAATTATTGCTTTTTCCTAAAAAAATTAGTAAGCATAAACATTTTAAGAGCTCACTAGTTGATTATGACTGAGCTGAATAGTGTCTGATCCTTCTATTTTGTCATATGAAGGACACAGGGAACCATCAGCTTAATGAAAAAGGATCCAATGGACAAGGGAGTTGGGCAGGTCAGTGTCACAAAACAAGGGTCAAAAAGCTATGACCTGAACAATACTGAAGATTATCTTAAAAGAACAGAGTAGGAACTATGCTAGCAAATCAAAAGGTTCAGCCCAAATCATTGTTATTTTTATTGACTTGCACTCCACCACACCCAGCAGGGCATTGAATTAACGGATGCCCTCCTCTGTGCAGGAATTCATGGGATATCCCTTGTTCTGGCACATTGCATTCTTCAGACCACCAACCACTCTGTGGCCCTTTTTCTGGACTTTTTCACTTCTCATATCTGAACCCATTTCCTCTCCCTACTCTGGTGATGGTCATGATCTCCTGACCATGGCTTTGCTTTTCAGAGTAGCTTCCACAGCCATTGTGCCCCTGAGTAACATAATGCAACTCTGGGTCCACACAGGAAAATAGGGGCACTATGGCTTGAATGCATGTGTTCTTTACAAAATTCATGTTGAAACTTAAACCCTAATGTGGAAGTATTAAGAATTGGGGCTTTTACAGGGTGAATATGTCAGGAGGGTACAGACCTTATGCATGAAGGGGATTGTTGACCTTATAGAGAAGCTGAAAGTACTCGCTGGGTGGCTTTTCTTTCCCTTGCTTTCTCTATTTCTCCCTTTCACTCTCCCTTCCTCCCCCCCCCTTCCTTCTTTCACTTCTGTCCATTCCACCATATAAAGACACAGCAACAAGCAAAGACCTGGCCCTGAGGAAACGCCAGACCTGTTGACACCTTGATCTTGGACTTTCAGCCTCCACACTATAAAAAGTACATTTTTGTTGTTTATTAGTTATCCAAAGACAGGTGTTTTGTTATCAGGGCACAAATGGAAGAGGGACTTATGGTGACCAATGATGTTTGAGCTCAGGATTATCTTATAGTTGGTCCAATAATTCTCTGAATCCACCCTGTGATTATTTCACCCATTCTGGAACACCTAATTAAAACAGACATATTCAGGATCTCAGAACCAACTGGCAGATTCCCCAGAATTTTTTCCTGATCTGTGGAGTGAGGACTATTATTACACGAAAATCCAAGTGGAAGCCACCAGAACTCACTTTACTTACAAAATAGTAAAGGAAAAGCAACACCACATTCCTGGAGGGATTGCAGAGATTAGTGTCACCATCAATGAAAGAATCAGTGGTGGTGATTCCCAACACATTCCCATTCAGCATCCCTCTTTGGCCTGTGCGGAAAACAGATGGATCTTGGAGAACAGTGGATTATCATGAATTTAATCAGGAGGTGACTGATTGCAAATAATATTCTTAACATAATTCTGTTGCTTGGCAGAGTAACACATCCGCTATCTGTTGAGTAGCTATGGATCTGGCAAATATGTTTTTCTCAACACCTGTTAGCGCCATTCACAAAAAAGAAGTTTGCTTTTAGCTGGCAATGCCAGAAATATACCTTCACTGTCTCACATCAGTGCCACATCAGTTCCCAGTTCCATGCCCCTATGTAGTCCATAGGGACCTCATCAGCTTTCATATTCACAGGACATGCTGGCCCATTACATAGACTCCATCATGCTGATTGAACTGCTGAACAGAAATAGCAACTACTTAACACATTTTGTTAAGACATTCACAAGTCAGAGGGTGGGAAATAATCCAACAACTATCCAGCTCAGTAAAATCTCCAGGAGTCCAATGGTGGGAAGACATGTCGAGATACTCTTTCTAAGATGAAATGTAAGTCGTTGCATCTGATCCCTCCTATAACCAAAAAAGAACCTCTTTGGATCTTGGAGGCAACCCACTCTATACTTTGATGTATTTTAGCTCATTTACAGAAGGCCCTGAACAGTTGCTAATTTTGAGTAAGGACTGGAATAAATAAAGAATCTTCAGTAGATTGCGACTGTTGGGCAAACTGCTCTGTTATTTGATCTAGAAGATCCTATGGAGCTTGAAGTGTCAATGAAAGATGTAAATATCATAGGTGAATCAGAGCATAGACTTTAAGGATTGGGGAGCAAAATCCTGCCATCCTCTGCAGATAACTACTTCTCCTTTTGATGAATATCCTTTAGCTTAATACTGGAGTTGAAAAGAGATGGAATACTTAACCATGGGGCACCCAGTTATCAGGGGACTTGAGCTGCCCATGGTAAACTGGACAAACTGTAAAGCTCGTGATGCACAGAAGCACCAGATTATGCAATGGAAGAGTTACTTATGAGATCAGGATAAAGTTGGTCCTTAAGGAGCAAGTAAGTTGTACGAGGGAGTGACCCGAATGCCTATGCTATGACTCTTGCTGTGTTACCTTTTCTAGCCAAGCCTGCATTAATGGCCTTATGGGTTATTTCCTAGGAGCAGTTAACTGAGGGAGAAATAAGACCTGCTTGTTGAACCTATAGTTCTATCTCTTTTTCAGGTATTACCTAAAAAGATACAGTTAATGCACTATATCAACTTTCTGGGTCATGCTTCAAAGACAGTGATGAAGCAAAATTTTCCTAGTATGCAGAAATTTGAGCAGACAATCTGATTGGTTTGGGAAGGAGAAATGGGCAAGAGGACCTACTCTACACTGATTCATGAGTTGTGGACAATTTTGTTTTGGCGGGATGGCCAAGGATGGGAAGAAATGATTGAAAAATCGGTAAGTTCACCAAGGGGTGACCTCAGCAAAGATTTTAAATGTCAAGTGGACAGAATGGCCTGTTTGTCAATACCAGTCAGTTTTCTTTCCAAGCCTCTCCTGTTTTTACCCAACAGGCTCATGGACAAAGCGGCGGTAGAAGAAGAGCTAGAAGTCATGCATGGCCTCAGTAACATAGACTTCCATTCATCAAAGACAATCTGGCTATGGCTGCTGCTGAGTGCTCCATCTGCCAACAGCAAAAACCAACACAGAGCCCCCAGTGCAACACCATTCCCCAGGGTGATTAGCCAATTGCTTGGTGGCAGGTTGATTACATTGGACCCCTTCCAAAATGGAAGGGTTGGTGCTTTGTTCCAATTATCATACAGACTTACTCCGAGATAGATTTGCCTTTCTTATCCATAGTGCTTCTTCCCAATTCTACCATCCATAACCTGACCCACATCTTATCCATCATCATGGTATTCCATATAGCATTATTTCTGATCAAAGAACTTACTTCACTGAAAATAAACTGCAGAAATTGGACCACATTCATGAAATTCACTAGTTTTACCATGTTTCCCACCATCCCGAGGCAGGTTGGATAGAATGGAGGGATAGCCTACTGAAGACACTGTCACAACACCAATCAGGTGGCTACAAAACCAGCATAGGCCAATGTCTTCCAAGAGACTATATGTGCTCTCAATCAGCATCCAATATATGGTGCTGTTTTGTTTTTTTTTTTTCCCCATAGCCAGAATGTACAGTCCCAGGAATCAAGAGGTCAAATGGGAGTGGCTTCAATCTCTATGACTCTTAGTGACTCACTAGCAGAAATTTTGCTTTTTTCCTCACATTATGCTCTGCTGTCATAAAGGTCTTAGTTCCAAAGGGAGGAATGCTTCTTCCATCAGGAGACACAATGACTCCATTAAACTGTGAATGGAGACGTCTACCTTTTTACTTTAGGCTTTTCATACTTTATGTGTTAAATATCTGCTACATTGTTTGGTCAACTTCATGGTACTGCTCTGCTCTTCTCCCATCCTTCCTCTCTCCCCCTTAATGTCCACATGTATAAATATACCACAGTGAATTTTACCTGTATATAAAACTATAAAGCAATATTTTTTTAAAAAAATCTATAAATACAGAGAAAGAAGACCAGTAGTGTTACAGGAGGGGGATCAGGGAGATGGGGGAAGTGAGGGAAAGAGGAAGTACTGAGGACTGATGTGGAGCAAATTATATTCCATGCTTGTATGATTATGTTAAAATGAACCCCCATATTATATATGGCTATAATACACTAATAAAAATCAGCTACAACTACATGATTAGTTGCAGAAACCAGTATTGTAATTATTATGAGTATCTATTCCTTATTGCGTTATGATTATGCTTCTACGCATATTTGTCAAAATTTCCATTTTCTTCTACTTCCTATTCCCTTATCAGTTAACATGAGATGTATTAATGCTGTATCACAGTATTTAAATTCAAGAACATCAAAAGAGAGGACTGAAGATCATTCAAGAGCTCTGTATCTCCTTCCAGGGAAAGGGTTAGCATGTTTTCAGTTGCATGCAGAATAGTTTGTACCATGTTGGGTATGACTGCTAGTTTCTTTATTTGGAGATTAGCTATGGTTTAAGAAGATCTGTATGGATGCCAAGTTGATAAGGGGTGAACTGTGATGGTCAATTTTATGTGTCAACTTGGCTAGGCTACAGCTGCCAGTTATATAATCAAGCACTAATCTAGGAATTGCTGTGAATTATTTTATGTATGTGATTGAAGTTCCAATATCAGTTGACTTTAAGTAAGAGGGATTATCCTAGATAAAACTGTGTGGACCTGATTCAATTAGTTGGAAGAGCTGAGGTTTTCCTGGGGAAGAAAAAATTCCACCTGTGGACAACAGATTCAATCCATGTCTGAGAATTCCATGCTACCCCGTCTGCTCAGAGGATTTCATATTTGTACACTCAGCCTTCACAACGAAGTAAGCCAATGCCTGATGATAGATTTCTCCTTGTGTATCTTCTACCAGTTCTGGTCCTATAAACCCTGACTGATAGGATTGGCTGCCACAAGTATAAATATCATTAAATATAAATAATTTTCACTTACAATGTAATAGTATCACCCAATTTTTCTCTAATAGTTCAGACCGTAAAATCATACAAATCTTTCCAACCATGTGACTTGAGACAAGTTAATTAATTTCTCTAAGTCTTTCTCTGATATAGGCCTGCCAACACTGACTTTGTGTGGGATTATAAGGACTAAACTGAGCATCTAGCTAGATACCTGGCTCATCTCTGGAGTGGTTGTCTTCATCATGATAGCATTGATGAGCCTTTGGTCACATGGGACTCTGAGATTACCTAGGGTCATAGTATAGTCTCCTTTTGTCAAACTGGTTCTGCTGATCCTCTCCTTTGTATTATTCCTTTTCAATCAAATACTACGTGGTGTAGGCTAGAATTGATTGCTTCCTTGAATCAAGTAACAAATAATTAAACAGAAAAGCTATGCTCTTTATCTGAAGTTGTCTAATTCAGACTTTTCAATAGCAGCAAAACAACTAATTTTAGGAATACGTGTGTGTGTGTGTGTTTTAATTATTTCTAGAAAGCATCAACCTCCAGTTTAAATGAGGAAAAGACAGAAGTCTTTTGTTAAAATTTTATTTATTTAGTTTATATTATAAGGTCTTCTCTCTTAATGTTCTCTTACTAATACTTTTCATGCTATTATACTATTAGCTTATTCTCTTGCATATGTATTAGCTCGTTTGAGGCTCTTAACAACCCTATGGGTGCATACATGCAATGACCCCACTTTACAGATGAAGAAGTGGACACGGGCAGCTCAAGTATCCTGTGCACAATCACAGGGCTGAGTGTGGTGGCAGCAGTCTTTGATCTCTAGCAACATGGCACCAGAGTCTGCCCTTAATCATTATACCATAGGTCTGGAAGAAAAATAGTTCTGTGACTGAACAAAACCCTGGAGGATGATGGGGTAGGTTCTGTGGGTAGATGGTATTAAATATTAGTAACTCTCTTGGGAAGCTAGAGAGGAACTCCTCCATGCCCTGGTGTTGATTGGCTCACATTTGTGCAGGTGGGAGGAGCTCAAACCACAAAGAGTCCTGACATTTTCATGAAAATTGCTAAAAAAAATTATCTTGTTTGTGAAAACCTAGCAAGTCTCCTGGAGAAGTGCCACACACATCAATTATTGAGTGTGAAGATGCCCCCAAATTCTGAATATCAGTGAGTTCAGCAAAGGACCATCTCCATGAGGGTCTGCACTCAGAAGACCCAGAAGAAAGAGGATGTGCTCTGTCCATGGTATCTGTGGGGGTACCTGACTTTGCAGATGAATGTGAAAGGGAGAGGGGTGGATGACTGCCCAATGTCCCCAAACATTGGCCCAGGCTGGCAATAAGACTGGAGCCGGCACAACAGGGAGTCTCTCCAACACCCTTTGCTACAATGATCTCTCTCAGGAACCCGGCAGTCCTGGCTTGCTCCCCATTTTCTGAGCACTACCTGTTTCACACAGTGTTCTTCTTGTCCAACTTGTCATCATTCTCCATTTAGCTGTCACAGAACCACTAAATTCAGGATTTCCAGGCTAGGACCCAGATTTTTTTTAGCTCCCAGGTGATTCCATGTACAGCCACCCACGATTGGAAACCACTGGAACAAATTCTAAGAAGCATTATGGGAATTTGTACCATCTACCTTCTGGAGTCCTTGTCTGATTCAGAAAAGTCTTCTGCATCCTGACCAGGCTTTGTAAACTGATGGATCCTTCTCTGTGATGTGAGATCGCTCTCCTTGGGGAATATTTGGGCGGTTTTCCTGTAAGCAGAACCAGAGAAGAAGGCATATGAGTGTGTGCCCCCATGAGGGTTGGGGACACATGGGTCTGTCTCAGTGAGGCATCAGGATACCCCAGAACATCTGAGAAATTGTTGGCCTCCAAGAGATTGGTCTTTGATAGCATCCAGGAGAGCTGTAGATGTGCTGTGAGTATAATGGGCACCTGCTATCACTATTAAAACAAAATGGAACCAGGAAGCCCTGGCCCACTTATCTGTGAGCCTCATGTATACATTCTGGGACTGGGTCAAGTTGTTATTGGAACCAATGGCCCCAATACTGGATACTGAAATCAGTACTTAAGTGCCAGAAACATTTCAAATGGCACAGGTGCAAAGCAGAGTGACTTGTCAAGGACATGAATGGCCAGAGATTTCCTAAGTCTCTCATTCTCCCACTTTCCAGGAAAAGAATCCAGTACAGAAGTAATGTTGCCCAGTTTTTAAAGTCTCCTGTGTGCAGCAGAACTAATACTGCCCAGTATCTGGTAGAAACGTCCATGCATCTGAGTTATTTAATTCTCAAAATAGCTAGGATCCTAAAACAAGGTCAATTTTAATCTATTTTATAAATATTAATCTAAGGATGTGAGGAATTGGGTACATGTCCCAATGGAAATGGTAAAAGTTTCAGAATTCCTGTTTACTCCACCTCTTTTTTGGGGGAGAGGGGGGTACCAGAGATTGAACTCAGGAGTACCCAAACACTGAGCCACACCCTAGCCCTATTTTGTATTTTATTAGAGACAGGGTCTCACTGAGTTGCTTAGCACTGCGCTAAGGCTGAGGCTGGCTTTAAACTTGTGCAACCCTCTTGCCTCAGCCTCCAGAGCCAGTGGGATTACAGGTGTGCACCACCTCTTTCTGACTCCAAAATCTAGTCTTTCCTCTACAAGAGGCTGTACCCAAAATATGTTGATGTGTCATAGTTTGTGTGCTGCTAATGTTAACATTATTAACACCTATTTTTTTATGTTTTAAAATTTTTATTTATGTATTTTTTGCATTAGAATTCTTAATACACCATTATACAATAATTTATCATATCTCTGATTATATATAAGGTTTGTTGACACCAAATTCACATCTTCATACATGTATTTTGTATCATCAAGTGTTCTACCAGGTGTCACGCATGATTTATTCCTGGAACATGTATATTATTCTTCCCATTTCACAGACAGAGAAACAGGCTCCGAAGAGTAAGACTGCCTTCTTCATGGCCCACAGCTAGTAAAGGCTGAGCCAGGATTTACCCCCAGGTCCTCACTTCCCCGTTTCTCCCAGAGAGGATTCAGGAGACTTCAAATGCCAAAGTGATATGGGACTCATGATAGGATTCTGACTGCAGAGTGAACAGAACTCTTCCATTGACCTCCGATCACACCATGGTGATTTCTTGCTCTGGCTCTGCACAGGGGTTGCTCCAAACTTCACAGTGACTTAAGAACTCTGAGCCTGCTGTAGACACAGCAGGGAGCATTTGAGACGACAACAATCTGACCACATCACTTAATTTTGTAACATTTCTAACCCTGCAGCTGGCGCTGTATACTTCCGCTACACCCCAAATGTACCCCTAATTCAGTGTCCTAATAGGTTTGATGCAATGCAAATGCACATATCAAATGCTTCCCAGCTTTGACAAGGACAGCAGACAGGCCTTCTAAATATTATTCAAAGATGATAAGCACACATGCCAAGATTCATGGGCAAATTATGAGCCATATTTATTCTTCTTATATTTTCACAAGTTTCTAAGTAGGGGAAAAAAAAGTTCCTTTAAGGCTCATCTACTTTCACTCCCTGTAGCCCCTCCCCTTTTGTCCTTTCTATTTTGGCATTTCATTTGCAAGAAGTCTCCATCTCCCTTATTTACATGTGAAAAAACTTGGAGCATCATGTGGTGAGGGTGCAGGCAGATCCTGAATTCCATTCAATTCTCATTTCCTCTCTGACAGTCACCATTGAATCAATCATGTTCTCCCTGCCCTCTCTCTGACCACCTCAGAGATCCCAAATCGCTTTTCATCTCATGTGTCAATCACCCTCAGACCATGTCCACTTTTCATTACTAACACGCCATCACATGACCCGCTAATCTGTCACTTTCTGACAGCGGTTAGTGTGCCAATTGATTTAATTAGCAATCAATTAGCTTGTTACTATTGGAAGTAATTACCTTTTATAGAGAAAAGAGTGCAGCTGGTGAGGGCCATAAAACTGCACTAATAAAACTGCATCTCTTCCCCTTCTACCCGAGCAGCCACTGCACTCAAGGGCTAGCCAAATTATGGGTGACATGCAGATCTTTTGAATAGTCCATGGGGACCCATTCCCCCTCCTTATGTGCAAAGCTCCTCCGTCATGGATATTACCCAGAATTTGTATTCTCAGAGTAGGATTGGGTTAATGGTTGGCATTCACATATCTCACGGCATACACTGTTCAAAAGACTTGGGTTTTGAAACAGGAAAATACCTTGGAAATGACCTCAGGCCCTTCCCCCCGCCACACACACAAAAATAAATAAATAAAATAAAATTATTAAGATCCAGAGAGGTTAAATGACTTGCTCAAGGTCACTCAGCTAGCAAGTGCTGGTGCTCTGAGCAGAGGCTAGCCTCCTGACCTCCAGTCCCTGCCCACTTGTCTGCAGAGGGACTCTGCACCTTTCCAACACCACTGACTACGTGAGTTGGCCTGTAGAAGCCTGGAGTGGGGGAGGATGAGAATATGCCAGTGGAAGACCCCTGTGGTCTTGAAGATGAAAGACACACAGTGAATTTAGGGAGTGACACTTTGGAAACACTGAAGGCAACTAGCCCATCTCCTGAGACAGGGGCACCACCCAGGCATGGGCTGCACGCCAGAGCGCTGATATTTGGCGCGATTGCCTCTTCTCATATACCCAGACTCCAAATGCACCTTCCGCCTGCCTCTCCTGACCCAGGGCTCCAGTACATTTCCTGCACTTTCACTGTTAAATTCAGCCTCCAAACTAGTCCCCAGGCGCCCGGTGACTCGCTACATTAGCTTCGTGGTGAACGGCAGAGGCAGTAATGAGATGACTAAGGAGACCCGGATTCCATTCATCATCCTGTTTGCTCCAATATAAGTGTTCTTTTATCAGCACTATTGGTACCAATGTCATCGCAGGAGGCATAAATCACCCCACCGGTGACAGGGTCCTATTAAGGGTCACGGCCTAAAATCATTATTGACAAATTAAGGATCACACTTGGCCATTTTGTCGGTGTGCCCTCAATTGGGGGTACGGCCTGGTTCCTCGATCTGGTTGGAAATTAAATAGTCATTTAGAGTCCTGAACAGCCAGTGCGGATTAATTCCAAGAGCAGTCACCTCTTCCCCTCCCTCAAATTTGAGAATGGCGCAGTCGACTTCAGTGAAGTCCTGCGTCCTTATCATCAATTCTCCTCCTTCCAGCGGCTGTTGGGGACATATGACATGACTTTGTAGAGCGCACAATGGCACATCCGGTCTTGGCTCTGGGGGCTGGGGGGGTGGGCTTGTCAGAGAGTCACTGAGAATTCTCATTTCAAAGGCTGTCACTGCCTAATGTGACTTCAGAGGACTTTTTTATTGGAGGGTGGATGAAATGCAGATGAGACCCGGGGAAGGGTAAAGATTTAATACCACCATCCTTTCTTAAAATTGGTGTCTTGGATTAAAAGAAAGACAGCTTTCCCTGAAAGACTGGGCAGAAATATGTTTTTTAGGGTGACCCACAAAGTTACCTTCAAACCTGTCTTTCAATTTCTGAAGTGAATTGAACTGTACTCATTTGATGAAAGTTATCTGGGCATGGAAGTAACTTCAGGACCCCTAGTCTGCAGATCCTGGGCAGGCTTTTTTTGGCAAGCCAGGAGTCATTTGGGGGTAGTGTGATCCCCCTAAATGATGCTGAAAGGTATTTTTTAAAAAAGCACTCAAACAGATAGTCATGTCAGGTCCCTGGTTGGGAAGTCAGTATTGTTAAGATGTCAGTTAGCTCCAAATTAACTCATAAATTTAATACAGTTTTACATCAGTATTCATGGAATATGTCTGTATATGGATGTGAGCTTCACAAAAATGCTTCTGAAGCTGATTTCAAAGAATAAGCAAATAAAACTATGCAGAAAATCTCTATAAAACCAATCCTCAGTATATACCCAAAGGTCTTAAAAACAGCATACTACAGTGACACTGCCACATCAATGTTTGTAGCAGCTCAATTCACAATACCTAAGCTATGGAACCAACCTAGGGTTTTCACAACAGATGGATAGATAAAGAAATGTGGTATATATATACACAATGGAATATTACTCAGCCATGAAAAATAATGACTTTATGGCATTTGCTGGGAAATGGATGGATTTGGATACTGTCATCCTAAGTGAAATAAGCCAATCCCCCAAAACCAGAGGTTGAATATTATCTCTGATATGTTGATGCTAATACACAACAAGGGGGTGAGGGGAAGAATAGAAGTTCAGTGGATTAGACAAGGTAGAATGAAGGGAAGGGAGGTGAGAGAGGAATAGGAAAGACAGTGGAATGAATCTGACTTAATTTTCCTATGTACACATATAAATACACCACAGTGAATCTCAGCATCATGTACAACCACAAGACTGGGATCCTAATTAAATAAGATGTACTCCATGTTTGGATAAAAAAGTCAAATTATATTTCACCATCATATATAACAAAAAAACAAAATAAATAATAAAACAAAATATTAAAAAATGAAATACATTCTTAAAAAAGAGTGATATAAAGCTCCTTGCTCTGTCAGATTTTGAAATACATCAACCTTATAATGTTTAGCACAATGTGGAGGCTACACCTGATTAGAAAGGCAAACAAGGAGAAGAAAAGGCCAGAAATAAACACAATCATGTGTATAAGAACGTAGCACATAATAAAATGGTATTTCAAATGATGCAGGCAACATCAATGATTGGATCATTAATATTAATCATTAATTTTATAAAAAGTTGACTAGTGTTTTGGAGAAATGATTAGGTTATGATTTGTGCATTCTAAAACCTTAAATTTCTTAAACACACAAGTGTAAAATATGAAGTCACAAAAATCATGATGGTACCTGTCGTAAAAAATGCGTATAATTTTGGGAGATGAAAGGATTTCCTACATGTTATGTCAAAACAAAAGCCATTAAGCAGAAAGTGAAGGATTTAATTATATAATCATTAAAAGTAGGACCAAAAAAAAAGAGCTAAAGACAAACCACAAACTAAAAACACACAAAGCTACTCCAATAGGAAAGAAAACATGTGGTGAAGTATAAACTACTCACTAAAAAAATAGAAAGCAACCAAAAATATAAAGACCTCACATTGGGAAAATGGATGGAAAACAATAAAAATGATTTAAAAGACACCATTGTCACTTAACAAATTAGAAAAAATTTTAAATAGTAGTACACAATGCTAATGAGCACATGAAGGTATATTCATGTTTTACTGATAGAATGTAAGTTGTTATACTACTAAAAAGCAATTTGATAAGCCATCAATCATTAAAAAGTACGTTGTCCTCTGACCCAACAACCCAAACACTAGAAATTTTTCCTAGGAATACTTACAGAAATACATAGATATGTTCTTAGCAGATTGTTCGTGAAGCACTATTTTAAAAATAGCAAAAATCACATCGGTTACACATCCACATTTTTACATAATACCATATTAATGACTGGAGTTTATAACCCACTTGAATCAAATGTATGGAAGATGATATGTCATGAGCTTTGTAATGTTTTGAACAACCAATTAAAAAAAAAAAGAGAGACTAATCCTGATTGTATTTGTGCCTTTTGCATCAATGGGGTTTGGGGGATTCACAAAAGGTATGATTAGTGGCATTAGAAAATATGAATAAGATTTTCAGCTAGTGATTTCTGAGAGAAGACATTCCAGGTCAAGTGAATAGCCAGAGAAAAGGCATGAAGAGATAAGAATGCACAAAAAGTTTCTGGAACAGAGGTCGAAGGGAAGGCAAGAGTAATTTATATAATGGTCCCAGAAGGCTTTGGACTATGTTTTGGATGTGACCATGATTAGAAAGTAAAATGACCTTTCCTGTTTCTTAGAACTATTAATCTGACAGGAGCATCAGGAATGAGTTTATGTGGGTGTGTCACCGAACATTTAGAAATTGTGTACGTGTGTGTGATGTGTGTGTGTGTGTGTGTGTGTGTGTGTGTGTGTGTAGCATTTGAACATTTTACTGGGAGAGAGAAAACAGATTTAATTAAGTTTCCAACTGAAAGAAAAACACAGTCTTAACATAATAAAAAATTTAAAAAATTAAAAAATTAAAAAAAATAAATAAAAATAGCAAAAAACAATGTAATTTTTCAATAGTAGAGGATAAGAATGCTCAACACAATATGATTGCTTAGAAACAAAAATATGGAAACAAACTAAAAATTTCATAGGAGTTGCAAGTTCAATTGATTTGGATTTACTTATATGAAAAAAAAATTCTTAATATTTGTGAACAAAAAATAAGTTGCAGGGGTCGGGGTTGTAGCTCAGAGGTAGAGTGCTTGCCTAGCACTGGGTTCCATTCTCAGCATATAAATGGATAAAAATAAAGGTCCACTGACAACCAAAAAATTAAAAAATAATAATAAGTTGCAAAGTGTGAAAATATACAGATAGGCATAAAAGAAAAGTGTGTGTGTGTGTGTTTGTGTGTGTGTGTGTGTATAATTTGAAACTTTGGCAGACTTTGACCTGAATATCCAATTTAATTTGCTTCAATTTGAATATGGTTATGAGTTTGGGTATCTTATATTAAATTTTTTCTTCCTTGAAAAGCAGTGCAAATGATAATTTTGCTTATATAGGCAAACTGCACATGGAAAGAAAATATTAACTAGCAATGTAATAAAGAAGTGATTTCTTTTGGGGCCTTAAGCTCAAACCTTCAAATTTGCACTGTTTCCTTGTGGAATTATTTGATCAAACTGAAATTAAAACCAAAAGATCCAACTAGGTCTGGTCAGCCTGCCCTGCTGCCCCAGAAAACTGCTGGAACTTTCCAATCTTCTGCAAAGGCATAAAGCAACAATTATGATTGAAACCTTGGGGGGGAATTCATCCATTCATTCAGCTAGTATTAATTGAGCACCTTTGTTTATCTCACTCAACTTCCTGGTGGGAGAGCTTGTTTATACCCTATCAGCGCTCTGCTCTGACCACACAGTAGTGGCAAAGTCACAAAGGCCAGGGCTGGGTGCTAGAAGGGAGTGGGACAGCCCCAAGGCATGGCTCCAATAAACATGCAAGAAATGTGGCCATGAGCATCAGCAGCTGCTGATGAGTTGGATTTTTGTCACTAAGAATCTCTAGAAATCATATCCACAATATTTTTGCTAAGGAAGGTGCCTGGGCCTCTGTGGTGACAGGGCATGTGCAATCAGAGAGGACAAGAATGATGTCCCACCTTGGCTGTGCCACATCAGTAACTAAGCCAGGGTCACAGGCATCTGTTGTCATTTCATTGAATTCAGGGTTCCACCTGCCCTTTGGTCACCAGTGAAGCAGCCTGCTCTCAGGCCCAGGACACCTCCATCTTTTGCACCTGAATTTACTAATGCCAGGGGAGAATGATCTCCAGGATGGAGCTCAAAGAAATTATGTTTGAAGTATTGAATTGTATTGTTAAAAAGTAACTCTAATTTTTCTTTAAAATGTCTTAAGAAAGCATGCAGAAAAGAATCTTGCAGAAATCCACATCGTTTTATTTGCATTAAGAAATAAAACTCCACTTCCCGTTTCTTGGATATAATGACATAACAATTTGTTATGTATCTTTTTCTAAGTTTCCCATGTTTCTTTATATATATATACACACATATACACACATTTATTTTAGTATATGTATGTGTATATGTAAGTATATATAAAGGGAGAGGGATTATCTTATACAATTGAGTGTATTTATATAAAAATTTACATATATTTGTATATATCAGAAATCATATATTATATTAAATTCTTATATTAAAGAATTTAATCTTATATTAAATACTTATATAAACATAAAATTCTTTTTCTTTAAAAATCAAAACGATGTCATACTTACCATAATGCAAATTGTTTTCAAATTTTCCTACACATACTAGGTGTTTTTCTCTAACAATACGTGAAGCCTCTATGTTCTTGTCTATGATTGCATTGTTTTTCATTATTTGAGTCAATATACTACAACCAATGTATCTATTCCCCTATTAATGGATAATTACAATGTTTGGTGTCAACTTTTTGTTATTCAAACAATGCAGTGATAAACCTTCTAGTACACATATTTCATTATTTTATTGTAATTTTTGTAGAACCAATTCTCATATGAAACATTGTTAGTTCTTAAGGTATGTTCTCAAAGTCAAATTGTAATGGATGTTCCAAATGGCTGTGTAAAAGTGTCCTACTTTTTACTTTCACCAGTAAAATATGAGTCTGTTCATTTGCTTGCACCCTCATCAGCATTATATGGTATTGAGTGAAATTACATGTTTTGATAGTTGAAGGGTATCTTGCAAAATGTTCCATTATTGCCTTAAATTACATAAATAGGATGAGTTAATTCTCAAATATGTCCCATTTATATTTCTTTTGTGAATTTCCTAGTCATATGTTTTACCACTCTTCTGGATTATTTAGATTTTCTTATTGACCATGATTGATTAGAGAAATTGACCTTTGCATATTGAATTGCAGAACTTTAGTGGAACCTGCCATTCACAAGCTATCTTTTACCTGGTTAAATCATTCCTTCTTTCCTTTTATGATTTCTGGGATTTGTATCTAGCCTCTAAAGTTCTCCCTCCCCAACAGAAAAGAACTCTTAGAGTCATCTAATACTTTCATATTTTATGTTCAATGTTTTTGTCTATAACTCTTACTGTTTTTTTTTAAATAGAATGAAATCAGGATCTAATTTCAGTGTTTCCTAAGGAGAGAATCAGATGACCCTGTGGCATTATTGAATTAATCTATCCTTTACCTTCACATTTGAGATTTCTAAAAAAAAAAAAAAAAAATGTGCTTTTCTCTAAAAATTTGAGAAACACTTAGTCTGGGTTCTCAAAGGATGGTTCTGGCCACATTCTGGGGGTTCCCAAGAACCATTCAGGTCAAAACTATTTTCATACTAATATTAATAGACTGTGATACCAATACACTGTCATTCTCTCATGGGTGCCCAATGAGTTTTTTCCCAGAAGCTACATGACATATGTTGATACTGTTGCTAAGATGACTAACAAAATATGCCCTGTGTATTTTTTTTTTAACTTCAAAATTTCCTGTCCTAATTTCTAATAGGGTAAATATTGATAGATATAACTCACATTTAAAAATAAAAAGCTCAATAACTGTAAGAATAGAAATGAGTTCAAAGACCAAAAAGTTTGGGAATCCCTGGTCTCAGAAGACAGGGCATGTTTATTCTGTAACTTTACACGGCGTCTGACACCTCTCTATCTTGCCCCAGAATACAAATGCTATGTCTGAGAAACCCCAGTTCAAAAAAAGCAGAAAGAGCACAGCTCTGAAAGGGTTCGTGACATGTCACTTGTCAACTCCTCTTGGTTCTGTCAATTTGAATGAGAACATTAGCCCCAAACACCTCCCACCATGCACTTTGTCAATGTCCTCCTCTTAGTTTATAATTCATAGTTTTCAAATTGAGGCACAGTCGTTGCTGGTTCTTGAAATTTCAGACCATTTGAATTCTGCACCAGTGGCATGGTTCTAACTCACCCCATTGCTCTTTAAGACCGATCAGTGTGTGTGGAAGGAGGTGATTCTGTTTGACTGGTCAAGAGATGCAGTCGAGATCCCAGAATGAGGGTCATTTATTTTCTGGCAGGTGCAGCATTCTGCACCGTGGGATAGACGGACTGGAAGCAGCAGGGATCTGGCCCCATAAACTCAGCCTGGTGTCCTCGAATCATTGCAGTTTACAAGCACACCTCATGGCAGTCAGCCCAGCCAGCAGGGGGAGATAAAATAAGATGAGAAGGGACAGGGCCATTAAAATCTCAAGTACACAAGGTTTTGTCCAGCACTGCGAATTTTGTGAACACATTGTCTTCATCATCTCCCAGCCAGCCTTACTGTGATGATGCATTTAGAGGATCAGTTTCCCAAGACTGGTGTGACAAGGTACCACAACGGCTTACAGCCACAGAAAGGTGGCTCACCTTTCTCACAGTTCTGGAAGCCTGAGGTCCCAAATCCAGGTGTCAATCAGGCTGTGCTCCTTTGAAGGGCTCTCAGGAAGAATCCTTCTGTCTTAGTCCTGTGGGCTGCTATAATAGAATGCCACAGATTGGGTTATTAAAAAAAATGAACAGGAATTAATTTTCTCACAGTGCTGGAGTGTGGGGAGTCCAAGGTCAAGGCACTAATAATTGGTGAGGGTCTTCCTAAATGGTCCTCATCTATGGAAGGCAGTAGGGCAAGAAAGAACCAACTTCCTCCATCAAACCCCTTTAATAAATCCATGGGGTCCATGGATGGGACACCTAGACCCAGCCCTGAAGAAGGAACTTCATGACCTAATCACCTCTTCAATGTCTCACGATTATTGGCAACACCTGAATTTTAGAAGGAGCACATTCGATCCATAGCATATGTCTTGTCTCTTCCATTCTACAGTGACTGTTGGCCCTTTTTGTCTTCCTTGATAGCATCATTCCCGTTTCTGCCGATCTCCTCATTGCCTTCTTTCTATCATCTCGTAGAAAGACACGGATTGTTTTAATTATCATCTGGGCAATCCAGGATGTTCTCATCACTAGATCTTTAACTTAATTATATCTATAAAGATCCTGTTTCCAAATATAGTAATGTTCCCTGGTTTCCAGGGTTAAGATAAGGGCACATCTTTTGGGGGAGCTACCATGGAACCCACTACACTAGAGTTAGCAAAATGACCACCCTTGGGTCAAAAGCCGCTCACAGATACCTGTGTCTTTTCTTGCATCATGTTTTATGCATTTGGGATACTTCACCTCGTACCTGGATTTCTAGACTCAGAAGATCTGCCCACGCTGGACCTGCCTTCCCCATGCAGCGGAGAACAGGCTGAGTCCTCTCAGAGATGACCGTGCTCTCTAGGTCACGCTGTGTCTCTTCCCCTTCCCAGGCTACCTTCACCCACTTGAACCTGACTTGACCTGAAGGGTCCCCATTGGCATTTGACTTTGTGACCCTTAATTCCTACTGGTTAGTCTTGTGCCCACCAGACTTCTCATTCTTACTTGGCTTTTTTTGTCCTACTCTCTAGGATGATGTCCGACCTAAAGAAGTTGTTCAAAAACATTTCTTGGACCAAAGAATGTAGAACTTGTTGTACTGAAGGGAAATAAAGCCTGTCACTAGCTCCTCTCTCTTAATAGGTCTTATTTTGTATTCACATTGGAGGAGGGTAGTCTTTCTTTCTTATGAAGATTCTTCACATTTGAAAAATACAGAGCTCAGAAAAGGACGCGACATTTGCGCTAGCGTTAACACTGATGGATCTCCATTCATGAGGAAGAGTGTTTCAGTCAGGATTTGGTTTATGAGTAACAAGGGCCTGAAAAATACTTGCTAAATCCAGGTGGGGATGATTTCTCTACCATGAAAAAAGAAATCTAGAGCTCTGCAGGCAGGGGACGGTATGATAGTATTGTTGTGTCACCTAAGATTCTGAAGGCTCTTATCTTTTTATGCTGTCTTCAATATCTTCCTTCTGTTCTTGGTCATTATCCATCCAGACAACCTTCTGTTTCATTCTGTCTATATTTTCTGTGGCACTAATTACATGCATGTTAGACATTTTTTGCCATGACTCGATTGCCTATAATGTTCATTTTCTCTTATACACTCTTTTTTAAAAATATTTTCTACTCTTTCATCTTCAGGGACATCAGTCTGAATACATTCTCTTGACCTGTGTCTGTTTCACATCCTCTTTTACAATTATGTCTAATCTGCTATTAAAACTTTTATTGAATTTTTAAATTTCATTTCTTTTACTCTTCAGTGCTAGAATTTCCCTTTAACACTTCCATATATTTTCCAATTGTCTGATGGGATTTCCCATCTTATGGTTGAATTTTTGTAACATAGTAATCACATTGACTTTAAAATTCAGTTCTAACTTAAATATTTGGTCCATGAATTTATTGTATTGTTGGTATCTTTCTCTTGGTTTTATTCATGTGGCCCTTGCCTTCCAGTATGCCTGGTAAACTATCATGGAACAAATTTGAAGCCCAAAGTGATGATACCTTCTTCCAAAGAAGATGTACTTCCATTTTGGGCAAGCAGTTATAGTAGGGGTCATTTACCTTATTGCAATCGTGAATGGTCTGAATTGAAGTTGTACTTTCATTTTTTTCTAAGATCTGACCTATTTCGCTATCACTCCTAGGCTGTCGTGCCCCTCCGGCTCCATAGGCTTAAGGTCCAAGTTTTGATCCCGTTCCTCTACCATTTAAGATTGCTGGAAGCTCCCTTCGGTGTTCAGTATTCATCAATGCTTTCTACTGTTTCTCAGACTCTCAATCACCACTCTGCCATGGGAAGGTGGTGAAGAAGAGCCAGACAATCTTCCTTCCAATCTCTAAGACTCTCATGAACGTAGTCTTGCCTGGATGCAATGAGTGAGATGTTCAGGATATGATGAAGAATTCCCTGATGAGCCTCCTGTCCACTGTGTGGGAGCTAGGGAGGTCACCCATGCACACCCCCAGCTCTTGTGACCTTTCTAATCACAGCCAGATCACGGTACATAAAACTGGAAACTTTCTACTCTCCACTCTTGACCTTGGGAAGGATTTAGCAGAAAGGTCATAGATATCTAGGGGCTTGGGAACTCTGATGGATGGAAAGAGGCAGTATTCCTTCCATTCTTGACCTTTTGATTCCTTCAGTCCTCGATGCCTTGATAGCTCCCAATCCTTTCAAATAGACATTTAGTTAAAAAGAAAAATCTCACCTTTTCTAATTCTTAAAAAAAAGATTGATGAACTAAAACCAGTATCAGAAGTGGAAGCAATTTAAATGTTAGAATCATCTCATGATTCCAAATGAATGTAAGTCCTCCAGCCCACTTTTATCCAAGACCCAAAACAGGAAGTGAGGTCAGATAAGGACGTTTGTCGCTTTAAGGAGACTTCAAGAAAGTACCCCAAAATGTTCTGGTATATTGGCCAAAATCTAATCATGTGGCCATACTGAGAGGCAAGGGAGGCTGAGAAATGTAGTCTCTCCACATAGCATATCCAGCTATGTGGTTAAATATCAGGATTTTGCTGCTAAAAGGAAAAGTGGTATACATGCTGAGACTGCCAAAGCAATCTTCCAAAACTATCTGTTGTGAGAAATTTTATTCCTACGGTTAGAAAAAAAAAAAAAAACGAATTGTGAGAATGAGTTTTAAGGGAACAGGTTGCAGTTTGAAAATGTATTCCATTTATTAAAGAGTGATATAAATAATGTCTGGTTATCATAAGACACTGCAAGGCACATTAGGGCCGAGGAGGGGAACATGGCAGTGCGTGTGAGGATTGCAAACTGAAATGCTGATAACCACCAGAAAGAGTATTAAAATGAGGGAACTTGGTGTACAGTGGTAAGGGCTACATTCTTCATGGTAGTAATTGGGTGAAGCAGAGTAGGGGCCAATCTTCCTCAAGGGGCACGTGGTCTCCAATTTGCCACAATCTCTAATGTCTCAGACCCTTGAGTCTGGATCTGGATTCAGCAATGGAACCAGTAATAAATGGCAAAACCAAGCCTGGTTGATGTCCCGGTTTCTTGAAGAGCTATCTTTAAAACATAAAGAATAGGTCCAGATTCTGGTCTTGCTCCTTACCTTCTAACTTTTGTATGCCAAGTTTAACCCCTCGGAGTCTCATTTCATGACCAGAAAGACAGGAATGGTCATCCTAATAAAAACCTCCAAACATTGTCATGAGGCAGAAATTTGAGGATAGTGACCTCCTGGCCAGGGTCCTGCAGCAGGTCAATGGGAAACGTGTCTTCTTGATGCTCAGTTTCACAGATGGGACAGTGTGGCAGTCAAATTCCACCAACACCTAAAGGTGTTAATTGTTTGGTCAAGTGACCATCACCTGTCAGGTGATGCCAATCATAAGCAGCCAGGCAGGAGCTCAGGGATGGCAAACCCGGTGGTCTGCACCCCGATAAGTCTTCTTTGTTTTCCCCTCCTGCTTATGACTCCTCTTGGCTGGTTCCCAAATCTTCAGTATTAGATTGGATAATCCCACTTTTAATAATGCTCAGAATATTTGCGTCCCTCGGGGGATGGTGATCACAGCAGTGCAGGGTATTAAAATGGAGCTGAATGCCATGCAGAACACTTACCCTTTAAGCCGTGTGTATGTGGGCACAGTGTTTTGCCTGTGTGCTCACAAGGGATGTGCATGCGTGTGTGTGTCTATGTGTGTGCAATCTCTTGGCTGATTGAGCTTTTTTTTTTTTTTGTAAAAAAATATTACGTTGAACACCCCGTTTTTTGTTTTTGCAGAGCTAAAACAAAGCACTGAAGAATTGGTTCAAAACTCAGATTTCCTAAATGGACAAGGTTATTAACTTCCAAATTCTGTGTTTTTATTTCTCCTAAATGGCATTAGCTCAGCATTAGACTTAAGGGCACAGTAATACCTCATGAGACCCTAGAAATGCTAAGTTAATACATAGCTGAATTTATCCAATGTTATTTGAATTGTGCTTCATATTTTAAACTTAGCAGAAACCAAGTAATAATCAGGGATATGATTTGCTCCAATTTATAATAATGTGTTTGGAGGGCCATGTTTTTACCCCCTTTAACCTGACTATGCCAGTAATCAAGAAGCCACACTAAAAAATAATTGGTAGAGAACAGAGAAAAGAAATATACAGAGTTACTAATATACACCAGGGTTTAAGCTGACATGAAATTTTATCTTAATTATCGGACAAATTTGTACTCCCACTATCTAATTCAATTTGCATGCATCGGTAGACACTTATTAAAGGTAATATTACATCTGTCATTTTAAGACTGGTGAGAATTTTATCATATGAGCTGCATGAAACAGCCACTCTATTATGTACAGAACTCTTTTGTATGGCTTAAAATAACCAGCATTGCATCCTAATTAAGTATTTTTTTGTAATTGTCTTCAGGACAGTTATAGTCTTGTCCATTTTGTGTCTGTCTTGTAAGTTATTTGGACACAGAATTGAAGTTTCAGGAATGTACTTCTCCTCCCCTTGGCTTCTTCATTCTGAGTGAAAAATGAGAGCTTTACTAATAAAATGTAAACTGGAATCAAATGTTCAAATAAGGTTTTATGAGAAGCACGCAACGCCTAAACCCGTCTTAGAATTCTCCACTGGATTTAGAATTCTGCTGTATACAAATATATCAGGCTGTGGGAGGCATTAGCAGTTGAATGTGTTGGGGTTATTTTTGAGATGAGTTTATTAGATTTGTACTTTGTATAAAATGAATTGGTGAAGTGCTAATATAACATCGCCCGTCCAGAATAACAATGGCAGTTTCTTAGCATATGGCCCTAAAATGCCATTAGATATCATATGATACTTTCCAAACAAACCTCCAAATAAGCCCACAGGGTTTCTGCTTTCTGCTTTTGGACTCTGAGAGATTTGAGATTAAAAAAAAAAAAAAATCCAGTTCCATCAAGCACACATTTAAATGTGCATGTGTCCCCTGCTCCAGCCATCTTGGTTTCAGAGCTCCTTTGTTCCAAATGAAAAGAAAAAAAAAATAAGAAATGAAAATAAAAATCTGCTTGAAAGGAAAAAAGAGAAGAGGAAATTGAATAGGGGGAGGGTATCCAGACAGGGGCCACAAGTGCAGGGCTCTTGGAAAGGGGTAGAAAATGTGGGGTGGGAGCCATTGATGGTGGGTCCCCTTCCTCCCTGCCTGCCTTCCTCTCCTCTGGAGACCTGGATACTCCCAGATATAGAAGAATCGATCTTTTGACTTGCTCACTTCTGGGCCCAAAAGGGCATGTGACATTCTCTCAGGTCCTTTTTGTACTTGGTAATGGGATTGGGTTTTTCTTCTCTTATCTATAATAATAATAATAATAATTATGATAATGATGATGATTATGATGTGACCTTTATGGGTGACTGGGCAAGAGCACCCACAGACTTCAAGCCAGATGTCACCCACTCATGAGGCCATCAGAGCATTCACTGGTCACCACGCTGCCTTCTTAAATGGGAATTTTTTTTTTGTTTTTTAACTTAATCAAGACATTTAGCATGAGATTTTGTTTTGTTTAACTGAGACAAAAAAAAAACCCATGAACAATTTTACCTGGGCTGAATTTCTAAGGCTTTTTATTTTCATCACTAGATAATCACTCAAGGCCCTCTGATGGGACCCGCCTCGTCTTAGAGAACGAAGCTTCCATTTTAAACCATTTCAGAATCAAAATATTCTTCCATCTCTTCAGTGCTGCCCTCCTCCAGCAGCCATCCTCTTGCTGACTTGAACTCCCCAAATAGGCCTGGCTGCGTCTTCCAGGTCTCGGAGGGGAGGGGACAGGAGGGGAGCTCTCCTCCCTCCCTCCTGGAGAAGCAGATGAATAATTCATGGCGCCACATGGAGGTCTTCTCTGAGACTTCTCTGGAACACATCTGAGCGGGGCCGAAGGACCAGGGAACTTACAAACAGTCACAGTGTGTCGTGTCAAAGAACAGTCAATCAATCTCCAAAGAAATGTGAAGAGAACAGGTTTTTCATGCCTGTGCGTTGGGAAGGAGCCAAATGTGTGTTGCCATTTGATGGTAGCATCGGTGTACACCTGTTCCGACCAGCTGTCAACGTAACCTGTGTCAGAGGCACGCGTCACACCCGCCGGATCTTTCACAGCGGGCCGTGTCTGCGTGACAGTCGGGGACAGACAGCACTAGCAACTTGGGGACTGGGAGAGGAGGAGCTTGGGAGCCATGGCGGGGACACAGATGTGTGAGGCGTGTGATAAAAGAAGGAAACATCTGAGGGAATAAGCTCAAACAAAACAGCAAATGTCATTTGCATTATATAATTATGGCCAACCATTGAGTCCTTTGTAATAACACTCGGTAGGCCAATGTTAAACCTACAGTGAGTGATAAAAGGGCTCGGCTTGAAAAAAGGTCAGCGTGAATTAGTATATATTTGCTGATTAATTCAGAGTGTGCCTTCGTCAATTTTATAGTCCAGGGCCCCAGCCCGGTTTGAGACAGCCTCCTATGAAATTCAAATGTGCTTCCTTCGGCACAGACTAACATTCCAACCTGGAGTTGGGCTTTGTGGAGAACTTCAGCAAACATGGTCACAGGCAGGCATGTGGCAATGTGTCCGGGAGGACTGGATCTGGGCACACACAGGTGCCAGAAAGAGGCCTGTGGTAGTCATTCTCTGATCATGCACAGAAAGCAAGACATGGGCCCCAGGTAGCACCCGCCATCTAATTGTACAGGACTGCTGGAAAGATCCTTCCCTTTTTTTTTTCCCAAGGACCCCAATAATCAGGTTTATTACTCTTTGCAGTTCAGTTTCCCATGTTGCTGTCCAGTTCATACTCAAAGAGAAACAGTAGCCCTTTGGATAAATGTGAATAAAAATGCATGTGAGGAAAATATTGGGCCCGAGAGGACTGGCAGGCAACTGCTTGTCTGATTATAAAAATACAGATGGTAGTTTTAGATGGAACTCGCATTATTCAGCATCTACTACCAGCAAGTTGATTTGTCCACTTTAATTCTCACAACTGCTCCATGAGATACCAATTATTATCTTCATTAATCAATTCTCCCAGAGCAGCATTGTTATTGGGTGCAGCTGGGGTCTGACCACAAGGTCGATTATCTCCAAAAGCCCTTGTTTCCCGTTTCACCCTCTTCATGCCTCTTTGCAATTGCAGGTTACACAGTTTTGTACCAATTTGCTGAGTCCTTTACAGACGCTCTGAGTTCAGGTCCCAGATGCAGCACATATGCAGATTTCAAACACTTACTGGTTTCTTGCAACCTAAGCCCTTTCCCAGCTAGGAGTGGGCCACAGTCAACAACGCCACCCCATCTACACTGCTCCAATGCAGGGATCTCCTCTCCTGTCCCCAACCTTGGGTTCCCCCTTTGATACTACACAGCAGCTGTTCTTCATAAGACTCTGGCAGGGCTCCTCTGTTCCCCGCATTGGAGACTTGGAAAAATGAACCAAGCAGCTAATTCATGAAAACTCATGAGTCCTTTGGTTTCATTGACCAACCCAGCCCCTCACCATAATTGAAGATGTTTGCGGATGCTTTGGGAGAAGTGCTGGCTGCAGGTTGGGAAGGGAAGACCAGGCCTGCCCCAGAGACCAGATAGATTATGGACCATGGATTTAGACATTGGTTTTGGTGACTCAAATCTAAACTGGGGACTTTTTTGTGAACTGCATATTTTATTCAGAGTGGGCAGCCCAGGTAGACTTGGAGGCTGGAAAGTGGTGGGCCAAAAGGGTACCAGCCTCTTGCCAGGCTCTGCTTCTAGCTTACAAAATGATTCTGGGCAAATGTCAATGCCTCCATTTTTTTTTTCTTGAGTGAAATAAATGTTGTGTCTCTAAAGAGCCTTAAGACTTCATTCTACCATTGACTGGGCTGCTTTATATTGAGCTATCTTTCATGGCCCACAATAGGTTCACACATATATTATTTTATTAAAATAAAATTCAGAGAGGGAAAGCAACTTGTCAAGGGCATAAAGTAGAAGGGTTGGAGACTGAGCAAGTTTCTGCAGCTCCCCCAACACCTACAGGCTCATAGGATGCCCACCCCTGTGGATGCTCTGGCATTGGTCCATCTCTAAAATGCAATTTCCCTCAGTTTCTCAGGCCAAGCCCACCTCCCATGGCAGCCCCATCCTTGCAAGAGTAGTGTAGCTCTCCCACCTCCTGGAAGGCCCTCCCTGTGCAGCCTCCCGATCCCTCTCTGAGCACCTTGTCACAGGCACTGTGAACCGTGTTCTGTGTTGCCTGGCCTCTACCCCATGGCTCTTAGGACACAGAAAAAGGCCCAAAGCCACCTACAAGGGCCTAATTTGGCTCCTTGACCTCTGCAGCTGCTCCCTCAACACTCCTCTGGGCTTCTGCACACAAACCATGCATGTCTGCACACAGGGCCTCAGACCTGAGAAGCACTTGCCTCTCTAGGTCTAGAACATTGACCATCTCCCTCCTTTTCTCCTAGGACTCCCACAGACTCCCCTTAACCTACCTTTAACTTTTCTTTCAGTTTCTACCTTTACTGTCACTTCCCTAACCCCCTGGGCTGAGAGTGGGGCCCATTTCCTATTTCTATTCCCTGAGCTCCCCCTGGTCATCCATAAGTGACATCACACACTGAGTGCAGCACCCATGTGATTATTTGATTCATGCTCACTTTCCCCAAACAACTAACCCTCACCTTATCTAGTTATGTCCCCTGGCATCTAGCAGAGCTGTGGCACTTACTAAAGGTAAGACCAAGGTTGAAGTGGGACTGACAATCTAAGGCACATGGACAGTTGCTCGTCTATCTTCCTAGGCGCTTCTACCTGCTTGTCACCATGCCCAGAGGAGACTGAGGCCCACTGGGTGCTCACAAATGCTCTGGGTAGATCTTGAGAGAAGTGAGCAATGTCAGAAGATGGTAGCAGACAAAGTTTACCCATGTCATAGGTCCTGGGAGGCTGCAGCCCAGTCTGCCTCCAAGGGGTGCTGCCAGTGCTCCCAGAGCCTTCGTGTCAAGGGTGTCACGTCTCCAAACAGTAGCTCTCCTAGCTGTGGCCCTTCCCAGGGTGGAGACCAAAAAGGCAGGAACTTAAGGCAGTTTATTATAAAGCAAACCAATCATCAAGGCCCGTTTTAGCATTTAAATATTAATTGCTACACTCCCAGGGATTTTTCTAGATCCTCGTTTGAGCAGGGGATATGAGATGGGTCATAAAATGTAGCGTGTCCTATTTCCATTTGCCAACCCATGCTAGGGAGACCAACTATCCTATTTGCCCAAGGCAAAGGGACTTTCAGTGCAGAAGCTGAGATGGTCCCCAGTAAACCTGGGGCAGATTCAGGGAGAAAATCTCAGACATAAATTGAAATGAGTGGCAGGTTTACCCTTTATGTCAGCGTGGATTCTCCCAAAAGCAAACCCCAAGAGAAGGACTTAGGTGTGGGCAGTTTATTTGTGAGGTGGTTGCAGAAAATCTAAATGAGGAATTGTGGAGTACAGAAGCTGGCTTCTTCCAGAGGCCACAGACAGACTCATCCAGGGCACTCATAAGAAGCAATGTGGAGTCTTAGAAATGCTGTACAAGGGATGGAGCTGGAGGCCGGTGCATCCACCCACTGACTCCAACACCTCATGGGTTGAAGGCTGCTCTGCCTACTGATGCATGCTCCCTCATCCTCAGGTCTACACTTTTTTTGGGGGGAAGGAGGGTACCAGGGATTGAACCTAGGGGTGCTAACCACTGAGCCACATCCTCAGCCCTTTTTTTACATTTTATTTAGAGACAGAGTCTCACTGAGTTGCTTAGGGCCTTGCTAAATTGGTGAGGATGGCTTTGAACTCGTGATCCTCCTGCCTTGGTCTCCTGAGCTGCTGGAATTACAGGTGTGAGCCATCACATCTGGCTTCGGGCAACTCTTGCACATGTTTTTACCCTGCTCAGAGGAGACTGAGGGCCCACTGGGTGCTCACAAGTGCTCTGGGGGGGGGGATCAGAAGTCCCCTCCGCAGCTGTCAGAGAATTCAGGTTGGCCAAGGAGGATGAGATGTGGCACCTACAGCATGTGACACCCTCTAGGAAACTGGAAAGAAATGCATTCAAGAGTGAACTTGAGTTTGGGGCCAAGAAAAGCAGAATGTAGTATAGACTCAAGGTCCAAAGTGAAGTTAAGTGACCCCTCTGGGACACAGATCCCGACCAGGGAGGGTGCTGACCATGTCCCTCTGTCAGGACTCAGTGTAGAAAATGGAAACCCCTTGGGATATTTAGAGCAGAAAAGATAATCTCATGAAGCGGTTGTTTGTGAAAAAATTTGGAAGGACTGGAGAAGCAGTTCTTATGAGCCACCATGATCCTGCACTCTACTGCTGTCACTAGGACTGCTTTCGCCAAGGCACTGTGTGGGACACTGGAATGCAGAATCTGGCCACCACGTGTTCTCACCTGGACACAGCCTTCCTTAACAACAGTCAAGACGCCACTGCCCGACGTCTTTCAAATCTCCCTCCCGACACATTAGATCTGCAGAACCTAATTTACATCCAGAATCCTAGCTGCCAGGGCTTCTGTTCAGTGTAGATTTTAGTTTCCTAACTTTTCCAAACAAAATAGGGAAGAAATGGAGGTTGAGAGAGCCAATCCCAGCATTTACCAAACCACATACAAATGTGGATGGGTGCAGCCGTCTTAAAGCAGCTATATTATACTCTAAGTAGAGCTGACAGAGATTCCCCAGGGAAATAGAATAAGACCAAGATTTCCTTTTTCTCTATCTTGTGTTCTCTTACAGGCCTAACTGACCCATCAAGATGAATGAATATATGTGGATTGCAAGACTCACATTTCAGAAGGAATCCCACACTCTGCCTCCCAGCTGAGACTGGCTCTTCTAGCTGCTTCCACAAAGATGATGGGAGTCCTCCCCTGAACTCCAATCAAACTCTGAGAAGTGTCAGAAACTTGGAGAACAGGTGTGAAATGATGCTTTTACTGCTTGTGCCAGTGATTTTGTGGAAATGCCCATCTTGTCCTGGTACTAGCAGCAACCTTATATGGGTCATGGTCAAGGTGTCAGGCTGAACTGACATAGGGTGACCATGGAGACATAAAACAGTGACCTCATTAGTAGGTTTGAACCCACAGAAGCCATTCCTTATTTTCAAGGAAGTTGTAGCAAGAAGCTAGGAGAACCCTGGTACTCAGAGCACAGCCAATGTGGTTTTCCTTGGTAGAAATCCACTACATTTGGAAGCCAGGGCTCTCTATTATATCTGGGGAAACACCCAAATCCCTACCAATTTCTTCCCTCCCCTTCCGAACCCACTGTGACATCTACCCACAAAACCCATGGAAGCCTCCTTTCCCCAACCACATCCCCGTCTTTAGGAAACTGATGTTCTAAGCAAGGCAGGTCCAGGCCATGTATCCACCAGTTTTATATAATTTCTTTCCAAATTACTAACCTAGTTTCATATCCATTCATATGATATTCAGGTATCATATCTCTCTTTTATCCAGAGAAAATAACGCTACTGATTTTAAAAACATAAAAAAAAAAAATGAAAGCTTCTACCTAGTTCCAAGCCACCATGCCCATTAAAATAGGCAAAATCCCTTTCCAACACTCCTTCCTCCTTCTTCTCCTCCTCCTCTTCTTCTTTTTTTCCAGAATAAAAAGGGAAGAGTGGTAAGAATGAGTGTCAATCTTGTCCACACTGTGTGGAAAGCTGAGCTGTCCCTGAGTGAAGCCAATGCAGCAAGATCATACCATGTCATCATGCGAGCTCTTGATATTATTTTGGCTTGGCTGATGTATGAATGATTTAGGTACAGGCATGGTCCACCCCCCCCCCTTCTTCTCTGCAAAAGCCAAGTTCTAACTATATCACCACCGTCAGTCTCCATTTATCTTCATGCCTGGCCCCACTCCTCCACCTAGCTTCTGTGGCTCTGATAATGGCCACGACCCTCAAAAAATGGAGGCCAGCCAATTGGTCTCCAGCACCCAGGTGAGACCCATTCCATGAATCCTCAAAAATCATACAATAGAAAATCTGTCAATCATCCATCAGAAAGCCTTCACTGACTTTAGGGACACCTGAAATGGCACCATGGAAATTCCTCCCTTTGCATCTTAAAGTCTTCCTGTTATTAAGGAATCACTTCTAGAATGGACCTTCAGGGTTCACTGAAAAGAGACCACCCTAGGTCCCTCTTAGCAACTGACTGAAGAATAAATGTTGACCTCTTAACGGGCAAGACAACCAGGAAAAGAAGGGATAGGAAGGCAAAGATGGAAACCCCTAGAGATGGGCATGCCCACTTTATATCTTTGTTGAGAGTCAGCTCTGACAAAAGAGATTCATCCTGGGTCTACTGTGTATGGCTGTTCAAGTCATTCACTGTTCAAGAGTGTCTATCCACGGGAACAAGTAGGGCTACAGTCCAACACTGCACTTTGGACTCTAGGGCCAGGACAAGACATGCGTAACTCCTTTTGGATACTTCTGTTGACATTTGTTATTTAATATTAGGTTTTGTTAAGTGGCCTCTGTAGAATTGGGAATAAAGTCTTAGAATCAGTGATCACCAATAGTCTGGATTATGATTTTGCATGCACTTGTTTTACAAGAGTGAGAAGAGAGAGAGATCTGTGTCATTTGGTTCTATGAATGGTGGTGGAATGTGGACTGGAACTTGAAGCCAGATTTCTGCATGAAGCAGAAGGAGACAGACAATAAAGATGGGAAAGTCAATAAAGGAGACACGGCCCCCTCCCCACTAACTGGTGCAAAGGATTGTCCAATGGGAGCTGTGTGGTACCTTCCAAATGCGGGTGCTGGTGTCTGCACATAGACACCGCGTTCATGTTCAATTTGTTCCTGGTGGCAGATGTGGACTGTCCATCTTCCAAAATGCATCAAAAGATCTTTCTAAGGAGGCAAGCTCAGCTGTGTAAGAAACCAAGTTTGGGCATGTGAATGGCTTTCTTAGAAGCAGCAGAAGTTTTAAAAAAGAAAGAAAGACAGAGAGAGGGGTGGGGGAGGGAGGGAGGGAAGGAGGGAGAAAGTACACAGTTTTTCTGAGGAAATAGCTTCTTTAGCCTGAATGAGGCAGAGATCTGGACAATAAAATAATGATTTAATAACCTTGAAGTCAATCAGCCATATACAATAACATTAATTAGCCTTTTTATGCCCAACTCACAACTAATTCTGTTGTCTACTTATTTTTGTTCCAAAAGGATTACTAATGAAATATTTAATATTTCACCAGGATCTGGATTCATTTCCACATTGGCTGGTAATTTTCTCTTAGATAGCTTGAAATTGTACTCTCCATAATCTGTCCCCATAGTGTCTCTGCATCCCAGGATCACTGACTACACAAGGCGAGACTCCTCAGTCTTTGACAATCGGATAATAGCTTCACTTTCAGCCAGTAGAGGAAGTCAAGAGCAAGCGAGTACAGAAAATGTGAGCATAATTCATTATTCAAATCTGCAAGTGGCGCACGGAAAACAAAGAGAGGAGAGGAATAATGGTGTCATTATTTTTATTACTCTTGCTGGACAAACCTAGCGTGAAACATTAAAGGAGGCCGGGGTGAGCTTTCTGACTGTACTGTGACAAATTGACTTTCAGAGCAATATTGATAAGGGGAAAGGAGCGCAGACAGATTTTCTGTAGAAGGTTTGCTTTCTTATTAGTGGTCCCATTAACTATGGTCTCGTTGCTGGGCGCTTCTTAAAATTCCCATCGTTTCTTATCCTTGGAATGGGGAGGGAATGCAGTACAGCTTCCTGAGCTCCTCTGGGTGGAGCATGAGGCTCTGCTGAGCTGGGATGCCTCTAGCAGGGTAATAATGCTGCCAGGTGGAGCTGATTTGGGGGCTCTGGATTCACAGAAAAGAGTGTACAGGGAAGCAAGGCTATTTTGGAGATGTTTGTGGAAATGAAGTGCCACAGATTTGCTTGTTTTACTTCACACGTACAAAGTCCCCACCCTTTAGCCATTTTTCTAGATATTTCTCTTCAGTCATTTCTCTTCCCGGATCTTTGCCACACAAAACACCCATTGCCTTTGAGGCCAGGCAGTCATTCTAAGATTTGTGGGAAAGTTAGAGAATTGGGGCAGCATTGGAGTCCTGTCATGGGGAAGATGATGGACTCAGGTGAGGCCTAGGGATGCCCTAGGCAGAGGTAGGTTTTTGTTAAAAGGGGTTCGACGGCTGGGATTCCAGGGTCACCTAGCAGGTGCTCTGTATCACCATATCCATCTAAGATGAGCTCCTTCTCCAAGGTAGACCGTGTCTAGAATTTAACTGTTAAGGATTCATTCTTTCATCTCCCCCCCACCCACCCCCAAAGTGAATGCTTTGAAAATGCAAATAACTCTGAGAAGGGTAATGAGTGAACTAGTCCTCCATGAAGTGTTACTGGTCAATCGGCACAGCTGTGTCCCAACTGGAGGGACAGAGAGAGCTATATGACACAGGAGTTCCAGAGCTGGAGAGGAGTGGGAAACACACAGAGGGAGAGAAGGTGTGGAAGGAGGGCAACAGAAGTGTAAAAAAAACATATTGTCACCTTGATGGCAAAAACAACCATCATCCCATGTCCCACCTGGCCCCTCTCAATTAGACTGTCCAGAGGATGCTGGGTTGATAACTGCAGTGAAGGTACAAACAGGCCCATTCAGACTCTTCGGGGAGCTCACTGACTCCCACATCCCACTTTGTTGTAGAAAGCCAGCCTCACAAGCCTGGAGAAAGGCAGTGGATCTTTTTAATGTCCCAGGATTCAAGAGGCATCAGTAGCTTTTGCAAGCTCAGGAAACCACTGAATGGTGTCCGAGCCTCAGCTCTGTCATCTGTGAAATGGGCTGATGACATCGGCCCTCCCATGAGCCAACTCTTTTGTTCAGTCCGTGTGCACTAAGCCCCTAAGCACCCTCACAGGAGCTTCAGGTACTAAACAAATGGAAAAAAATCAGACACGACTCCTGTTGTCATGGAGATTAGGGTCTAGTGACAATGTTTTTGAAGGGACTTGGTGAGTATTTAGGTACTGCAAAAGAAGTGCAACACTTTATTATTTTATGGAAACAGAAATCATCTCCCTTTTGATCTGAGTTTTGTGTTCTGGAAGGATACAACTCCAACCCATGCAAGGAATTGTTGTCTTCAGGTATTTGAGGACAACTCTCATGTGAATGCTGGCCTTCGCCTCCTCAAACGAAACAGCCTCAGTTTCTCCGGATGCTCTTTCTGTGACTGGCTTTGTGGACCTGTCCCCACCTGCCTGTACTGACAATGTCCCTGTGAGGGCAGGACCCAGGCAAGGTTCAGGCTGCAGAACGCACCTTGGCAGACAGTGAGGCTGCCCCTGCCTGTAATGCAGACCCAGGAGATGTGAAACCTGCTTCTTGAGCTAGCAGTCTTTCCTCAGTACCAAGGCCCAGCTACACACAGAACACTCAGGCCAATTTGCAGAGGTATCTAGTTTGAAAATGAAACCCTCAGCATCACAGACGGAACCTGCACATCAGCGTGGCATGCATAATCCAGAGGCCTCCATAATTTAATAGAGAAATAACATTTCCCATTCTCATCACCAGAAAACAATCACCATATGAATGCACTTTAGCTATTAATACTTACTCCTTGATGCATAAACAATCTCATTTAAAAATTCTCGCTCCCAAAGATGCTTATCTTCTGCCAGAGGAGGCGCGTGGGTGGGGGGAAGGCAAGGTAAGCATGATCCATCACTAAGGCTGGATTCCCAGTCAAACTCACGGCAGTCTTAAGAATAAAAACAGTTAATGAGTATCACCCTAGTCAGCGCCCCAAATAGTGAGATACAGAATTCCATTCACTCTATCATGGCCATGACTGACATTTAATTATTCTCTATTTTTTGGGTGCTTATAATTCCATTCTTATCATTCATTGTAAATCCTTTGGAACCCCTGGAAAAAAAGCGAGATCGAGTGACAAAACTGAGATAATGAAATCAGAGGCAGTAGAATAAAATTATATCTTGTAGGTAAAGCAATGATTCAGTAGAGCAAGTTATTTCATAAGGTTGCTGAAGCGGGGGGAGGGAGTCTGAATTAATGCAGCAGCCTCTCAGGATAGCTGAGCAAGAATGCTTGGGCGAGGGGTTGCAGGGTAGATAGGAGAGAAGCATGTTTTGGGGAGCTCTGGCTGAGCATCAACCAGCTGCACCACAGTCTAGCCTAGCTGTGTGACCTTAGGTATCTCATTTCACCCTCTCTGGCCACTTACTTTCTCACCTGTTCAATGCCATCATATACTCCTTAGCACTGTTGACAAATCCCCTCAAACAATGCATACTTACTATCCAAATATAAGAATTGAGATTATTGTATATTATTAGTGGAAGCTGGAAGACTGGGCAATTTCAAATGAAGTAGGTACAGTCCAATTGAACCTAGAAAGCCTAGGGTTGCAGATTATCCTGCTCTCTTCCAAAGTCATCTCTGAGACCCAAGTACCCTGATCAGCGTGTGGCTCCCCGCTGTCCCTGATTTGAGATAATATGGTAAAGTGGAGGCTGGTGATCTGGCTTGGCTGGTGGGCTCTGCTGAGTAGAATTAGAAGAAAAACTGGTTCCTGACTGTAGTAGTGAGTGCCACTGAGCTCCAGGAACATGTCAAGTTGAAAACTTACTAGTATGCAAGTGCTGAAGTCACTCAACTTGGATGTGAAATGTGTTGTCACCAAGGAATGTGGTGTGTTGTTGACCAAGAGGGAGGGTTCAGGGCGATCGGAGAGTTGGTTAAAGTGTGAATGAAATCAAGAGAAGAGACAAGAATCAAGAGTGGGGAGTGCTGATCAGTGGCCTATGGGAGTCCCACCTGGATCTGCAAGTGTCTGCTTTTCCTGTGTTCAGAAGGATACATGGGTGCTACACCCCTCTCACCAGTCCCAAAACACAAAGCCAGCTGCATTGGAATGGTGAGAATGTTTATCTTTCTTCCCCCTTGCCCACCTTTCTCCCCTTTTCTCTGTATCTCTGTTCATAGAAACAGAGGTCAGCTCTCTGCTGGATGGTTTTCCTGTTCAGGAAGAAGTGACAATTCAGTCTTACCCTTCCAAAGGTTACTCTTACTGTTTCTGCTCCTGGGGTGGCAGGAGAAGGCTCCTCTGACTTCAGAAACCAGCAGCTGTGCTCTGCAATCCACCATGACATTGGTGCAGAGACCCCTCTCTTCCCATGGCTTCCCCCAGCCAGCGACTGAGCATGGCATGGCACTGAGGCAGGCCCATTCTTGGGGAGAGAGCACTCCTCAGACAGGCCACTGTGGCTTGGAACTCCATGAAAGTCTTGCCAAACTTTCCTTAGAACCACACTGAGGTCTGAGCTGCTTCTACCCAGCCTCGGGTCCTGCCCGGCCTCCTTCCCTCCAAGGCAGCTCTGCTGCACAGTGTGATACCTGATGGCTTTTCCAGCTTCTCCTTTTCTGCTTCCTCTTGTGGCCATTTCCTCATTTCCCCTAATATGCTTCGTGCACGTCCAATCCCATCTAGATATCCGACTATCAGAAGACAAAATTTAACAAAGTCACCCAGAAAAACACAAGAATTCCAAGATGGATTTTGGCCCCCCTCACACCCTCACACACACTCTTTATCAAGTTCAGAACCTCACGCTTTGCTTCTCTTCTTTTTCAGCGTGATATTCCAGGGTCCCTTGGATCAGCTAGATTTCCACGACAGTGAATTATCAAATTAAACAACAGGAAACAAGGAAGGTCATTTCATTCAAGAAAGTTTACTAGAGTGTTCAAATGCAACTTAGTTTTGAACTCCTCCTCTTCCTTTTTCTTCATTTCCTGAACATTTCAACTCTAAAGGCTTCAGGTTGGGCAGAACAAGGTCAGTTTCCATGCTGGGTGTGCAGTGGGTAAGGGGTCCTACATGGCTCAGAGTGGGATGCAGAGCCCAGCAGGAAGAGAAGGGCATGACTCAGGGCATGTTTGGGGAGTCAGAGCCCAAGGGGGTGACCTGAGTGAGACAGAGAGGGATTATACAAAGGGGGAGCAGGTGTGGGGTAGAGCACCCCATGTGAAATAGCCCAACTTCAAATCCTGGAAGGATTTGGAGGACATCTTTGAAGAACTGGGTGACTGTCAAATGGGAGATTGATTATATGCACAAATGATAAATATATAATATTTACTTATTACAAATAAGCAAACATAGTTGGGATAATAGGACCTTAGCTTCTTATTGTCAGGAAAGGGAATGAAAAACTCAGAGAGGGGAAAAAAAAACAGCATGATCATGAAGTGTTGGGTTGGAATTGAAAATACCATCGTGAATGTGTTGTCCTGAATTGGGTGGATAGGAGGGTAAATATAAACATGTGGGCATGCATATCGCAGGTGTAAATATCATCCTCCACTAAAGCAACCAGGGCTCCTTGGAGAAGCAGCTGGACCCAGGACTGAGATGGGGAATGGAAAAGGTAAGTTAGGAACAACTGTTTCATGGCGGCAGGAAGCAAAGCGCTCAGAGTAATGCACACAAGTCCACGGGACACACAGCCAGCTGGAAAGGACCTACCAAAGGAACTGAAGGAGTGGTGAGCCTTTCTCAGAAACACCCTTGGGTGGGAAATTAAAACTTTTTCCTTAAAATGGTGGCTGTCACTTAAGATGGCCCTCCAGATGCTAAGCAAGGACCTTATACCTATTTTGGGAAAATCAGGGCAACCTGAACATCAAAATAAATAATGATTGTAATGGAATATCACATGATGAATAAAATTTAAAAATACTAAGAATCTGAAAAAAGGAATACATTGAACAATCTGATGAGAAATGGAATATTTACGTAGCTTCAGAAGTTCTCCTGAGAAAACACTAATTAACCCTAAAGAGAAAACAAGTCACTTTACAGTGAAGGAGCCAAGCAGCTACCACGTTACTCTGGTGATTAAAGTGAACATCAAGAAGAATGGAACAATTTAATTCACATGGCATGTGCAGGGATGCACTTAGAACCCAGCGTCCCTTCCGGGGTATTCCTGCCAAACCTGTGGGACTTACATTTAATCAAAAGAGAACCCCAGAGAACCCCAGATTGAGGATCATTCCATGAAATAACTGGTCTGGATCCTCAGGTTAAGGAAAAACAGAAAGACCCTTCCCCAGGTGACTAAAGAGACATGACAACTAAATCCAACAGGTCATTTCAAACTGGATCCTCTTGCTCTAAAGAGCATTATTGGACAAATGGGTAAAAATTTAAAAAGTCTGAGGAGTCAGTAGTGGCAAACATTGATTGTTGGTGTGGAAGGTTGTACTGTGATTACATAAGAAAATGTGCTTGTCAGGAGGAAACAAATCTTAACATATTCAGAGGCAATACGATATTGAGTTAATAACACAGTCTCAAAGGGTTCAAGAAAAGAAGTTCTTTGTTGAGTATCATACTCACAAATTTTCTGTAATTGTATAATTATTTCAAAACAAAATAAGGGAAGAGAAAGCTTTTGCATCTCAGACCTCCAGGAAACATTTCATAGAGGCAAGTTTTCAGAGTCCTGTGTATTTTTCTTTATTTTATTTTATTTTTTGTACTAGGGATTGAACCCAGGGGTCCTTAACCCCAGCCCATTTTTTATATTTTATTTAAAAACAGGGTCTCACTAAGTCTCTTAGTGCTTAACTAAGTTGCTGAGCCTGATCTTCAACTCGTGATCCTCCTGCCTCAGCCTCCCAAGCCACTGGGATCACAGGCGTGCGCCACCCCACCCTGTGTACGCTACTGAGCCAACAGGCATTCCAGCCTCCAGTAGGTGAAACATGAAACCCAGGGCCTGACCTGGCCGTTCACAGTCTAGCTCAGCCCTGCTCGCCCTCCCCAGCCTCTATGCTCCACCTAGGGTGCTGTTGGTCTATTCCTTGAATGTGGGAAGAACCTGGTTGCAGCTCAGCTCATGGACAAGAAGATGGACTCAGAAATACCTTCAACCAACAGAGCTCCTGCTGCCAATTCTGATGTGCCCCTGATCCCTGGGAGTCCTATTAAAACACATTCACATTCAGGGTTCAGGAAGGGGCCGGGGGCACAGCTTGGTCCAGGACCAACAGCAAGATATTCCCAGGGAGCTTGTGAGAAGTGCTTAACCATTCTGAGCCTCAGTGTGATTGTCTACGAAATGGGTTTAGTCCTACTGAGGCCACAGAGCTGGTCCCAGGACTCAGAGCACATGTAGGCAAAAGGCTCGGTATGATGCTCCAAACCTTTAGAGTCATTCTCTTTGCCTTGGCCAGGCACCCTGCCATCCAGTGCAGGGGATCGTGGGGTGAATCCTCCACAGGAGGCAAGGCTCCCAGACGTGCTCCCTTTTTGACATTGCCAGCACCCTGGATGCTCCTGTGGTAACATGAGCCTAGGTTTCTACTCAAGAGTCTTCCCATTGCTTCATCTCAGCACGGCCTCTGTGAAGTGGTCCTGGACTTCCTCTTGGATGCCTCTCTGCTTTTACAAACACTCCTGCAGGGAAATCATTACCACAAGGAACAAGAACCCAAACCCATGTTCCTTGGGCCTTCTGAGGTTTTCAGGCCCAAACTCATTCCCACCCAACCCTCCAGCAACCACCCCCCCACCCCTAGTAATCAAATCCACAAGCCTATTGCAAATTGCAGGCTGGAGCCGGGTGGTGGGCAAGGGAAGCAGGTAGACACTGTCTGCATCAGGTATTGGGGGTTTTCACTCTGTGGTTCTTCCAGATGCAGCAAAAAGTAGAGAAGGCTGGTATGCCTGACAGCTGGACCTTCCTCGTAGAGGTGCCAGAGCTAGAACCCCTAGAGGAAGGAAAGCTGTCCTGGGAGGGCCTGACATTTGGGGGATTTAGATAAGTAGATTTTACAATAACTGTTAGCTCTTTAAGAACCAAAGCTTGTTCCCCCTCCCCAAATTCACTTTTTTTTTTTTTTTGCAGGGGGAGTAGTACCAGGGAATGAACTCAGGGGCACTCAACCACTGAGCCCCATCCCCAGCCCTTCTTGATATTTTATTTTGATACAGGGTCTCACTGAGTTGCTTAGTGCCTCACCTTTGCTGAGGCTGGCTTTGAACTCACTGTCCTCCCGCCTCAGCCTCTGGAGCCGCTGGGATGACAGGCATGTGCCACTGCACCCAGCCCAAATTCGCTCTTTTGGTTAGAAATTTTCCCAGGTAGTGCATGCGCTCCCCCAGCGTCCTTCAGCAGAAGCTATGCAAAGTGATTTATTTTTATCATAAATGACACAGGGTCATTACTGGAACATCAATTAGCGTGTCTGATGGAACCACACGAGCAATCTGGTGAATGCTGGTGGCTTGGCCCCTGTGTGTCTCCACTTCTCGATTTTCCTAAGTCAGACTCCCCCCCCCACCCCAGACCTCAGCTTTGACAACTTGGCTTCTTGAAACAAATATTTGCTGTATCCCTTGCAGTGCTTCTTGGCTAACCCATCCATTCTAACTCGGGAGCCAATTTTTTAACTGTCTTGAATTCCTCTGGATTTCACATGAGCTAAACTCCTGCCAGAGAGGGAGATGGATGTAACTAGATGTGTAAATATATTTTTGCCCCTGTGGTCAACGGCCCCTATCCTGGAGTGTGTTTAAATTCTTATGCCAACTCCTGAATCCTTAATGCTTTTCACCTTTTTCATCTCACTAGCTTGGTGTCACACTGTCACTTGTGCTGCTTCATAAGGTCCTGCCCCAACTGTATTTTCCTGCTACGGGGTTGTCTACTGCAGAGTATCACACCAAACAGCCAACCAACCATGTTAGAATTGTGCATAAACTATGAGTTGGTGAGCTCTAGAGAGGGCCTGAGTGATCTCCTAAGAGCAAACCCATTTTCCTTGAGTCTCGTGCCTACCTCGATGACTCCAAGGCTTGACTCTTCTGTACCTGGTCGTAGTCTGCATAGCTGATGCGATATAGGCTCTGGCTTTCTAAGCATTAGCTAAAGCATTGTCACAATACATTTTATTTATATTCCTATAATTCCCACGTAATGAAGAAATATAGCCTCATCCCTGGAAGGGATACAGATCATCTATTCAAAAGCAAGCATATGACAGATAAAAAAGCAGAGGCTCAAGGTGAGAATAAATGACTTGCTGGAGATCTCGAAACCAGTTAGGACAGATCTGGGACTCTCCCTTACGTCTTCTGATCCCCAGCTGAATCTCTTTACACATCCCCCGTGGTTTACATAGTCATCATCCATCCATTACCATTTGCAGCAGAAGCCCACAGAGTATGAATGCAGTGGATTAAAGGGGAGCTTCTCAGACAGTTCTTATTCCTAAGGAGTCTCTAAAGCATTTGCCAAGAAGTCTGCAGCTTTTAGGCCCAATCGGAACATGGAGACCCTAGATAATGTGCACTATCAATTAGTCTGCCCCCTGCAATTAGCAACTTTAGGGGAACCAAGAAGTATACACTTTATGCTGGGGAATTAGCAACACTGAATCCAAAAAAGGTTTGTCCTTCAAGCAGTCTAGAGCCAGGTCAGAGCCTAGAATCTCGTGCTGCCACCAGCCTCTCTGCTTTCCATGCATCCTCTTGCTCCTCTCTCCACCACATAACCACTCTTCTAGAGAGGTATTCTTCATCCTTAAGAGGAGCGGGCTGATCCCTGGAGCTGGTGCTGAAATGGCGGGATCCTTGGATAAACCGCTGGAAAAAAAGCAGGAGGGACCCTCGTTTCATTCACATCCTGGTCACCTCTTGGATCGTTCATGTCATTTAGTCCTCAGAAACTTGATGGGATCTAGAGAACAATTCTAATCACTGATGTAGAATGCCTAGGACTTCAGACAGTTCTGTTGATAAAGCTTAAGAAGTTTCTCTCCCCTTAAGGAGCAAGGCCAAAAATGTACAGAAGTCAAACAGCATCCACAAGGAAGAGGATGATCACAGTAGCATCCAGGCTTGTCCCTCTGCCTCCCTGTCTTCTCCCATTTATCCTCTTCACTGCCACAAAAATAAGCTTTCTAAATCAACATGCTCAGAAATCGCCAATAACTCTCCGTTGCTTACAGGGGAAAAATAGAGTTTAAACTTTTCGGCAGGTATCAGAAGACATTCACAGCTTAAACTATGAGCCTTACTTTCCAAATTTATTTCCCAGCACCCCTGTGTGGTTAGTGTATTCCAAACTCAGCTATTGAAGTCTCTCTAATGTAACTCATGCCTTGCTAGCTGGGGACTTTAAACAAGCCGTTTCTCTGCTGCAAATTTCTTTCCCTTTGGACCCAGAGACCCGAATCCTACCGTTGCTTTGAGACCCAGTGTGAACGCCTGCAATACCCAGAAACAATTGCTGCCTCCTCCAAACCCCTTCATATTTTATCTGCACCTCTCTGGAAGCATTTATCACACTCTACTTTTTATCGCTATTATTTATAGATATGTCAAATCTCAACTTTCAGACCATTTTTTTAAAAACTAGGATCCTCTTCTGGTTTATTTTTACATTCATTGCAGGATTCAGTGGTACCCTCACTGATCATACTGAGTTTATTGTGGCACAACAGGATCTGCATGGAAATTTTCGCCTCTGAGTCTTGGATTCAAATCCTCATTCTGCTACCCACTAGTTTCAGGACCACAACCAAGTCTTTGGACCACCCCAGGCCGTTTCTTTGCTGAAGAAAGAGGATAACAATATTTCCTTTGCAGGGTTTTTGGGGGGAGTTAGTGACAAGATGAGTAATACCTGGCATAACTAACTAGTTCTTGGCATAAACAATTAGATAATAAAGAAATGGACTTTTTGATGAATATTTTAGAGGGAAGAAATAATAATCTGGGGAAGATCCCCAGCTGAATTGTGATTGACAAATGGTTGATCTCTTCCATTCAAAGTCATAAGCCTCATGGAATAATCTTATTTCTGACCAAGACAAAACAGTATCTCCTAAGAGCTGGGTATATAGCTCAGTGTGAGCACTTGCCTAGCTTACCAGAGTCCCTGGGTTTGACCCCCATCCCCGCAAAACAAAATACAACAAAAAGGCAACAAAAGGTAGTGACCCCCCCCCCCGCCCCTACCCTGAGGGAAATCTTGTCTGCTTCACTGCTACCTCTACTCACAGGAGATGCTTCACTTATTTAAGGTTTGGGGTGGCTCCTTCTAGTATCCTCAGTCCTCTTTCTAAACTCCAGCCTGTGGGTGTTTAAATATGGCCCCCAGATGGTGCCGGGGAGGAGAGGACAGCCCCATCCTACACTCCCCATCCTGCCTGCCTTGCCCTACACACCCAATGAGAAACAGGCGATGGCAGAGGGGACCGGAGAGGCTTTTGATCTGCCCGCTGCACAGGAGCCGGCTGAGCCAAGAGAGAGTGTCAGATTTATGGCGGCCCTGAGAAGTACAGATATTAGGTTGGCTGTAGCTCACTGACCTCTTCAGGCTTTCCATTTGGGTGCGAGATTTATTACCTCCTTGGCTTTTTAAATTCCCAGGGATCTGTCTGTGCCTTTAACGTTTCTGCTCGAGCCCCCCAATTCACAAGGACTTCCTGTTTGCCGGGACCACAGATAAAGAAGACACAAACCACAGAACACCAACACTATGTAATTTTTTTGTTCCTGACTCCTTAATTTCTCAGCCATCCTAGGTGTTCTGTCAAGATGCAGTCTGGAAGTCTAGACCGAGAGATATCTATGATAGAAAATGTACATCAGTATTTCAAGTCCTCTGAATTTATTCTAGCCATTTGACAGTTGCTTGGAGATACAATCTCAATTTTTGCAATGGCCCCTTCAGCGAGATATTTATGGCAGATACAACTGTAATTATTTACCTGTAACAAAGTCCAGGTCTGTCTGCTTCAGGTGATTCAGGCAGCAGAGGCACAAGGAGAAGAGATTCATCTTCCTCTTGTCCAAAAGTCGACCTTTTGCCCTAGGGACCTTGCCCCACTCATTATAAAAATGCGGATGTGCTGGGGCACGGCTGTCTCCTCTGCATCTCCTGGAAACCGATATTGCAAAATGTGAACCAGAAAATGCTACGTGGTGTTAAAAGGGGGCTTGGGGAGCTCCTTGAAGGCAGGCAGGGGTCATACTTCATTTTCTCCCCTTTTCTAGCTGAGTGATTTCCATCTGAGTAAAATGCTCCATCTGTATTTATTTTTATTTTTTTACTTAGTTTATTTTGTGGTGCTGGGGGTTAAACCCAGGGTCTCATGCATGGTAGGCAAGCGCTCTGCCACTGAGCTACATCCCAAGCTTCTCCATTTAAAGGTTTAATTTTTTCTACACTCATGTGCAACTTCATACATGAGTCCCATCCCCTGAAAAAGTCCCCAGTGGAAATGATAAGGCATTTCAAAGATGTGGCATCCTGGTACTCAGCTTGTCTGCAGAATCTCCCTGACTGCTTTCTGAGCTCTGTGGGATCATTAGCCTCTGATCTTTTCAGTCACATTTCATTTTCACCCAAAAATGTTTCCCAAAGTAAGTGTCCAGTTTAAGGACAGACAGAGTCCTCCAATGGCTTTGGGAAAAAAATCACAATCCATCTTAAAAAGGCAAGGATTTGGCAATACTGACCAAATCCACAGGCCAGTGATGTGGACCCGAGGGACAACTTCCAAAGAAGAGACTGAGATTTTTCTGGGCCATAACATCAGTTGTGGGAATAAATTCACTGCCCATCTAATTGACTTTTAAAATTTTATTTTATTTATTTTTGCAGGGCCAATGTCTATTTGAAAGCATACAAAAATTCCTGTGTATTTGTAAAAAAAAATTAAGCCATGTTTAATTTACATCCTTAACTTACGTATTTGAACTTTGGTGGTTGTCATTTGTGCCTTTGCCGGAGGCAGGCTCTGGGAATGAAAGGCATTTGTGTGACGTCCAGGGCTCACGGTGGCGTGGAGATTTTTGTCTTTTGGCTTTTCTCCTGGCATTTGCATGGTTCAAAATCTTCTGCCATCATGTTGAAATGATCAAGCTGCTCACAGTTTCAACTTGCAGATAAAGCTCTCCAGCTTGCCCCTCTCAAGATGATGGCAAGAAAATTCCACTTTGGAAAAAAAAGACGTGATTTTTTTTTTCTTTCTTTCAAATAACATATGCACCCTGGAGGACATTTCAAAATCCACCAATGCATAAGTCAACAAGGACCACCTAGCATCAAATGATTGCTCTCCCCTGAGGACTAATTTTCCAAAACCTATAGTTTACTAATTTGAAATCAGCTAAGTACACCAGTTCGATCCCACCTTGTTTAAGACCCATGCTTTCTGACTGTAGCAGGAGAGCCTCACAAACACCACTTTCAAAAGCTGCATGGTGTCCTATTAAGTGCCTGCATTGTCTTATTATCAATTTTGATATTGTTTTTTCCTTTGTTATTTATTTATTTATTTATTAAAATATTTCTTCTTCAGGACTCCTAATAAAAGAGAAAGTGCTTAGTGACCATGTTCGAACAGACAGCCAATTGCTTCCCTTATCTGCTCCATAGAAAGCTGAGGTTGGGGCCAATGCACAGGACCTGTCTGTCCTAATGGGTCTCCCCTGGGACCCTTGAGCTCCTTGTCTGGAAGCATGTGCCTGGCATGTCCACTGTGGGGAGGGCAGCCCTGCCCCTAGAGGTAAGGGCTTCACCTGAGCTCCACTTGTGAGCCTGCTAGGCTGGGGCTTTTGGCCTGTGCTCCCTTGCCAGAGTCCTGCCTGGTCTTAAAACAGGATCTGAGGTTTGTTCTCTTCCACTTTAATGGGTTGATCCCAATTGGATGGCCTCTGCATCCCAATCCACAAACCCAGGAAGGAAAACCTTTTTTTTTTTTAATTAATAACATTTAAAAAATATTTTTTAGTGGTAGATGGACAGAATACCTTTATTTATTTATTTATTTATTTATTTTTATGTGGTGCTGAGGATCAAGCCCAGTGCCTCACATGTGGGAGGCAAACGATCTACCATTGAGCTAGGACCCCAGCCCCAGAAAGGAAATCTTTTGCTTCTACTTTGTTAGAGGAAACCACAGCAAAGCTCAGTAGCTTATGATGGGACGGGCCCTGAGGCTAGCACCTGAGATGCATCCACCCTCCTTGATGGCAAAATAGGCCTGCAAGCCATGGCCACCTAGCATTATCACAAGATCTTTGTGACTTGTAGCATGTGGCCTTGAAATTGTCCTGATGATATGCTCATGCTGAGAGTACAGGCCTTTGGAAACATGGCTCTGCTTAAGTCAAAAGCTATGAATATTTGTTATAGAGATGCCACACAATGCCAGGCACCACGGTAGATGAGGCAGGAATGTTCAAAGAGGGGAAATAGCCCAAGACTACACTGTGAGGGAGCCACAGAGCTGTGTTCAAATCCCACAGAGCTGAGGTTAGATCTGCTGACTTCAAAGCCCAGTTCTTCCCCTTCCACCACCCTCTGGATGCCAGAGATCTCTGAAATGATCTATTCGTGTTTTACAGAGGAGGAAACTGAGCTCTTAAGAAAGTGAATTGAGCTGTCTTCACACAGCTTGCTGGTAACAGAAGCCAGTCTCCAAACTCTGCGCAAACTGCCTACCTGGTAGCAATTGACAACAAGGACACAGTTTTCCAGGGAGTGGGGGGGGGGAGGATGAGCCTGAGAACACCAAGAAAAGCACCACCTGAGTGCGACCCCTTGTTGGTTCAGGCACTCTGAAGGTTTTTCAAGGCATCCTGAGCACTCAGGAGCCCGCTGCCTCTCCAGCCTGCACGCATGCCAGGCAGTTTATACAAGAACAACACGTTCCCATGAACTCTGGAGAATGGAAAGTGGTGCCAGCTCACCCCAAGCAGACGTTACAAGCCGGCCTGGAGACCTGTCAGTCAGTGATCAATTTGTTCGTCACCGGAGCCTCCCAGAGACGAGGCAGCCGGCACAGGTGGATTTGGTTTCCAAGCTAGGATCCTCACTGACTCCTTGTGCTGTGCTGGAGGGTGGGTCCCGGGAGGGGGAGAACAACCATCTGCAAGTCCCGACAAATCCTCCCCCCAGCTGGTGAGGGCACCAGACAGTCCGACACCCTGGCTGAACCAATTTGGCACACAGCGAGCAGCTGACTTTGCTCCCCATTTTCCACGGCTTGTCTTGAGAAGCTGGGGCCTGCACCTCTGTGGGTGGCAGGGGGGGCTCTTGGAGCCCATAGGTCTGCTACCTTTGCAAGCATTCTGAAAGGAAAGCATAATTGAATGACTGCATCTTGCACTTATATCCCATTTTCTTCCCAAGTATCTTTAAATCCATGACCACCTTTGGACGCTGTTTAGGTAAGTACTGCAAATATATTTGAGAAGGAATTTGGCACAGGAGGCACTCAGAGGAGAAATTAGTGCCTGTGTGTCATGTCACTAATAGCCTGAATGGGTCTGGAGTCTGCCTCTTCCTGCTCTAATAGTATTCCTCTTACGAAAGCTTCCTCACTTCAAGCTGTCCTTAATTTCTGTATCACCGTGTAAGCACCCTGACCAAAACTCTTCAGTGGTTCCCCCCACCTACAGGATCCAATACAAAATGCTTATCAAGGTAAACAAGGGCTTTGTGACCTGACTGGATCCCACCTGCAATTCCTTGAAGCAGCTTCATGCCTCTGTATTTTTGGAAAATCTATCTCTTCTTTTAGCCTTACTTTCCCTTTCACTATGTACCTGGAGAACTCCTATTCGTCCTTCAAAGCCCCACCCAGGTATGAGCTCCCCTGTGCACATTCCTGAATAGTGCTTTCTCTGGATCCCTTCAAAATTTTGCATGTATGAGAGTCCACCAACAAAGAAGTCTCTCTTCCATCTGTGAGGCTATAAGTTTATTTTTGTGTAATATTTGGAACCCAAAGCACAGCACAAGGCTGGACACATAACATATACTGAATAACACCTTGCATCCTTGGCCTGCAGTGGATTCCATTGGCATGAGGGCTTTGACTGCCCACAGACCAGAGAAGGAAAATGTTCCATCCCACGTCTCCACTTAGGGCTGGATGGGCGTACCTAGTCTCCAAGCAGGGGAGACCAGCTAGGGCATAACTTGGCATCTGGCAATGTGAAGTGCTTCTCTGAGACGCTCACTCCCCAGTTCTGCAGGCCATGTGCAGGCTGGGGTCCTTCTTGCAGAGTCAAGTCCTGGATCCCGTTCTCCAGCTGGGTCTGACAAGGTCCACGTTCAGCACTCCATTGTCCCCAGCACACATAAAACTTGGAGGCAGTGGTGCATGAGAAGCCTTCACGGCATTAACTTCCAGACTTTTCTATTTGCCATGACTCTGGAATCACTAGAGGAATTTTCTAGATTCCTTTAGTTCTGCCTCCTGCCTCCAGCTTCTCCCCGTGACTTACATTCTTGTGTTTCTTCCAAACCTACCCCTCTTCTAATTGCCAACAGTGAGGACCTTCCCTAAAGTCTCATTTCCAGGATAGACCTATCCCCGTAGCACAGCTCAGGCTAGCCCATCTGCGTATTTCCTCAGCCCAGGGAAGCTGCTCCTGGGTGAGGAGAAATCAAAGGGCCAGGAAACCACGTCCTGATTCTTTAAAAGGAGGAGAATCTCCAGTGCTTTTGCTTCTGTCCTTGGGGACAGACCCCCAGCTCTGGCTTCCTCAAGCTCTGCCTTGGCTGAAGTCCACTAAGATCTAGGGATTAGCAGACTCCAACACCCTATTTGTGATGTGGGTGTCTCAGATGTTTCCTGCTGCCCGGGGAAGATTTCCAGGCTGGGCGAAGGTCCACCAAGCCTGAGAAATCTGTCTGAATCCATCAAAGTCATATTGGGACATAAAACTCAAAACCCCTCTGCCCAGCGGGAAGGCTCCATTCTGCCAGCCACCAGCATGCCTGCCACCAGCAATAATTGCCGACAAGAACAACCAAATGGTGTAAGATGGAAAAGACAGCGAGTTGTTCAGCCATCCAGAATCGTCAGCCGTGATGACTGTCAGATGTTAGAGGTGCCGAAGGAGACCCACCTCTCTGAAATTCACCTGCCACCCCACCTACCAGACACAGCCTCACATTTAGAGTTCTTGTTACCTCTTCCCCAGGCCAAGCTCTGCCGGGGCTGTTCTTTCTCTGTAAGGAAGATTAACCCCTTTGTGTCCTTGGCCAACCTGCAGGGTGAGCCATTATTTAGCCATTATGGCACTAAAATAAATGAAAAAGAGAAGAACTTTTTATACTTACCATTGTTTGCTGGCTATCCATTCCCCGATGCTCTCACGTGAACTTGAGTTATTTTAAATTGCTTAAAAGAGTGTTGTTTAAGGCACCTCATTCTTTGACAAAAATATAGACACAATGGGCCTTCATATTGGACAAGTGCTGCCATCACCTCTGCCCTGTGGTCATTTCAGGACTGAGCATGAGATGGCAGGGCTTGGGATGGGAGCCAGGGGAGGTCAAAGGGCAGGATGAGATGAAAGCAGGTATTTGGGAAGACTAACAGAATGCATAAAAACAATCATTGTAAGGTGTCAATACACATTTTGAAGTTCAACTACCAGCTCCCCTAGAGAGTCTGTAATGTGGACCAGGGAGATCCTGGAAGTTGAAGGCCCTGAAGACTCAGCAGGATAAGGTGGGGTAAGTAGAAAGGTCTACCAGCACAAACTATGGAATCAAGTTGGCAGATGGGGAAGGGTCTGCCAGAAAAAGCGAGGGTCATCCTGCACAATGTCAAGCCCCTGGCTCTGGCCTCTTTACCTGGCCCCATTGAGCTCACCTCCATAGGCACCACTTTCCTGCTTCTAGGATTATCTCAGAGCTTGATGTCATTGTTGGATGAATTAATCTATGCATGGGGGAAGTTGCAGAGTCTTGAAGGGTGGGTAAGTGTGAAGTGGAAAGAGGTACAAAAGTATCCCCCATAGGTCAAGCACATTGAGCTTTCCTGGGGGCAAGCATGGGGGAGGCAAGTTGGAAAATGCAAGATAGGGATTAGGATTTCCAAGTGGAATTTGGTGGTTGAGAGTGACCTAGGGAGTAGCAGCAGTCAGATAGGCCCAGGGTTTGGGATCTAGTGTCTGCATTAGCCTTCACATGATTCCCTAGATGCAGAACTCCTGTGCTCAGATAGGTAGAGCATCAGACTTGACCTGGAACCCCTCTCTTGCCTTCCCAGTGTGACTTAGAGGGTAAAGGTCCTGGCTCCCTCCTTGTGACTTTTCCCTTCATAAGACAGGACATTATGTCTGGGTCCAGAACATCCCTTTGAACAGGATGGCTCTTGACTAGACTCAGCCCCAAACTTCTTTCTGTTAATTCCCAGGCAAGGATTTGATGCCTGTTTGGGCTCCAGCTCAGACTCGTGGATTTGCTGTAGGGTTTGGCATTGATTTGCAATCTGCAAGTTGATGGATATTTAGGCTGCTGGCAGCTGGGTGAGTGAGAAGTGACTCCGAGATAAGAAAACCCCTCTCCAGTATTTACAGCAGAGCTCTGAGAGTCCAGACAGTCTTCTGAGGCCTCCGCCAGGTCTGGGAAGGGGGAGCCTGCAGTGGTGGGTGGCCCAGGGTTCTGAGATGAATGAGGATGTCCCAAGCCAGGAGAGGGGAGCACTTGAGGCTGAGTCCTCGAGACCTGGGTTCTCCTTGTGGCTCTTATCCAAACAAGCTATGTGACTCCGGGCAAATTATTTCCTCTCTCTGAGCTCTTTATTTCATAGACAATAATAATACAGGACTCGGTCTCAACTAGAAATGTCATAAGATCAAATGAGCTGACATCTGTAGAAGGACAACACAAGATTTTCACATCTCCACGAAAATACCGACAAGCCCCTTTGAAGAAGGAGAGGAGAGGGTTCTTCTAGCAGCTGACAATCGATAGCCTGGCTCAGGATGGAGGGTGGGGTTGCCATGAGGAATCAAGGAATTGCATATTTTAATTATCATATATTTTTTTCTAATGCATGTTAAGATAGTCATGAAATAAAATATGTGATCTGGCAGCCTTCGCTGTTTAGCTCTGGCTAATGTGCAAATATAAATGCGAGCATTTTAAGTGCTACATGGTCAAGATTATAAAGCTGCTCATCAGTGTCTGGTGTTTAGGGAACATGAGCAGAGCACAGGACCAGTCATTTTTTATGTCACTGTTTTATTAAATCTCAATCTCATGGTGCAGGGTGCATTGCTGTCCCCATTCCCCAGAGCCAGGTGGCTGGCCTTTGTCCACTGCACACCATGAACAAACGGACTTGGGGAAGTGTGTGGCCTACTCAAGTTCACCAGGCAGGTGTCTTGGGCTCCCACGGGCCCCTGAACACTGGGGCTCATGCTATTCCCACTATACCTCACTACCATGTTCTTCCTTGGGCATGTACCTGGGGGCCTTATGCACTCAGGACTCTTGCAGATGCTAACTTAAATGGTCTTTGCCATAATAAGGCACGGGGTGGGGGGGGTCGGGGAGGGAGAGGATGCTATAATGACTACAGATTTATCCAGAACGAGGGATGATTCTGAAAACAGAAAGAAGTGAAGCAAGGACATCGGATGGCTCTAAGGTCAGAGCAAATTCACCGGTTGGGATTCTTCATAGCTTTTTCTGTGCTAATGTCTTCCCACCTGTCAGAGAAAGGTGAATATTGAAATGACACCTTAAAGTAACACTTTAAAGTCATCCTTTCTAGAAAAAAATTTTTAAAACCTTGAAATGAATTCAAAGTTCTGGAAAAATTACTATAAGGTAGAAGATGGTCTTTAAACCTGAGAAAGCACACCAGAACCTCCCCTCGTTTGGGTAGAAGTCATAGAAAGGGAGCCAAATGTTGTAAAACGTGGCACCTCAGTGTGGACAAACTTCAGGTCCAAACTGGGTGTAATGGCGCAGGCCTGTAATGTCAAAGATTCTTTAAGCTGAGGAAGGAGGATCATAAGTTCAAGGACAGCCCCAGCAACATAACAAGGCCCTAAGCAACTGAGTGAGAACCTATCTCAAAATTTTAAAAGAGCAAGGATGTGGCTCAGTAGTTAAACACCCCTGAGTTCAATCCCTGGTACAAAACAAACAGAAAAAAAACACCAAAACTTCAGTCCAGAAATAAAGAGGAGCAGGGTGGGTTTGGCATCTGTGGGCCACTAAGTGCCTGGGCATATTGTGTGTATCTGGAGCCTTGTTATCCACATCCTAAAAAGGGTTTGTTAATGTCTTCAGAGGAGATAAGAAATATGATCATTTTAATTAAGAATCTATGTATCCCCAATTTTATTCTTCTCCCTTAGCTTTCATGACCATTTGACTTAAAGTTAGTTTTCAGTACCTCTTTTGGGAATGCAAACGGCCTGAGAGCAGAGACTCTGCCCTGCTACAGACCCAGCACCCGGATCCACAGCATTAACATGCCATAAGCGATTGGTCGAATGTGGGAACAAATAATGACTGAATGATTGACCTCACTCAGCTTCATAGGAAGGGATTCTGACTCTCTTGTTCACTTATTCATCATCAGTATCTAGAGCCTGGACACTACAGCCTCTGAACAAATGCTCATTGGAATGTGCAAAAATGCTTTTATAAACAGTGAAGAAGCACAGGAGCTAAAATGAGATGCACACATGTGAGAGCAGCCATCTCCTTGACCCTGGAAGGTAAGCAGGTTTTAGCTACCACTTTAACCCACTTTGCTTCAGCTTCTGACCTTGGTCAACCAATAGGTTATCTTCAAAACAACCGGCATGTCATGTCTTAGTAACAGCCGCTTCTAATAATGAATTTGGTGAATGCTTCCAAATCCAAGTGCCTGCAGAGACACAGTCAGACTCAAACCAAAGGTGAAATCACAAAGGTAAGCCCAGCGCCCAAGGCCTGCCAGAGAGAGCTACAAGAAGGACCCATTAAAGCCCCAAAATGATCTCTGTGCTAATAATCTAAGCTACCATTAGTGACTTAAGGCAGAGAATTTTTTTTTTAAAATGCTAGAATGCATATGATTTTTATCTTGCCATTATCCCTGTAATCACTGGTCCTGATTAAAGACTTCTGCCTTAAAAGATGGATGGTCTCAAACACTTAAGTATATGGTAATCTTTCACCTCTTAAATGCTGTTTCTCCCAAGACATTCTTGCACACACTTCAATTTAAAGACCAGCAATTGTCTTTTCTTAACTGTTTGAAAAACACTACAGGATTGGGTTGGAGGAGAATGATAAAAAATAATAATTCTAAAAACCTCCCATTCTGTCTAAGGATGTTAAATAAGCAGTTAAGAGGCTTGTCACAATATATATATATTTTTTTGCAATCAAGAGTAAAATATTTGAAAAAATGCCAAAACATGTTAGTGCTTGTTTCTCCATAAATACACAGGGCAAGATAGTCATCAAAAAGGAAATGTTAGGGTATCATTCATTTTACTCTCTAACATCTAGCTAACGCCAAATGGGCTGGGGTTCTCAGGGCATTCCTGTGGAATCAGATTCCCCAAGTTTCCCTCTCCTCCTGACCCAGTTGTCACCTCACTAAGATGGCGGACCTCTGTGGTGGGGGATACTTTCAAATCACTTTGGGACAGTTTCCATCTCAGACTTGGGTTAAAAGCATAGTAATTGGGGCTTGGGCACATCCAGAGAGCCACAGAAGTTCTTTGCGATAGATGGGAGCTGGGACTATTTTTAAAGTCTGGTAGCAAATCCTGGGTTACAACAACAATTGTTTTATCAGGAACATCTTTAAGAGCTGCGGGCCACAGTGAATATCTTTGTGTAAATCTAGATGTTCCTCTTTTAACTTTGCCTAAAGCAAGACACATCTTCCTCCAGGAAGCCTGATGTGCAAGGCCCCCCACAGTCTGACTTCAGGCTACATTTTCAGGGTCATTGCTGCATTTCTTGGAGATGAACCCACCTGCTAATCATCCCTGTCACTCACTCCTTCCAGACACCCTGTTCAGGTGGCCTTGTTCCTGCTGTCCCTGGCCCCTGTCCTCCCCCACCCTATTTTTTCAGACCCTACGTATTCATAGAGCCCTATTTAAAAGAGATCGTCTATCCCAGTGTTCTGGTAACTCTGGTCAGTAGTAATCAGAGTTTCTTCTTGCTCTCCTTCATGGGCTGTGGCTCTAAGCACTTGGGGCTTGTATGAGAAGCTTTAGTTCACCTACCACCTGTCCTTTCACCTATCACCTGTCCCTCCAGACTGTGAGCTACAAGAGAGGAAGGATGGTGTCTTTGTTCCAAGTGTCCCCGCACCCAGCACAGGGCCAGCCTGGCACTCGGCAGGGCTACTGTTTGCTGACTGAAACCAAATTCTGCTCTGAGGTTCTAATTCTGCCACAGAGAGGAGGCACCTGGAAGCCTCAGGGTCCTCCTTTCCCAGCCACACTCTCCTAGTTCCTTCGCCTTTGCACCTCATTTCCAGGAGAGTGAGGGATGCAGGAAGGTTTGCATTCCAGTTCTGCCTGCCTAGTGACCTACAAACCATGGAGTTACCAAGATCACCATTTGTCTCTGCTGGATTTTCCTTAGCTGTGAACTGAGAATAACATAGCGGAGGAATGGCCAGAGGATGAACGGCGATGAGGAGATAGGCAGTACTGAGGCCCATCTGGGAGGCTATTGCTATCTGCAAGCAACCATGCCTTATCCTGCTGGAGCCTTGGGGACTTCTGACTGGCCAGCTGGAGTGTCAGTTGGCCTGGGAGTTGGTAGACAACTGTGTTTTCATCTCCCTTTTAGCATTTCATTGTTATCAAGTCCTATTAGCTCAAGGAGGACTCAGGCTTCCACTCAATTGATGCCCTTTGAGGGCTGACAACTGAGGCTCACCCGTGTTCACCAGGCAGGTGTCAGCATGAGAGGGTGACTTTCTGAGTAAAGGCACTAAGAGGGCTAATGAAATGAGAATGTGGGAGGGCAGCACATGGGTATCCCAAACACCCTGCTGGGTGCTACAGGCCACTCATTCTGGAGAGCAGCAGACATAGATGCAAACCCAAGCTCCAATCAAGTAACTTAGCCTCTCTGAACCTTGATATGTTAAGAGCTTCTGTTTCATCTGATTATTATAAGGACTGATACAGGAAGAACCTGACGATAAGCAAGGATATTATAAGAATCAGATGAGAAAGTCTGCAAGAGAAGGACTTTGTATATATGGCAAGCTCAGTCTGCTTTTCTGTGTTTGGGGACACAATGATGACAGTCCCCTGGTATGCTCCAGCCACACACCTGGACCAGTCCCCATTTGTCTTTCTCCCCTTCTATTTGATCTCCCATCTCCCACTCCAAATATCTTCCAGTTCTATTAATTTCACCTCCCTAGCTTCTCTATCTTTTTTTTAGTTCCCTGGATGCTGTAACATGCCCCGCCCCCTTCATAGCCTTTATCATTATTTATGATTCCTATTTATTTCTGGTTTTATTTTTTTCCTGCTATAGCAGGTATTTTTAAGAACTGGGGACTATTTTTCTCACCATTGCTCATTCCCAGTGCCTAAGGCAATGCCTGTTACATGGTAGATGCTAAATAAGATTTTTGCACACAGAGATGGATGACTGAATGAATGAGCCCTGGACTTAGCTCTTGGTGACCTGTCTGCCCTGTAACCAGAGTGATCTTTTAAAAAACCAAATCTGATCACATCTCTCTCTCTCTCTCTGGTTCAAATCTTTCTTTGACCCCCCCCCCCCATGGTGATTAGGATGGATTGTAAATTGTTTAGACAATCTCATAAAACACCCATTGCCCAGGTCCCACTTGGTTGTACCTTGTCTTGTTCTTAAGTCATGCACCCTCCAAACCCACTGAGCTCCTGAGCCACCCTGCTTCCCCTGCTCGCTTGTCTAGATCCTTCTGCATCTCTCTCTCCAGGCCACCACTTTACCTAACTCCTATGGGTCCTTTAAGGTTATCCCCAGCACCCCTGCTCATGGGCTAGGGCACATCCTCCAAGAACATATGTTACCTTGTGGTTGCCTCTATTTGAGCCTTTCGTTGGTTCACTGTCCATCACATCTACTAGCCCTTGGACTTACTGAAGACAGAAATCATACATTTACTTTAGAGTCTTTTCTGTGCTGCACTGGGCTGATGCGTGACGAAGTAATAAAACAAGTAAGTGTATAAAACCACAATTCCTCAGGCACAGTTCAGCCAGGGTCTCTCTTTTTTTTTTTTTTTTATCAGAGCATCTCATACTGAGCAGCAATACCCAACAGACTGTAGACTGCACCACCAAGAACACAGGAACAGGACCATTAGGGCAGCAGTGACAGAGCACCCGGGCTGCTGGCAGCAGTGTGGTGGGGCACAGAGGCAGTAAACATTCTGTGATGGGTGATGAGAGGCAGGACCCTGGGCACCTGGAACTTACCTTCTCATGGGAGAGAGACATATAAACAGTGGTCCAAGGACCAAACACAACCGTAAAATACTTATCAACTATGAGAAGAGTTTTGAGAAACCAGCAGAACTAATGAGGGAATCTGAATATTATGATCATGGAGGGTGTCTCTGACTCCTGACAGTTAAGACAAAGAGATGAGAAGAAGCACCAGGAAAAACTGGAGATGGAGCATCAACATGGGCCAAAGAAACAGCATGTGCAAAGATCCTGCACAGGATGAGGCCAGTGCTCTTACACCCAATGCTATCACTATACACATTTTTTTCCTGCACACACTTCAACCTCTAGGATGAACTTGGCTTCTGACTTCATCTCTGTTTTCTTACTTGTAGGAAGTAGACATAAAGACTAGATAAAATAATATTCCCATGGGAACTGTCTTACTCCATTCTGGCTGCTACAACAAAATGCCACTGACCAGGTGATTTCTAAACAATGGAATTTATTCTTTACAGTTCTGGAGGCTGTGAAGGTCCAGGAGCGAGGTGCAGGCAGAATTGGGAGAAGGTGTTTTTTTGCCTCCTCACCTGGTGGGAAGAGCTCTCTGGGGTTTCTCTTATAAAGGCATTAATCCTATTCATGAGGGCTTTACTCCCATAACCTGGTAATTTCAAAGGTTCTACCTCCAAATTCTATCACCTTGGGAGGTAGGTTTCAGATGCAAATTTTTATGGGTACACAAACATTCTGTCTATGGCAGGAATCCTAAAATATGCCCCTAACAGACTCTCAGTTAAGGACAGGGAATAGAGGCAGGCCACAGAGAGGGAACCCAGAGTAATGTAAAGGACCAACCCTGGCCATTTTACTGATTTGCTAATGCAAATGTATTTTCCTCCATATTCCAATGCATTTTATATATGTAAATTCAAATGTGCACGTATGTGCAAACACACACACATCGGAACATAGTCCACATATGAATAACAAGAGAAATGGGGTATAAAGGATCAAGCATAAAGAGTATATTAACGTACATAGGCCTGTACATTCCAATAGATAGTTTTAAGCATTTATTTATTGATTTGATGTTTGATTCTTTTTTTTTAAGACATCACTCAAGAATGTCATCCCCAAATGTGGAAACTTGTACTACAGCCCGTTTAGGCAAATTCACAGATGCAGGATACCAATACGTTTTGCCTTTGGAAAGTCTCCCTTGATTTTTTAGAAATGAGAGACCTGGTTGTTTTGATCAGTAGGCCCAGATTATGTTGCTTCCACCCTGATCCTTGGAAACTGAAAGCCAGCTGCCGTCTTGTCACCAGATAGTGCACCCCCATCAACGAATGCTCTAAGCACATAAAAGGATAGAAAGTGACTTTCTTGATTACCTTTTGATGATCATGCTCAGAAAACAGAGACTGAGAGCCATGCTTTGCTAAATAATCACAAGAATGTGGGAGGTTTCCCCCACTACATAAAATGTTTGCATCTGTTAACTGGTGTCTAACCTTCCAAAAGTCCCAGGTATCCCTAATTACAGGATCCAGAGAATTCCAGAATGGGAACACCCCACTCAACTGTTTTCTCAACTTTCATCTACAGAGTAAGGAATGTGCTTTTCCTTATCCAAACCACCAACAGGATAATCTCATTCTACATTTTGCTGATTGGTCTCCAAATACAATCTTCAGTGGCAAAAGATCCTGAAGGGCTGCCTTGAGATTTGAGCATTCAATCAGTCTTAGGAATTTCTTTTGGCAAAAATACTTAAGGCTTGGTCAGAACTCATGGGACTGTGGTTGGCTCGGTGTCTCTGAGGCTGGATATGCCCAGCGGTGTGGTTAAATATCATCAGGGCTGGAGTCCGCCATGGGGTCTGTTGGAGGCAATTATGCTGATGTGATGTTGAAGAAAGAGTGAAGGAAATGGGGTTATTTCGCCTGCAAAACAAAAGCCTAGGGAGCAACCAGGTTTCTGTTTCCAAGTTCAACAGTATCTGTAACCTCCAGCAAAGCACAGAAGTTACCACAGGATGCTGTAATTTCTTTCCACCATTGGACAGGGAGCTTGAGGAAAGTTCCGCAATGTTCTTTCACCTCCACACCCTTAATGTGTCCGCAAGTGGAAGCTCAGGGGATGTGCACCAACTCTGGAATTCATGAATGAAAAGGAGAAACTATATTTTCATTAAAAACTGAACAAGAGAGGATGTGCTTAAGTTTAAAGGTGATTTGGTGTCTTTTAAGTACAAAATGGTCTTAAGGTGTGTTTTCTGAGTTCACTTGGTGAAGAGAGAGCCAAGTAATGATAGAAAATATAAGTGGGATGACTAGAAAAGTTGGAAAAACTATTTTTGGAAATATTTTTGAATTCTGGATCATTCATCCTGAATGCCTATTGATCTACGTAGGGGGCTGGGTATATCAAGTTGTCTCAAAGTTTCGTTCCCAACTAGCATTATTTAAAATGAATTATATGTTATATGAATCTATACTTGCAAAATTTTTTGCCTGAAGCACCGTTAAAGACTGAATATTAGACAAACTTGTGGTACTTTAATGTTTGGTGTGGATGGTATTTGATCTGTAAGCAGAAGGCTTTCGGCACCCAAGCCCATGCTGTCCCACGCTGTGCCAATAGCAGACATTGCTAATCAATCACATCACTCACAGGCAACACAGGTAGAGCCTCCAAAACCTTCTCAGCTACTTCCAAATGACTGAGTGTTGATACACAAGAAGAAATCTACTTGCCACTTCTGATCAAACCTAGTTCTCTATCCTTTTGTAAAGGGAATTTATTTAGCCCCCAAGGCAGATGTAGCTTATGCCAGGAAGCATGTGAATTTATAGGAGGAAGAAAAAAGGCTTATAGTAATTAATTTTACTAAAATGCTGAGGGGCAGTAGACAGATTTCTTGAGTCTCTATAATCAGTGAGTGAGCAATTATGGACTGGTGTCCACCCTGCCGGGAGCTGCATCAAACATGGAGGCAGAGGACATGAGACAAGCAGGTTCCTGGCCTCAGGTACTGTCATTCAATCGTATGAGGCAGACAATAAGCACAAACATGAGTAAACGTGATGTGCTCAGATTGGTAGAAGTAAAATGAACAGAGTAAATGTGGATTAGGTGCTCGGAGGAAATGGAAATAGAATCGTTTTTTTTAAGTAGAGAATGGAGAGAAGCCACTAAAGGAGAAGAAAAATGAATTGAAACCTGAATAGTGAAAGAAAAAATAGACAACAGATAAAAAACAACTAAAAAAAATGGTGTGGAAAAAAATTCTAAAAACAATGATGATGTCATCTTCTTCCAGAAAGGATTTTTGTAGATAGTCGGTAGGAAAGCCAACATTCCTGAGAACAAACTTGACCAACAGAGGGCCAGGAGAGCTGATGGGGAATGACACTAAGTGGGAGGTGATGTTGGAAAGAGGGGTAATCGAGAGATCAGATCAGACCCAAGTACCCTCAGGTGAGTTTTATTCTGATGGCTTTGGTAGTATTTTTAGCAGAGGAATCATACTCTACAATTTGCACTTCAGAAAAATAACCGGTTGCTGTGTGGAAGACGCTTGGAGACTGTGGGGGAAGCCTACTTAAAGAAAAGGAAGGAGATTGCTGATGTAGTGAGAGCAAGAAAAGATGATGGCTCTCGGCCCCCCCACATTCTTGAAGTCATAAGGGTGAGCCCTAATCCAATATGAAAGGTATCCTTCAAAAAAAAAAAAGAAAAGAAAAGAAAAGAAATGGGGATGTATTCATGTACAGAGAGACCATGTGAGACCCAGGGAGAAGGCAGCCATCTACCAGCCAAGGAGCAAAGCCTTGGGCAAGATCAACCCTGTAAGCACCTTGACCTTGAACTTACAGCCTCCAGAATCGTGAGACCACACATTTTTGTTGTTTAAACCACCCAATCTGTGGTCCTTTGTTTTCAAAACCCAAGCAAACTAACATAGTATCTTAGATTAGGACTATGGTCTTCAAGACAACCGGAAGTTAAGTGGTCCAGGGTCTATTCTGGAGAATGGGAAGGTCTCTTTAATAGATTAAATGTGGGGAATTCAAGGAGAGGAAAGCATAAAGAAAGCTAGTCCTAGGTTAAAGGCCTGAATCTTTGGGTCTAGTAATGCTCTTACAGTTATGGGAGAGAGAGCTAGAGCTCTGTTTGATCTATGTAGGGTGCTGGGTATATGCTGATGTGATGTTGAAGAAAGGGTAGAGGAAATGGGGCTATTTCTCCAGCAAAACAAAAGACTAGGGAGCAACCAGGTTTCTGTTTCCAAGTTTAGCAAACCTCAGAAACATCTCATATGTGCCACACCTGCACATTCCCAGGTATAGAAGTTCTCTTTCTTCTGCCATGAAGTGTCCTCCGGAAGAAATGTTTGGAAAAGTCTATTTTAACTAAGGCAGGAGTTAGAGTCCCCAGTTTCACAGGCAGCCCTTTTTATTATTCATTAGGATAATTGACAGCCCCATCTCTTGCTTATAGACTTCCCTTCAGTATCACATCAGCTGACATTTAGCAGTTTGTCTCTTACATACAAGGATGACTCCAAATGTTCTATCCAGTGCTTTCCTGATATTAGAATCCTCTAACTGCTGGAGATGCAACTGTCCCTGTACCTTAATTTCTGAATAAAAAGAAAATAAGGGGTTTTTGGTGTGATGTGGTCCCAGTGAACCTGTGAAGATGACCAGAAGAAACAATACAATTTTCCAAATGCCAACAAACCACCTATTTAACAGTAGGTAATATTCTGACATTAACCAAGACTCAAAAAACTCTGCTAGTATAAAGTTTCCTGAAATCATTTTTAAAATAAGCATATAACTTACCCACATCAAATATTCTTGAAATTGTTTAAGCGTGACAGTACGATAAATTATATGTTTAGATTTTTCTGCCATATTGGGATATAATTTACCTAGGCCTGAACACACACACACACACACACACACACACACACACACACACACACACACACACATCACCTACAAGCTCTAGAGGTGAGCTGCATTCCCAGCCCTCCTTTAAAATTTTATTTTGAGGCAGGGTATTACTAAATTGCTATGGCTGGCCTTGAACTTGCAATCCTCCTACCTCAGTCTTCAGAGTCGCTGGGATTACAGGTGTGCACCACCAGCCTAGTTAACAACAAATTGTAAGTTTTAGGACCACTGCAGATCATATCTTCCTGTTTCTTTTCTGGATTATTATGGAACTCCAGTGAGAAAAATACACATGAAAACACTTTACAAACAAACAAAACTTGGGGCTGGGGATGTGGCTCAAGCGCTCGCCTGGCATGCGTGCGGCCAGGGTTCAATCCTCAGCACCACATACAAACAAAGATGTTGTGTCTGCCAAAAAACTAAAAAAATAAATAAAAATTCTCTCTTTCTTTCTAAAAAAAAAAAAAAAAAAAACAAACTTTTCTCCAAGTGTTCCTATTAATATTGTCAATATAGCCAATGATATTTTTGGTGATTTTGTCCCAGGGAAGAAACTCCATGACATAAAAGTTAGTGTGTCACACATGGTGAGAGGATCCTGGGTTCCTGGAGGGTACTCAGAGAATGCTGATCCTGCCACCAAGTCAATCCCTGCTCCTGCTCCTCCAACCAGTGGTTTGGGAAGCAGCCTCACATTTGCTCCCAGCCAATCTGCAGGCAGGACCGTTCATAGGTCTGTTGACTCCCCTCTTCTTTGTCAAAGCTGTCTTCAAAGCCAATCCCTTGGATTTATGTAAAAATGCATCACTTGAAAAATCCAAGCCAGCTTCCAAGAATGGCTGACTTCTTTCCCTACGTGCACTGATCCACGGCTCATTTACGCCAGGGAAAATTTACGCACCTCTTCTCACCACTTCTCCTTGGTCCTTGCTAATTCCCTAATCATATTGAATGATTGTAGAGTTTCCTGTGTCCTCCCTGGTCACCTACAGTTCCCCTCACTTCATTACTCCTTGGGCAAACTGTCTTTGGAGGACTCCTGCGACAGATTTATATTCTGAGCAACAGACAGGAATGCGTTCCTCTGCTTTTCCTTTGCCTATACCACATAAACATGTCCTGGGACACTCCCTGGGCAGAAGCCTAGGGGCAGACCTTGTTCATAGAGAAGTTCCCAGCGGAAAATTTTCTGGAAGAGGAGATTGCAGCCAGTGATTTTGCTGAATCTTCCATGGAAAGGGGAACTGCTTACCTGATTCCAAACAGGTGTGTTAAATAGTGTGATTATCAGGTGTGCCTTTTAGTAGTAACCACAGTATTTAATTGTTTTGTAAAAACATCTGTAGTTAAATTCATCGATTTTGATTACTGATGTCCAAAGTCAGCTTTTTCAAATTTTGGATTTTAACCAATAACTTTAGATAGGTGCTTTCACCCTTTAGCTAAATTCATCACATAGAGGATGCCCATCACTGATTATCAGTTTCGTAGATACACACCTAAGTTGAAAGTTTTCTAGTATAACTTTATAAAAATCATTCACCCCACCAAGATCATATGCAGCATTTATTATCTTGTTATTGCACCATTGAAAATTTCCTCTCTTTAATTAGAAAGGATGTTGTCCACATTGATATCATCATAGCAGTCATTTTTTTTTCACTGCAGCTTAGACTATGTCAAGGTCCTAACCCCAGAGATTTATAGTTTACTTGGAAATATGGGTGTATATATAAATATGTTGTAATATTCTTTACCCTTGCCATAAGGATTCTAAAGCATTATGGAAACACAGAAAAAGCACTAACTAAAGTTGGAGACACTGAAAGGCTTTTGCTTAGACAGGAAACGCTTGCAATAGACCTAACAGTTTAAGTGGAGATAGCCCGGAAGGAGGGGTCATTGCAACAAAAGACACGGAGGTCCAGAGGGTGAAGGGATCTCTAAGAAATAATGAGAAGTTCAGTTCATTAAGAACAGCAGGCTGTCAATAACAGTTTTTGCAAAGTAGATTGATGTGAACAGATTTCTTTTTCTAGATCAATAACTCTGACATTTGTGTGAACAGGGTACTGTAATTCAAATAGAGATTGGTGGAGGACTTAAAGCCAAACAGTGGCAATAGAGAGCAGGTTCAGATTCAAGCCAAGTTCAGTAGACAGACTGGTGAGGGCATGGGGCTAATTAGAAGCAAGTGTGAGGGCAGAGGAATCTATGGTGGTTTAAATCATGGAGTAGCTAGCAAAGGAGGGACATGTTTATTGGCCACTTGCTATGACCCATTCCCTGTAACTGGTCTCCAGAAAGCAAGAAGAAGGAGGTGGTTTGGGGTTAAAATAAGGTGTAAAATTAAAGCTGTGTTAACTTGGAGGTGCCCGATTCTGGCAGCCCTTGCTTTCCTTGATATCGCAGGACTGCGAAGATCAGTGAGCAAGCTGAAGCCATGTAAAACAACCTTAGACATAATCAATGAGAAGAAATCACAGTTGTTCCATGACCTTTATAAATATTTGTTGAAACATTAAAAACTTTTACCATCACTTCTAAATGTATGGGAAAATGAAAAGTAGTAAAACCAATATTTATTTAATACAGTGTGATTTAAAACATTCAAAGCATTAAACATTAAATTGTTTTGTTTCTTTCTCAAGAGTGTTTGCCTTCTTCTAGTTGTGTGATAGGACACAGAGGGAGCATCTTTTCCAAGTCTTGGCAAATTTTCAAGGTTCTTCTTAAGTTAGATCAGCTTCCAACACTACCCTATATGTTTTCCATGCCAATATATATATATTCTTTGAATATGAAACATTTTTCTGGTGTCACTTTTTTGGGGACATCTTCACCCTTGTCATGACAACCACTTTCTTCATTTATGTCAATGCATTCATCTTCAATAAGTTCCACCAACTATGCCTCTAAATCCATCATGAAGTCACATGTCAACAGACCTGTGTTGAACTATTTCTCCTGTAACACATTTATTTGTATTTAATTCAAATTTCACTCTCAGTATTATTGTCACATTTTGGGTTTTATTTTTTTTCTTGCACGTTCATCTCGGTTGGCCAATGTCCTCTTTCAATTGTCTATTTTTGTAAAATAGTGCTGAAGTTTATCAGCAGGACACAGGGAGGCAACACAGATACCTGCTTTGCTGTCTGTGTGTGAATGGAATAACCTATGTTCAGTGACCAATCACCCAGACTTTTGGGAACCACGAGATCTATCTATGTTTATGTAATGATTTGTGGACAGAAGAGCTAACGATAAAGTTTGTATTTTCTGCAGTCATTCACAGTTTATAAACTGTGGTAACTAAAATGTGAAGCATGTTATTAGAACTGGTATTATTTAACTCAATTGTGAAACTAAAACTTGTGTATGTTGAAGCCATATAGAGGGATGTTCACTAGTAGTCATCCAGGTGACCCAGAAGTGGAAGGTTTGGAGATCAAAGATAAAGCTTTAGAAAGTAAGGGTGCATCACCAGTGTCAATTACTGGCCTCTGGGGAGATCACAGGACAGAATCTACAATACTTGCCTAACTTTGGTCCTTGGTTATGGGACATCTTAGTAACAAAGTTGTGAGACAAAAATTCAATTGCTATAGGTCAAAGAGAAAATCACTAAAAAATTTGATAATACAAATATCAGCTATTTTTAAGAAAATTGGCAATGAATGACAGGACAGAGTTAAGATGTCAGGGTTAGAGGAAGACATTTAACTTCAGGTGATAAGAACTTCTATTTTCCAAATATGGGGCTATGATTCTGGAAGGTTCTGTCAACAATTTGCTAAAATCACAATATCTTTTCTACAATAGTGCCCCTTTGTATAAGTCCTTTTGAGTTTAATAATTTTCACAGAAAAGAAATGAGACTTGACTGGCATTTTTTCCTCACCCTCATCATGGATCACATTTCTAAAAATGCAGCTTATTTTGCCTATTTTAAGCTCAGCATTCACCCACAGGGGTCATTGTTATAAATAACTTGATGCTTCAAACAGGACAATAACTTTCTAAAATATTTCAAAGTGAGAAATGTCGGCAATTTTCTGGAGTCTTTTAACTTGAAAAAGCAGAAATCAATGGAAATAAATGCAATGCTTTTTAAAAATATATCTATTTGTTCTAATTAGTTATACATGACACAGTAGAATCCATTTTGACACATCATACACAAATGGAGTATAATTTCTCATTCTTCTGGTTATACATGGTATAGAATCAAACTGGTTGTGTAGTCATGTACATACATAGGGTAATAATGTCAGATTCATTCTACTGTCCTTCCTACCCCCATATCCTCCCCTCCTTTTACTCCCCTTTGCCTAATCCAAAGTAACTCTATTCTTCCCTAATCCCCCCACCCTTATTGTAAATTAGCATCCAAATATCAGAGAAAACATTTGGCCTTGGTTAGTTTATTTCACTTAGCATAATATTCTCCAGCTTCATCCATTTACCAACAAGTGCCATAATTTTATTCTTCTTTAAAGCAGAGTGAAGTCAGAGTTTTGAAAAGGTCAAATTAGCAAACCTTGTGCTTTTAATGATGGCAAAATAGATACCATCAAACCAGAAATAATAACAAATGAAAAGCTTATTTCCATTGGTTTATCATTCAATTCTCATCCTCATTTCAAGTGAATGAGCATTTTACTAAGAGGGACACTAGGATTCAAATACCAACTATACTACTTAGTAATTGCATAATTCTGGACAAATATTGAATATTCCTCATCCAAAAATTGCATATGAATTATCAATATTATAGGCCAAGGTGAGGATTAGGTGACATTTCATAAGAAAAAGTTATATTCATGTCATCTAGCAGCTTGGAAGACAACTAAAAAAAAATGTTACTTCCTTTCCCAATAATGAGAATGAAAGGAAGTGAGGGAGGAAGGGAGGAAGAAAGTAAAAAAGGAAAAGAATGACACGGTGGAGATTGGAACCCAGCTCTCAAGTAAAAATCAAGATGGCAGATCTGTGAGACCCTGTGGCTGGCACATGGATGGTTATAATACCATTAAAATCAAAACACTTAGCACTCCCCAAATTGTTTTGAGAATCCTAATCTCAATAGATCCCAGGGCAGAACGGTACAATCACTTTACTCACAACTCTTCTCTTTGCCTTTGTCAAGGGCATATCCTGCAGTTCATCTCTGCCTAGCAGAAGTCAAAGCATTTCCTAATCCTGTTGCCAATGGGGTAGCCCTGGGCCCTCATATAGTCATGCCCCTCAACTGTTCAGACGTGCTCCAGAGATGCAACTTTAACCTGCCTTCACCACCTCCACACAATACATTCATTTCCCCATCCTCCCTCCCCCACTTCCCACCACTCAAAGATGCAGGGACCCTGGGCTTTTCCTTCCCACTAGGTATGTGGGTGGGATGAATGAAAGAATGAGAAACCCCGTGAGAAACGCAGGACTCTCTAATGTCTTCCCCTTTGGAGGATTCAGGACAACAAAGCAGAGAAGGTTCATGAGTTGCCAAAAGTCTATGCCTAAACCACCTGACTTCCACTCAAAACCCTTCCAGAGCCTTAGACTCTCTTGCTGGCCAGGTGTTAAGCAGTGCCCATGTGTCACCACTTTCTTGCAAGGTCACCAGATACACTGGATAGGGCTGTTCTGTGGATGGTGCTGTAGGCTGAAGATAATGCCATGGGTGTATTGGGGAGTCCTGGTGAGTTTCTTCACCAAGAACATGGTGGGAGCCAAGGTCATTTCTCCAGCCAGGAAGTGGATGTCCGAAGGCTCTAGATGAAGTGTAGAGAGACTAAGTTTCCTAAGGCAAAGTGGGGGCTTCTTCTCTATAACCCACTGCCCCCCACCACATCTGCCTGGTGCAGTATTGCAACTGGCTCTGTTGGCTTGGTATTTGAAAGTGGATGGGACAATGGGGTCAAATATATATCAGCAATTTGGAAGCCTCTTTGTTCCCCGATCATGTTTCGATTTCTTCTGTGTTACGATAGATCTTCTCTCTTCGCCCGAGCTAAATTGGCCCTCTCTTTTTCTGTTGTGGGAGAAGCTGGGGGTAAGTTTTTCAGTGTGTGTGCTAACATTTGGATCTTTCCCCAAAAGCCTTCTCTCCTCAATGTCCTCAGCAGTCTCCCCCAGACTCTTGCCAATCTCAAGGAAAGACTTCTGAGTTGTTACCAGTTTGTAAAACATCTGCTTTTACTATTTGGCATGGTGTGGGGTTGGGGTGACAGGGGATTTGATTGGCCTCCCAGGACTTATTATATTTGATCCATTGTGTGTCAGACTGGAGCCCCCTCCTCTCACTCACCCCCACTTTTGGTGTGCAAGCCTGTGGCTGGTCCACTGCCAGCTTTCTTTTCCCAAGGGTTAACTGTCCTTTTTCTGCCCATGCCTTAAGTCCCTGCCTACTAATAAATGCAAGAAGCTGTTGATTTCTTTGTTCTTGGTCATCCTCTGTGCTTGGCAGAGGGTAGCATGGAGGGGAAGAAATGATCCATAAGAGAAGCTCCTGATTTACAGGCCATCTCCTGCTCAGTTGGTGCCAACATTCCTCCTTGCTATGTCCACATGTGTGCTTGGCTGGCCAAATGTCCAGCCAGACAGCAGGGATGGCGCTTCTGAGATCCAGCAAAATCAGTTGCCCAATGGCCTGGAATGACCTTCTCCTTCTTCCTCTGCCCATCTGCATCTTTCTAGATGCTCCTACCTAGCCCACTGCTCACCTCAACCATGAGGCCTTCTTGACCCTTGCCCCCACCCATATAACTTTGTGTTACCATAACTACCTCTTTAAAGACCCTGTCTTCAAGTACCATCACATTCTGGGGTTCAGGGGGGTTAGTATTTCAACAGATGAATTTATTTAAAGGGACACACTTTCACTCAGAGCATAGCTTTAATTACAGCAGAGATTTGTAACTTGAGGTTTGCTTTACCTCATCTGTAAAACAGAGTTAATAATCCTTCCTAGGATTACCAAGATTAAACAAATCCTCTATGTCAAGAACCTGGCACTGAATAAGTTCTAAGAGACTTGATCTCCTTACCCTCGAGGGCAGGGGCTCTGCTCCTCATGTCAATCAATCAATAGATATTTACTTCCTGATTTTAACGCAGATGGATTAGATGGAGTGGCTTGTGGACACCCGGTACCTCTCTCTTCTCTAGTCAGCCATAACTGCTCTAACCAAACATGATCCAGGACGCAGCTCAGTGTAGGTAGGCAGAGGTCAGAGGGTTTATGGATGCCAGTTTGGGCATGGGCCCTTGGGCCAGTTAGTAAAGCTTCCCCTACTTTCCTTTCCCCTCTAAGAAAGAAAGCTAAGAGTAATGTACACTAGAAGGACTATTGCAATGATACAGTGAGGAAACTGTGTTGGGGGACTGACACATAATAAATACTCTGTGAATGTAACCACTAACATTATAAGTGTCAGGACATGTTTAACATTGTCCATGAATATCTGAGTTAATCAATTTGACCTAGTGAATGTATAAAAAATGTTTTTAAAGTTAACAAAACCAAACAAAGATCTTGGGTAATGTCTTTGTCCTTAGGTTCAGTCTACTTGGTAAAGTCCAAGTGCACTGCATCTTTCATGGCCAAACATATCCAAATACCCAAAGGTAGGCAAATACAGTAGACCTTCTTATCCATGGTTTGGGCCTCTATGGTTTCCACACCCATAGTCAAGTGTGGTCTGAAAATATCAAATAAAAAATTCCAGAAATAATCCATAAGTATTAAATTGCAGGACACTCTGAGTAGCATGATGAGCTCTTCCACCATCTCCCTCAGTCCTGTCTGGGATGTGAACCATTCTTTGTTTGGAGTATCAACACCTAAGTCCCCATCACAAATCCCATTGTGTAAGACTGTCCAGTGTGGACCCAAGCCCCCAGGTAAACAAAGAGAGGACAAGCTGGGCACTCCCCAGGCTTAGCAGTCGGCTCTCAGGAGCTGAGGGCAGAAGCCAGATCTCCCTTTGGGTAAGTTTAATTCTTTGTTACAGAGGCCTCCCTTGACTTTGGTCAGGGGTATCTTATAGGAAAAAAAAATGGTTATATTTGCCCAAGCTTCTACATTTAAGGTAGCATTTATATCATAGAGACAGCAATAATATTCTAACATTTGAAGAAACCAGTGTGAGGTAAGAATAGAGTTTAAAGAACAACTTCAGTTAGGAGAAATAAGATCAAAGGATCCATTATACAACTGAGTAACTGTAGTTAATAACAATGTATTGTATTTTGAAATCTCTGAGTATAGATTTTAAGTGTTCTCAGTACAAGAAAATGATGCTTATGTGTGTGTGTATATATATATATATATATATATATATATATATATTAATTAGCACAACTGAATCATTCCATAATGCATATAAATTTTAAAACATCATGTTTTATGCAAGTGTATATATATTTTTATTTGCTAATTTTAAAATAAACTTTAATTTAAAAGTAAAGAATAAATTCATTCTAGAACTCACTATATATATTTTCATATTTTTGTCCTAATTTGATGACTTGTTTACCATAACTCAGACCTCACATTAAATTTGTGCTGGACTATGCAGCATATAAATTAACTGATGATTAGCTAAATCCCATTCTTATTCAAGCCAGTCATTTCCCATCATTATTAAATCCTGAGGAGCTATATTTCGGTCTCCCAATAATTGGATTCATTGATATCAGTATTGTCTTAAGACTTATTCACATGAGATAGTGGAATCTTACCAACAGTGCTAGCGTTGCACCACCTCAGTATAGGAGGTTATGTAACCTGAAAAGAAAAGAGTCAAGGAGATTGGCACACTACTGGGGTCCCACTTAGTCATTAACAATTTGGTCCAGTTCGTCATTATACCATGTGACCAAAACATCTGCCAAAGCCATGCTCAGATTTACAGACATCCATTCAACCTTGCCAGGGTCCAGAAAGCAGGAGTGGTCTGACAGGCTCATGGCTTCATTTTTCAAGCATCTTCAGTGAGCTAAAAGATCACATCTCTATCAAGCTATAAGTGTAATACAGAATGTCCTTAACTGCACAACATCAATTCATTCATTTACCCTCACCAACTAATCTTCCTTCTCTCTATTTATCTCCGGGTTTTCCCAGACTTTTCCACCTCTAGAAAGAACATTAATTTCAACTTCTTTATGGCATAGATTTCCAACAGCAATACTGGTCAAGTAGGTGCCTCCTTCTTCATCCACTGCCATTCAACAGGGTGGGCTTACACAGCTATAAAACTAGTGGGTTCTCTTGACCATGAGTCAACATAACCACATTCACTGTCAAGGCCGATTTTGCCAGACGGGGTGAAAGCACAATTCACCCCATCAGGGATTCCATTATGAAGCTTCAAAGGTACAGTTAACATTTCTTGCTTAGGGATTATCCCTCATTCTGACACTGCTGCTCTTGGCCCTGGAAACACTGAGTCAGATAAGAAAAAGAAAGCCAAAGGAATGAATAGAAAGTTGTATTGATGTGAAAGAATTGTGTAGTAACACCAACATTTCTCCCTCAACCTTTCTTCCTAGATGGGACTCCAAGAAATGGTCAATGGTCAACAGATGGCTAATTTATTTTGAGTGCAGAATGATCAGTCCCTCCTCTTTTCCCCTTTGCTGCAATCTTAATCTGTGAGATGAAATACACATTATTGGCCTTGTTCATGCTCCTCCTGATCAAATATTGTCCTCACCAGTGAAGTCTGCATGCGGTTATCCCATGGAAACATGTAAGGGCCTTTACCTCTGCAGGGAGCAGGAATATTCAAGGAGGAAAACCTCTCACCAGGGCAAGAGGCAATTCCTCAGATAGGAAATGGGGCCTGAGCAGGGAAGAAGGTAACTCAGCATCTCTCACTCTAGATTCTAAGTGGTCTAAGGAGAGTTCCTGGAAGATGATGCTTAAGGAGAGTGCAGTCTGCAGAATGATGACCCCGAGAAAGAACCCCACATCCTCATCCCCATAACCTGACTTTGCAGATATGACTACACTTGAGTTAAGAAGACAGCCCTGAATTATTCTGTGAGCCCAATGTCATCTAAAGTGGCCTCTTAAGGGAAAGAAGGGGACAGGACAGTCAGAGTCTAAGAAGGAGATTTGACAAAGAAAACACATCAGAGAAAGAGAGATTTGAAGATACTATGTTGCTGTCTGTGAGGACAGAGGGAGGAGGAAGAAGCCAAGGAATGTAGGTGACCTCCTAGGACAGGGAAAGGCAAGGAGACAGATTTTCCCTTAGAGTTTCCAAAAAGAACACAGCCTTGCTAACACTTGGTTTTAGGACTTCTAACCCCAGATCAATAAGACAACATATTTGTGTTTTAAGCCATCAGGTCTGGAGTGATTTATTACAGCAGCAAAAGGAAATTAACACAAATAGCATGGGCTGCGGAATGGTGGGGTGTGTGCTGGGGCACATGCGGATTGGTTTCCTTCCTCCTATGGTATGGTGGAGTCTGAGAATGCAGAAAACAAGGCCAATGTTAGGGGAACTCCTCCTGGAATCCAGAGTCTAGAGATGAGATCACAAGAAAAGTCATAATCCCATCAAACCATAAAATTATAAATGTGGGAAACTTTTATGAGATGGTCCAGGGATCCATGAGTCCTGGAAGTTTGAGGATTATTATCAAAAGAAGAGAAAACTCCAAAGTCAGTACAGAGAAATGATGTCAGCAGGCAGGGGAGAGAGAATATTGAACTGGTGTAGAAGTTGGAGGGTTAATGCTGGTGGCTGGAGACTGCTCAGGCTGGTTCCAAGGCCAAGTTCAATGGGAAGCTGGCCTGCTCCTCTCTGCAGGTTGAGGATATCATCCTGGTTTAACACAGATGCATAAAGAGAATACAAACTAGGCTCCAGCCATTCTAAAAAAGAGGGATTTCTTAATACATTTGACTGCAGGCAAAATCACAGACACCCCAGCACTTCCAGGAAACAGAAGGACATGGCTTATTGTCCTTGATTTGCCTTTCACTCTCGTCCTAAGGCAAGTCTCTGAGCTGGATCCAGGGAGGAAGGACATTTGGGCCAACGTGTCATCCCAAAGAATCCTGCCAGCCATCTTAGGAGGACCCCATGTTAGGAGACGCGGGAGGTTCAGAGTTTGTATAGGGCAAGTTGCTATTGTGAGAGAAACACTTCCAAAAGTTCCTGGAGGTGAAACGGAGAAGGTCTTCTTCATGCTACAAGTAAATAAATCCAAACTGCACATTCCATTTCAATACAAATGAACAGAGTATTCCAACCAAAAGGAATCATGCCTGAGGATAGACTGATCCAAAATCCAAAACTCTCTAGTGATACCTCATGGCTTCCAAAATGTGATGGAAAGGCCACTTCCCCGGGTATCTCTGCCTAGCCCACACCCAGGCAATCTTGGGAAAGAGATGCTTAAAACAGGTCACCAAGGGAAGTGGCCACAGTAGCATCTGCTCCTTTAGAAACCTTGGGCCCCCCAAGCGTGAGCATGTGGTGGAAGGGTGGACAGCACCTCTAGCACTGTTCTCCCAGACCACCTGAGCAACAGTTAACGGTAACCCTGACCCCACAGTGGCCTTAACAAAATGTTGCTTAGCATGTTTCTACAATAAAGACAAGTGGAGTGTGTGTGTGAATGTGAAAGGTTGGAGGTAGGGGAGGCAGTAAAGTACGTGAGAGGAGAGGGCTCCTCTCAGCCACCTGAGAGAAAATGTTTTCTCCATTGCAGAATTGTTTTTCCAGAAAGTCACACAAATGTTGGTTTGGAAATCTGATCCAACACACACACCTAACAGGACTTATGAGGACTCCCAAATGCAAAGAGAGAAAGTGTTTTTTCAGGCCCCAAAGGAATTGATTAAAGCTATTCTAAATGGGAAAATCAAGGGAAGGTGTTAATGGCCCAGAGATTAGCTTCTTCACCCCAGGGCATTTGCACTTTCTGTTCTTTCTGCCTTGACTACTTTTCTGCAGTTGGTCTCATGCCTTAATGGTCTTAATGGTCTTAATGGTCTCTCATCGCATTCAAGTGTCTTCTTACATGTCAGTTTGTCAGAAAAACTTTCCCTGATCACTCCATCTCTCTCCCTCTCTCTCTCTCTCTCTCTCTCTCTCTCTCTCTCTCCACTGTCTTGCAGATAATAGGTGCTCAATTCATATCTGTCAAAATCTATTGAATGGCCACACAATGATGCCTTCCTGGGTAACAGTTGTGTTCAACATGGGAGAATTTGATACTGTCATGTTATAATATCTGTAAGACATAAGCGATGAGAAGACACTGGCCTAGACTCAAAGAGCTCACAATCTAGTCCATGAGGCAAGGATTGCACACAAGAAACAAATTCAATTAGCCCAGCCTCACCCACTAAGGGCATTTAGGTAAATGCAATTGCAAATGAATTGCTTTGCCTACTTCCTTTGACATTCCTTTTAAGCGCTTTGTACACATTCATTTATCCATCCATATGTTAACAGTTAAACAACTACATTTCTATTAATAATCGAGATGCATAGGGGCAATGGAAGGCAGGGCCATTATGGGAGAGTCAGGACAGACTGAAAGTTCTGTAGCAGTTTCAGAGAGGGAAAGGCCAGTGTGGACAAGAAAGCCTTTCCTGGGAAGCTAAGGCCTAACAGAGTTAAAAAAAAAAAAAAAAAGCACATACTTGTCATATATGTTCCTAAAACAGGTTATGAGGTGGGCCAGGTGAGCCAGGTAGGTATCTGCTGGGGGTACTCATTTATACAGATCACTAAACTATCACTGGAGTAAGTTGGAACTACAGCACCAATAAATGTTCAATCCTGAAAAAAAAAGAAGAAAAAATGGCAAAATTACCCTTGGTCTTGTCTCATCCTCTGTGGCTAATAAAGCATCCTTCCTCTTTTTCAATTTGAACATTTAACAACAAAGAAATAATTTATAGTCCCTCTCTGCCTTCTAAGATCCTTGGGGAAATTTTTGTTTCCTCAATTAGTCAGTTAAACAGTATTAAGTGCCTTTTTTTTCACACTGTACTTTTTTCTCAGTGCTGGAGGTACAGTCGAGAGCAAGGGAATCAGAATCTCACCTCTGGGGCCACAGTCCAAGTGGTGTGGTCCTCAGGAAGATAGAGAGCCCACTCAGGGCTTCCGTAGGTACTTCTGGGAGATGTATCTCAGTGACCTAATCTTAATTTTGCTGTATGAATATTCCATTTTGGTTAAACATTATTGTAACAAAATGTAGGAAGAAATGCAGGTAAACAAACTGATGATCTTTAATGATCCCCAAGGAGGGACAGAGTACAGATATCACAGGATGCTCAAGGTGATAACAATCTATGGAAAAAACTTGGTGGCTGTTAGCTTTTGGGGAAGATGAATGGAAGGTGTATATGTGCTCCTTGCAGTATTGAAATAAGTTTTAAGACTTGACTCCCCACTGCTGTTGGCAGGTGAGTTGCTCCATTTTGCTGGCCCATGGGGTCTGTGTTAAGTGCAGGTCTCACTAGCCAACAAGGGTTGTAAGTCTCAATGCCTGGTCATGCCTAGCAGCTCACCATCAATTTCTTCTTTCTGGGTTCCTGTCTGTTGAAATGGGAAATGAAATCCAGAGACTAGGATGAGTGAGTTTAAGAGTAAAATATATTCAAGTGAGTGTAGAAACAACTCCCACAGGATGAGAGGGGATCCGACAGGGGTTGACATCTCTGTGTGCTAGTCTAGGAGCTTATATAGCACTCAGGTCAACACTATTGGTCCAAACTTATGCTAATCAGAGTTTGAAAAAGTACTAACGTTAGTGGTTCAAAATTATGCTAATTAGAGTTTGGAAAAGTACTAAGAGTAGTGATCAACTCTTGAGTCCCAACTTCCATTCAGGTCTTTCCCACTTCAATTTTCTCCCTGCTTCAGGAAACATGAGGTTGAAATCATTGAATTGCCACATGTTCAGTGTGGTGTGTGTGTGTGGGGGGGTGGTTGTCTGGAGCTGCAGTACTGCGTGCAGCACTCTTCTTCAATGGGCATTCACACTGTGTGCAGTCAGGCTGCTGTGGGGTAATAGGTCAGTACATGTGCCAGGCCCTGAATTCAATCTCCAATACTGAAGAAAGACAGGAGGGGGAGGAGACGGGGGCAGGGATAGAGAAAGAGGGGAAGGAAGAAAGGAAGGAAGGAAGGAAGGAAGGAAGGGCATTTAGGTAAATGCAATTGCAAATGAATTGCTTTGCCTACTTCCTTTGACATTCCTTTTAAGCGCTTTGTACACATTCATTTATCCATCCATATGTTAACAGTTAAACAACTACATTTCTATTAATAATCATTTTATCCAAATAAAAACCACCCCATTGGAATGTGGAAAGAAAATGTTAAAACTATTCACCAGGCATGGGGGTGCACACCTATAATTCCAGCAAGGTAGGAGACTGAGGTAGGAGGATCACAAATTTGAGGGAGCCTTAGCAATTTACTGAGATCTTAAGCAACTTGGCAAGATCCTGTCTCAAATTAAAAACAAAAAAGGGTTAGGGAAGCAGCTCAGTGGTAAAATGCCCCTGGGTTCATTCTTTATTATTTAAAAAGAAAAAAAAGTACTATTCGTATTTATTTATTTTTATCTCAAACATATTTCCTTTTTGTGTGTTTCATGATGTACACAACATGACAGCAATTCACAAATAAATATTTTATATAAATGAATATACACATATCAGAAGGGTACATGCCTCAAATATTTTTTCTGATAGAGGTACATAATCAAAATAATTTGGAGACAACAACAAATGTACAGTAGTCACATAGTATCCTAAGAATTTGTCTGCAGTCTATCTTCTCCACTGTCCTTAAGGAAAGGAATTCCAGCTTTGCCTAGGACGGGGTACAGGGTATGTGCCTGATTATACTTACACCATGCCTAGCCTCTGTTACCTCCCTAGTTACCTTTGTACTTACTAAGGTAGTTCTGTTGCCAGGGAGCAAGTAGAGAAACCAATGTATCCCAGGTTATTTGGAAAGCCTAACTCCCCCCCTTTTATAATTGCTTTCTGTTGTCATTCATTTTGTTTTGTTTTGTAGAGTCTTAATTGTCATGGTTTGTATGGGCTTTTCTGCTTTCAGCTGCCTCAAGTCCTTTTTGGAGGAGGCAGAGCATAAATCATAACAGTTATAATAACAGAATATGAAAAAGCACCACTTACACAACTTAAAAGAATAAATGCAATTGCAAGAAGATTGCTCAACCTATTTAACAGAAGTGGTCCTTTCAAGCACTTTATAAGCAATCATTTACATTTAAACAATTAATGTTCTAATTATGAACATTCTATTCACTTAAAGCCAACTCATTTTGGCAATGATTTGTTAGCCAAATGACTGCTTCTGCTTGAACCGAATGCAATAGCAGGTCTTTACAAAAAAATAAAAATTAAAAAACTGATGGTGGTGCAGACTGACTGGATCACTTGCAGGACCCAGAACCCAGCCCTGCCCAAATATTGGCACTTAACAAATATTCCAATAATAGACTATGAAGCGTGGAAGGGTCTTTACACATAATACATCCAAAACCACATTTTGTAAGTGAGAAAATTCAGACCCAAAGAGGAGAATAATCCACCTAATGTCACCCCAGTGTGTTCAGGATGAAATCTGGGCTACAATTTCAGTTATAACTCCTTGTCTCACGCTCTGGTAAAATCAAGTCCACTTCTAATTCCTGAGCTGGGTTTAATTGAATTTAGCCCTTTCAGTAATTCTCACTGTCCTTTGAGATAATTAGCCCAAATTATCGAGGCTTTAGAGGGTTTATGATGATTTCATCTTTGCTCATTATTCTTGGAAAAAGACTTCCTGCCGGTGTGGAGAAAGTACCCATCTTCCTTTTTTTTTTTTTTTTTTTTTGCCCAGCTTCTGACGGCTCCCTGACATTTGAGATGAGGATAAGTGACGAAAATCTTACCCCCACTGTGGGGAACTCTGCAGCCAAAGGGTGTGAGGAATCCCACCAAGCATCGTCCTGGGAACCAACTCCTTCCTTCAATTGTCTGTGCAGCAATCAACAACTATTGTCTCTCTAAGACCCACCATGCCATTGTTGCCCCCCACCCCAAGACACTGTAGGATGACAAAGCCCAGACGACGACTGGTAATGACACGACAATGGGCCTTCTCCTCATCAAGAGTGACTCCAGGAAAAATAATTACAAGCAGGGATGCTCTCCAAAACCCACAGATGGCTCCAGCGGCTCTTTCCCCAGAGTTAAAGACAGACCTGACAAACACTATCAGCCTCAAGGATGTCAAAAGTGAGAGAGAACAGGGGGAAAAAAAAGGGGAAAGATGAAGACATCGCTAGCTGGACCCAAAGAGAGGCCGAGGCGGTGAGCAGCGGGAGGGGGGCATTCTTGAGTGGAAGAACATCGCAGCTGACATCATCAGGCAGAGCAGGCTGAGAAACAGCTGAGCTAGCAAAACACGCTCCCAGCACGCTCTGGAGACAGCCCTGCAGCCCAGGATAATCCTGCAATAATCGCAGCACAGACAGTTCCAGCAAAGCAGAGGCGGGATCCCAGTCCAATAAAAGGTTTCTTAAAACAAAGCAAAGCAGTATCAGGATTTTTAAAATTCTCATCCTTTGGCCTAGATGAATCCCACCCTCCTTCAGGGGATCTAGGAATGCTTAATGGCCAGCCGCCAAGATCAGGAGACAAGTTCAGTGCCCACGATCAGGCAAGGTTGCGCAGCTCATTCCAGGTCTCAGTCCGTCAGGCTTAAGGAAAGGGAGTTGGGTGACATTGGTGGTTTTCAATTTTTGCTTCAAACACAAAATCTTTAAAAAAAAAAAATGACCGCAAAACACCTTCTGTGGAAGGTCAAGATTAAACAAATGATAGGGGAAAACTTCAAGTTGAAATGGGAGTATAAAAGTTCAGAACTTGACTTATAGGGCCCCCGCAGGACTCCCATGCACCTGAGGTCCCTCCTTGGACTTCAGTATGTGGGGGAGGATGTTGAAACTAGTGGGCTAGAAGTTCATGAGTGCTCTCTATCTCTCTGGTTCTCTGGTACCATGATCCTGAGAACCAGTGGCTGCCAGTGGATGTTAAGACCCTTGGGAACTACATGGGTCAAATTGGAACATTGGAATAAGAATGGAGAACATGTTTTAGAAAAGGAGCAGAGACTTCAGGAAGCAACCGCAGTGGCTTTCCAATAGTAGAAGATTGGGTAGTTACTGAAGACTCTACAGTGTGCGGTAACAATGGCCAGTGCTTCCCAGGAGGGTTTGCTGTGGGACCCGGTTTTCATTACCACCTACCCCAACCAATGGGAACTGCTTTCTTATGGAGTCCCAAGGAGCAGACAGGATGATAAAAACATAAGTCAATTTGGAAGGCAGCAAGATAGGTCATACCTTCAGATGTGCTTGGAAGCCAAAGCCTGTTCACCTTATCATCTGTCAGAAGGAAGGGGCAGCATTAGGTGGTTGTCACACAACTGTCACACTTTTAACAGGCCACTCAAATGGTTGATTTAGAATCATACCAGCGACCTGAAATAGAAATGAAAGCAGGCATGTATTTCTAGGAAAAGAAAAATGCAAAATGAACTAACTATATCATGAAGCTCACAATATTTGGCCGTTAGTAGGTGATACAGGTGTGTCATCAGGAAACTGGCAGAATGATGAGGCTGGAGAAAAATAAGGTAAGCTTTGAGGAACAAGAGTGTACCTACCTATCGATTGTCTTTATTGTAACAGAAGAGAAGAAATATATTTGAAAATAGACTCAGGAAAAAAAAGTATGTGGATTCCCAGGTTATGCCCCAAGAATTCATAGCTCTGAGTGATATCCTGGGTTGTTCCCAACACTGATGAGTTCCCTGGCATTTTTCAAGATCACAGTGTGGTAGATGGTCTGCAAAGATGGTCATTAGCCACCCTGTCATCCCTCTGTTGCTCTTCCAATTCTGAGATAGAATCCTTGGAATCTGAGCTGGTTCTGTGACTTGTTATGGTCAACAAAATGTGGTGAAGGTGACATTGCCAGTTCTGAGTCTATCCCCTTAGAGGCCTGGTAGCTTCCAGTTCCTGTCTTAGAAGGCTGCCATTCTTGAGAGACTTGACTCACAAGAGACATGTAGAAAGAGAAACAGACTTTGTGACGGAGAACTAAGACGCCAGTTGACAGTCCACCCAAGTCCCCAGACATGTGAGTGAGGTCAACTTGGACATTTCAACCCCAGAAGAGTACCCCAATGAGCTCCCAGGTGAATGCAACCTGCGAGTGACTCCAATCAACACCACATGGAACTGAAAGACGTCTCAAATGACTCCACCTATCACAAAGAATTGTGAGAAATGACAAACCATATGATTTAGGTTATTAAGTATTGGAGTTTCTTATTACACAGCAGTAGACAACTGCTACATTTGGTGCAGATGATATGAGACTGTTTTAAAAAGAGAACCTATGTTCCTTCCTCTCCAAAGCAGAGGTACTTACCCAGAGATACATGGGCTTCTAGGGGCTCTGAGGTTGAACTTCAGGAGGTCTCTGACTTTCCCTTAACTTTCATGCAAAATTGTAAGTTTCTAGGCATATGTACATTTCTCTATGGAAAGTGAGCACGAAATCAATCAGATTCTCTCATCTCAGAAGTTCTGAAGTCCGTCAGGCTGAGCAAGGAGTAGAGGAAACACAATACTTCCTAGCTGTGCCTCTAACATTTCCTGAGTTTAACATTCATTTTTTCCCCATGTATAAATAACTTTTTCAAAGAAACCAAATTCCACTGTATAAAATATGTAAAGGTAAAGCTACTCTGAAGGAAGCAAAGGCTCAGATCCCTCCCAATATGCCTTTACTATATCCCTATAATGGTCCCCAAGACTCTCCTGAGATTGAAAACTAGTTGCTGTTGGTGTTTTCTCCAAATAGCTTTGCCTTTTCCGTGATGTAATATGTATGGGGTCCACAGCATTCAGCCTTTGGAGTATGGCTCCTTTTACTTAGCAATATGCTTTTGAGATTCACTCATGTTGTCCCGTCTCTCAGTGGTTCCTTCCTCATTACCACTGGGTTACATTCCAATCCGCGAATGCTATAACTTTTTTATCCATCCACCAGTTAATGTGAGTTGTTTCCTCATAGACTTTTAAATACCCCTTCCTCTCCTGAGATTCAAAATTGGTTAGGGTTTTCTGTGAGGGTGACAAGGACAGAGGAAGATCCCCTGAATGATCTGGTGTCTTCCCAGAGGTGGAGCTAACTGCTTCATAGAAATAAACGGCCTCAACTTGTGCTGATCAACTTTACCAGCCTGGCACTTGGTGGACTTGGTGGTTCTGCAGAGTCAAAGAGGAGGAATAGAAGCCCCTCCCTTCCTGTTCCCACCCACCATTGCACACACAAGGGCACAGATGAATTCCCAGACAATTGTGTCACAGCATTAGTGTAACAGAAAATGCAAAGCGTGGGTGCCCCAAACTAAACCAGCTTTATCACATTTCACAGCGTGTCGGGAGTTCCCTTCCTGGTCCCTTTTGCTTGCAAGGCCCTGAAATGGATACCTGTTCCAGAGAGACCAGGACAGACCTCATTCCAAAATGCCTCTCCAGAATGTGCCTTTACCCTGCTTCCTGAAACAGGCCTCCCATCCGTACCGGAACTTGGGAGACTACTGCAATAGGGGGACGGTCTCCTTCCCTTCTGCTTCCTCTGGTTTCACAGGCATCTTTTCCTGCTTGGCAGTCCCCAGGAAGCAGAGACAATAGACCCGTGAACTCTACCCCTGGGATTGTGAAATATGTGTAGCCACAAAGACCAGGGCAAGGGAGAGTCAGCCTTTCCCATCACTCTGTGGGTTGGCACTGGAAAAGAGAGCCTCCCGGTGGAGAAGGCAGCCTGGAGCTGGGAACCCACATGTCCCCGGGTTGCCTTCTTTCCTATCCCTGCTACCGCTATTACACTAACTTCCTCCTGGGCCAGTCTGGTCCCCAGTGGACAGACAACTCTCCCAGTGTGTTTCAGGGACCAAGCTGAGGCTCCACAGAGCAGCCTGGAGCTGGAAGTTCTGCACTGCAGTGGACAGCTCCCTGCCTAGATCTTGGGCCCTTAGAAGCCATCTTAACTGCTCTGCCACGGAGGGTGGGTACAGATCCCTTGATGTGGGGGTCTGTCCATCAACCTTCACAGTTGTTATCTGAGAATTTGCCTTTCTTAAGTTCGACAAGTGAGACTGTGTTAGCTATGGGAGAGCTGACCTTGACCCCCAGAGACATGCTCGACTCTAGTCGTGCTTTAAGGAAACCAAAGTGCAAGTCACAGGGTGCACCCTGTAATGGCATGGGGTGAGGTGGGGAGGTCAGCATAGCAGAGAAAGTAAGAGCTGAGTCTCTGGGATCAGAGTGCCTGACCCTACCACCTCTCCACTGTGAGACGCTGGGCAAGTCATTCCACCGCCTTGAGCCTTAAATGGCACATCTGTAGAGTGGGGTACTAATAGTGCTGATCTCATTGGACTGTATGAAGCATATGTCTTGGTACCTGAAACATAATAAATGCTCCACAAATAAATCGTGTTGTCCACATGGACGGATCTTTACGGTCCTCTTCTGGGGAAGAGTTTCTGGTTGAGTGTGAAGCTCCCTTTGATTAGGCTGCTTTTCCTGCTCAGCATCTTTTCATTTTCAGGCTGGGTCCTGAGGCTGTGCGTCCAGACTCTGATTAGAGGCTGCATTATGATCAAGTACCGGGGGACCACATCCCCAAGGCCGGCAGGGATGCTTGGTGCTGTGGACAGCACCTGAAGCATATTGGCAGAGGTGGGTAGCCAAGCTAGCTGGACTATCGCCCTGGGGCATTGATTCCAGGAGATGGGCAAAGAAGGCATCTGGGTCCCAAGCTGAGAACCAGAACAAGCCACCCCCCCGCCCCGAAAAAAGCTGAAGCACCAGGGAGAAACAACTTGGCACCTTCCCCACGACTTTCTCAACCCATTTGGACAGGGCCACATGCATCCAAGGTCCAGCGCTTCCCGCTTTGTCTTCCCTCTGGCTCCCCTTGCCCCCAACCCCCCATTCATCATCAGCCTCTACCTACTTTCCCTGGCCCTGATTCCAAGCTTCCTGCCTTGGTTTCCTCCATAATTCTTTTGTAACCCCAAATAATTACATTGATAGCTTTCATCACACTTCCTTGTTACAGACTTTGAAAGTTTGTTGTTTGCCTCTCTCCCGCTCTGCCTTAAGCTCCACATCTTGGCTTACCACTTGTCCACTCAGCACCGAGCAGAGCTATTTGTTAATGACTGGTAGGATGAATGAATGCATCCCAGAGTTGTATATTAGACTGCACTGTATTAAATTGCTCTTATTCAAGGATTGTTAGACATACAAAAACAGCAACTTCATGTATTGACCTAATACTTGCCATCTGAGGGATTTACCTTCATGTACTTATAATAGACTTGTAAAGAACAGAAGAGGCCATTGGGTACTGTGGGCTTACAGATTGGAATGTCATAGTGTATCCCCAGAACTATCACACGTGAAGTACATATGGCAGCCCGGTTCATATGCCGTAGAACCGACCACCGGCATAGTTTAATATCCTACTCCACATCAGTTTTACTCCTGATTTGATTATGTACATGTCTGTTACACATATTTGCCATTTTTAAAGCCCACATTCAGGACCAAAAAAAAGAAAAAAAAGAAGAAAAAAAACAAAACCGCAGCAAATTGGCCTAAGGTTGGAGAGCAATGTAAGGGAGAAGAAGCCAAAACAACCAAGAGGAACATATATTGTTGAATTTAAAACAACACAGTTAATAAAATGCTTTCACTGTTTTTGAACTTAATGGCAAGCGGGCTTTTTTATTGATTTAATTCTTTATACTCACCATTAACTCAATAAGATTGCTTTTTAAATGAACTCAAGTGCTTTTAGCTCACAATTTTTGAGGTCAATAAAAGTCATTTTAAAATTCATTTTATTGCTGTGCACCTTGTGAATTAAGCATTTCTCTAAACTTGATCAAATCCCCTTCACAAGTGGATATGTTTCTAGAAATACACTTTGCTTATACATGTTCCCACATGCTGTAATTAAAATCTGAGCATAAGTCAATGGTCACGTTCACCAGAAATCAGTGAGGAAGCTGTGATTGTATCAAGGCCTGGCATGAAAAGAGCCTACGTGATATTAAATTTTGGGGTGTCCTAACTGTTACTAGCAGTTATAAGCAGTGGCTGTAAGTTATGCAATTTTACTCAGTGGTGTTGAAAATTTTAACTGACAAATAGAACATCAGCAGATGTAAAGAGCCGCTGTTTACTGCTAACATTAGCCTCATTTGGACTTCATTCAGAGCCTGGATTTCCTCACTCCCCATCCCCAAGTGCTGAGCTAGCAATAAGTCTGTAATCAGTTCTGACAGAAGTTGCACATGTTTGCTTCTGGAATCTTCTTTAGGGGCTCTGCTGCAACTATTTCCCCTGAAAAGTTTAGATTTGAGGTTATAGTACAAGTTCTACAAGAGGCATTGTTGCCACATAAAAACTTTATTAGCAACTTTACGATCTCAAACCTTTTTAAATACAAAAAAAATCCCCAATATTGACATTCCTATAAACAATGGCAAAGGACAAAAAAAATAGATCATCACTCCTGCAGCTCACTAAGTACAAACATATTTTCCATATGCTCTTCATTGTCCATTCCTGCTAATGCCTGTAAGAGTCCGTGGATTTACTTCCACCACAAGGTAGAGAAAAACAAACTTTAAGAAGGAGAACAGTCCCTGTTTTCTTAGGCTCTGATATAAATGCCAGAATGGGTTGATTTTCTAAAACCTTTGACTCTTAACGCATCTACCTTCTCTCTCCGTGGTGAGAAGCGGTATGCGGGAGTGACACTCTTGCCCTGTTTTGTGTGAGGCAACATGGTTCTGTAATGGAACTTGGTGAGCTGGAAACTCCAGCTGATGATATGGTTACAGACTCTCAACCTCCTTTTCACCCAGCCTCATTTTATCCTGGGCTCACTGTCCCCACCCCCTCCCCAGGGTAAGCATCTCCTAAGGACAGAAGAACAAGAGGACAGCAAAGCAGGAGATTCCCGTTCTGCCTTCCTCTAAAACAGAAGAAAATGAAAACATGAGATAGACCGTTAATGAAAGTAACAGAGCAAAACACACAAAAAGGAGAAGAGGAAGAACAGAAATAGACATCAGGTCCATATGTGTTCATGACCAGGCGGGGGGAGGGAGCTAATCATAAAGGCATGCGTGAAAGTCAGTGTGTCAGGCCGTCACACAGCCTGCCCTGATAGGGAGAGGAACGGTTCCAGCAGAGGAATGGCAGAGCCAGGACACGGCACGCAGCCCTCCCAAATCGGGCCTGAGAGCAGCTGACTAGGACTGGGGCAGCAACTGCCAGTTCAGACCACAAATATCAGCAACAACATTAAAACTCCTTTTAAAGAGCACTCGGTTGCTCAATGTGTGAAAATGAAAAGCAGCTTGCACTATTTCACAGACCACACTCTCACTGTGGCTGTCTACACCCAGACCCCAGGTGTGCACATACCAACAACCTTGCACGGACATCCAGGAGTGGTCCACAGGTGAAGGGCTGTTTCTTCATGCACCTGAAGATTAAAGATTTATAAGCTGAACTTGTGGATACAGACTGCTTTTTGTGCCCTTAAGCTCAGATCCTTAAAGCAGAGTGTATTAGTTAGCTTCTCATTACTATAATAAAATACCAGAGAGAGTTGATTTATAAAGAGAAAAAGTTTATGTAGGTCATGGTCTGGAAGGTTCTAGTCCCTGACTGATTGGCCTCATGGCTTCTTTAGGGGATATTTACCCAAACCATATATAGAGGTTTCATTATCCAGGAATAAAAGCAGGTACAATCTCTCCTTTCACCTTCACTTTGGATACTGGACAGCCTTGCATAGACAACTCACTTTCCGTCCCAAAAGCTCAATGGTTAAGAAGCTAATCTATAGACAGAATCATGATTGTAACTTTCTCCCAGTGGAATATTGAGCCTGTAACTTAAACCAATCTGTCCCTTCACTTCTTTGTCTCTCAAGTGTGTGTAATATTAGATACCTAGATGGATTGTTAGCAGGAGTCAATGAGATCTGACTGGAAATCTAAGATGACCATCTGGCACATAGCAGTTAACATAACTACACTTGTAGCTATTCCCACTAGCCAGGGTAGCTGAGCACCCAGCCCACTTTAGACTTCAGTCTTGATAGAAGGTAAAGCAAAATTTTTCTTAAATGCTAATTTTTCCTATTCACCTTCCTCCTTTATCTTTGTCTGGATCATAATTTTCCTGACCTTTATTCTCCCATCGCTGGCCTTGTCTCACGTATTTTGATAGCCACCACCCCTCAACCACACCATCGACACTTCACTCCTCCTCCTTGTCACCTGTCCCCCCAACTCCCCATCACGATCACCTCCACAGCCATGTATTGACCAAACATATTCTATCCTTAAGCTCTTGGCTCAGCTTCTGGTTGCATTTGTATTTTTGAAGCCACCACTATCTTGTTAAAGCATTTCAGAACCTTTTTAAAACATGGCAGTGTATCAACAAATAGATAGAACTAGCTGTGATTAACAGAAAAGCATCAAACCATCTAAATTGACTTATAAATCTAAATGATTTCATCAATAGAAAATGAGTCAGTAATGCTGTGTATGACCAGAAATAAAAATGCACAGGGCTTATCTTGTTCCCATTTTTTTTGTTAATTTTGTGTCCATATTCATGCAGGTTTCTTAAATGCAAAAAAAGAGAAGCCATTTCTTCTGTAAAATGGGGGTAACAATCTGGCAGCAATATGTGCTTTAGGATTTCTTTTTCAGATGAAATAAGATGATGGACATGAAGATATATTGGTAAAATCTAGCCTGTGGTGCAAATGTCAAGGTGCACTCATTTAAGCAGATGTCCTTAAGGGCCTCCACTCTGAACCACATCTGCTGTAATGAGCCTTGAATCTTTCCATTTTTCTAAGGTGCATTCACAAGTGACCAAAGGGCAGAGTGGTTTCCCCAGGAAGTGTGAAGCTTCAGGGACCCTCGGGGACCCACAGGCACCTGGCCCACACACCTGCTTCCTGAGGACAGTGAACCCTTAACTGCCTTCCTTCTGCAAAGAGTTGGAGAGGGACCTCCAGACGAGAAGTCAGGGGGTTCTCAGTATTTAACAAACATAGATTCACCTCTCAGTCCCACTTGGTGGCACTTGCAGCCGCCCAGCACCTTCTGTTCCATAAATGCCTCAACCAATATGAATTAGGAATGCAATGTTCAAATTTGCCTCTATCCCTTGAACACAATATCCATGAGGGAAAAAAAAACAACACTGCTCTAGAAATAGCAGCTGTTCTCCTCCCTTGGATTCTAAATGGTACAATTAATAAAGACTATTTCAGTGACCAATTTCTATCTCACTTCATTTGGGACAAACTGAGGCATATTCCCTCATTATTTATGCAAGATATTTACTTCAGGAGTGGCTGGGAAAGATGTGGAGGCCCTTCTGATGCTCCATCCAACCCAATGTCATTCTGCAGATGCCCTTGATGCAAGCCACACACTAGGAACCCCACAAAACAACAAGGCAGCCCAATCTTAGCGTTTCCCAGCCTTAGTTCCAACTCCTCATTCTTTTCCCATCTTCATACTAAACTCCATTCTCTTAGCTACTTTCCTCACTATTCACTTGCTATTTTTAGCCTTTGTCCTTTGAACTTGATACTTGACACTTTCCTCATGTACCCCATTCCCTAACCTCCTCCCAGGGCCATGCATGCTTCTGTCTCTCAGCTGTCTTGGCCAGCCTTAGGCGGTTCCCCCAGTTCACCCCAGCTATGGGGCCCCTACCTTGTCACCACTCCCTTCCAGGTGGCATGGTCTGCCAGGTTCATTTAGCCTACCTTGTCTTGCCCTGCTTGCTCACTAGTTCCTGAAACTTTTTGAGCAGGGAAAAATTTTAAGAAACTCATCAAGAAGACCAAGAAATGGAGCCTTCTGGCATGTCGAGGAAAGAGGTCAGGTGGCATGGTCACATGGTTTGTCCAACTTCTTTAGGGGGGGTTGTACATATTCAGCAGCCTCACAATGCATCCCTAGTAAATGCTCTTCCCAAGTTAAAATGGATCTGCTTTTTTCTTTGCATGGTGGTAATTGTAAACGTGGACTTCTCAACATTAGGTTGGGAAGGAGCCATGTAGGACAGAATAATATCTTTGCCTTGGGACAGGGGACAGACTATGAGGAGAAATATGTGTGACTACCCAAATCTCTTTTTTCCTAAGGGTGCCAGGTTTTGCCCCAGTTGGCCACTGCCTACTTGGTTTGGGTGTGTTTGAGTTAACGTTCTGACATGATAACAAACACCTGAGATAATCAACTCACAAGGAGAAAGGATTCATTTTGTGTCACAGTTTTAGAGATTTCGGTCCATGTGCCACCGGCCCCATTGCTTTGGATAAGGCAGCAGCACATCATGGCAGAAGCAGGTGGTGGAACAAAAACATTCAATTCACGACCAAGACATGAGAAAAAAGAGGAAGAAATTGAAATTCCAATGTCCTCTCAAGGGCACACCCTCAATGACTAAAAATCTCCCACAAGGACATACCTCCTGGAGATTCTACAACCTCCCAATCCTGACAAGCTGTAGGCCACACCTTTGCAGATGGACCTTTGGGGAACATTCCAGATCCAAACTATAGCAGGCAGAGTCCAGCTCAGACAATAGGAGATGCTGAAGGGAAAGGGTTAGACTTGGATTCCAAGTACAGAGAAAAGCATACAAATATTTATGTCTATAAGTAATTGGGAGGACAATTAGGCTTATTATATAGGACACAGCTGAATGTAAAAAACAATTTTGGCTCCAAGGAAGCACTTTCTATTGGAACTATGCAAATTGTCAGTTGCCATATGAGTCTCCTATCCTGGAGTATGAGATGGAGAGGAATTTTAAGAGGATAGTCAAGAGATGATTAGGTGATGTTGGCAAGGATGTGGGGGAAAAGTTACACTCATACATTGCTGGTAGGACTGCAAATTGCTGCAACCACTCTGGAAAGCAGTGTGGAGACTCCTTAGAAAATTTGGAATGGAACCACTATTTGATCCACCTATCCCACTCCTAGGTTTATACCCAAAGGACTTAAAATCAGCACACTACATTGATGTAGCCACATCAATGTTTATAGTAGATCAATTCACAATAGCTACACTATGGAACCAACCTAGGAGCCCTTCAACAGATGAATGGATAAAGAAAATGTGGTACATATTACTCAGCCATAAAGAAGAATGAAATTATGGCATTTGCCTGTAAATGGATGGAACTGGAGACTATTGTGTTAAGTGAAATAAGCCAATCCCAAAAAATCAAAGTCGAATGTTCTCTCTGATATGTGGACGCTGACTCACAATAAGGCGTGGAGGTAGGGGGTGCAGGGATAGAAGTTCATTGGATTAGACAAAGGGGAAGGAAGGGATGGGAGAGGGGATGGAAATAGGAAAGACAGTAGAATGAATAGACATAACTTTCCTATGTTCATATATGAATATGTGACCAGTGTAACTCCACGTACAACCACAAAATGGGAAGTTAGACTCCATGTATATATGATATGTCAAAATATATTCTACTGTAACATATAACTAAAAAGAACAAATTTAAAAAGAGAGAGAGGGGGTTAGGTAGAAGTAGTCATACTGAATGACCTTGGATCCCAAAGTTTGGGAAATAACATTTAAGTCACTATCACAATGGTTAAAGTACTTGCAAGTGAAGGATCAGAACCCTGGGAACTTTGATTACACTATTAGTTTGTTTAACAAATTCTTCTCTATGTAGATGAGGCTTACCCTTGGTCAAAATTGTCATCATTTCAACATTTGTGGCACTTTGACTCCTCACATCACCGAGTGATCTGTCATTCAATTTACAGTCAGCTCTCACCCTACCAAAAAACAAAACAAAAACCCAGTGGGCAAGTTTTCCCTTGCTGATACACATTAACCAGATCTAAATTATAGGCTTATTTATAGCTGTTCAAAACATGGTGTCATTCAGGGACAGTTCCTCTATTTATAAGGGGCTGAAGTGAACCTAGTAATTACAGGAGGTTGATTGAATTGTCTGCAGCGTGGACACAGCAACCGCACCACACTCACCCTCCTCCTGGTGAGCAGACCTGATTAGCCGGCTGATTATTTTTCAGCATCTCCCACCACTAATGCTGACTGCAACAGGATCAATATTTACTCAATAGCAAACGTGTGTTATATTAGGAAGCTTGAGAAAAAAATAACCCAGAACAAACATGCAACTCAATTCAAGGAGCTGTGAAATCCCCATCTCGAGATCATTATTTTTCTCTGCAAGTAAAAGCAGAAATTATTCTACTCCTACCTGTGTCCCCAGAGCAGCGCTCAGAGGCCCTGGGAGCGCAGTCACTGCTGCAGTGACAGGGCTGTAGGCAGGTGTGAACCCACACAATTGTCACGGATTAGTGTCTCCTCAGCACCTTAGGACAATAGGCACAGAGAGGAGCCCTTCCCTCCAGGCTGCAGGGTCTGAATATTCACCATGTGCAGAGCCAGCTCAATCAGCGCCCTGGCTCTTGGTTTTATTTGTCTCTGTGAGCTCCACTTGCCAAGATGGAGGCGGTCAGGTCTGTGTGTTCATTTCATGGTAGGCCAGGCAAGGGGCCAGGAGTCCCCAAGAGACAGGCCGATGGTTTCTGGGAAGCCCAAGAGAATCCGAATGAGAACTGGCCTCCCAGTCCACCTGCATTTGTGCTTGCACAGAGAGGGCTGGGAGCGCCTCTCCTCCCATATTCCTTCTATTTCCCTGCACCCAACCCAGGCTTCACACTCATCCACCAGCTCTCCCCCAGGCCTCCTCAGAGACTTGGGAAGCCTGCATGGAGCCCCAGGCCCACCGCCCACTGCAGTGGTGTCCCTATACCACCTGATTTCCCCCTGTTGTGGCTCAGACCCTGTGGAGCAGCGTCCAGTCCAGTCTCTCTCTCTCTCTCCCAACTAAACCAGAGCTCCTCCAGGACAATGACCTGGCATGTGCCTAGATGTAACAAGTGCTCATTACATATGTGCAAAAAGGACATCAGGAGGGTGAGGGTTGGCCAATAGTTAGCAAACTGTTGGCAAACTCTGAGAGGGAAGGAGCATCATTCATTCTTCTTGGGACCACCTTGGTGTGATTAATTTTCCAAAAAAAATGTCTGATGAGATATCTGCTCCTGATGTTCCTTTGGGAACACAGAATTTCTAAGACAGATTCCCGCCACTGCCACCCTTAAAAGCAAGCCACCTCATTGACATTGCAAATGTGTGAATGAGGTGGTCTGTGGGGGCCTCAGGGAGCTCCCCTCTCAGGCTAGGGGCATTATGTCCCACCGTGTGGCATGGCCTCCGGGACACACTTCTTCCATTCTACTCAAAGAACTGGATGACCAAGACCCTCTAGCAGGGGTCCAGCCATGTATAGCCAACTGTCCACCAGGTCCATCCCTGAAGCACTCAGTTCTCTTCAATAACTAAGTAAAGGACCTGAGTTTCCATGCCACCTGGCATCATTCTCATGCCTCTTCCTCTCCAAGAGTCCTGCTTAGTTGGCACGCCCTCCTGAAGGCACCAGTATGAAGGGGAGACTGAGTCTGATTTCTAAAGGTACTTTCCTGCACCTTTCCACACAGAGTCCCTTAGTAGGACCTCTCCTTCCTTGTTCCCAGCATCACTCCACACTGTGGGGTCTATTCCCAAGGACACAACCTTTTTTTCCATTTTTTTTCCTTGCTTGTTCAAGAATCAAAAAATCCAGGCTCCTGGCCTGTAAAGGAGAGATATTCATATTCTTTCAAATGGAGAAAGCAAGCCATCCACTCAAGCAGGACACTTTTTTTATGTTAGCATGCTGAACATTGTCTCTTTATTATCTTTTCTCTCACTAAGGTCAGGACCTCACAGGGCCACCACCTAAAAGCACCCCTGTCCCCTCCCCCCCAAAAAAAGCATTTTTTTTTTCAAAAAAATAGGATTCTTTGCTTTGCCAAGCACATATTTCTGTAGCTCATTCCTCTACCACTCTTCAGCCTAAAACACAGAAACAACTCCCCTTTTTGGGGGGAGGGGGGCACCAAGGATTGAACTCAAGGGCACTCGACCACTGAGCCACATCCCCAGCCCTATTTTGTATTTTATTTAGAGACAGAGTCTCACTGAGTTGCTTAGTGCCTCGCCATTGCTGAGGCTGGCTTTGAACTCACGATCCTCCTGCCTCAGCCTCCCAAGCCACTGGGATGACAGGCGTGTGCCACCACACCTGGCAGCTCCCAATTTTTTTTTAATATTTATTTTTTTAGGTATATATGAACACAACACAATGCCTTTATTTTTATGTGGTGCTGAGGATCGAACCCGGGTCCAGCCCGTGCTAGGCCAGCACTCTACGGCTAAACCACAATCCCAGCCCCAAGCTCCCAATTTTTTAAATACAAATATTGCTTTTCGGTTTGTTGATGCAGCTTTTATGTGGGTTTGTATCGTGGTTCCTGGGGAAGGAGAATTTGACAAACTTCTTCAGGAAAAGTTTTCATAGTACCATCAGCCACACCATGGCAGAAACCTCAGTCAGAGGGAGTTTGGAAAGGAGACCCTAAAGGGCATCTCATCCAGGCTCCTGACCCCTGCACTCATGTGCCATGCTACACCAAGCAACAGATTTCTCCCTGCCCTGAAGGCCTCCTTCAGCCTTCCTTGATGTGACAGTCTCACGATATCTCTTGCTGAACCCATACCACTCCTTCTCTGTCCCATAGGAAGGATAACCAGTCAGCAACCTCCTTCTACACACTGTTTCTTAACTCTACAGTCAGGGATCAACTAGTCTCGTGGTGTGTTAAACAGCTCTCCATTACCTGATATAATCAGCTTATAAAGGGACAAGGTTTATTTTGGCTCATAAATTCAGAGGTTCCCGTTGTTTTGGGACCTGTGATGAGGCTGCACACCATAGTCAGACTGTGTGGGGAAGCAATAGTAGTCACCTCATGGTCAGAGAGCAAAGGAGAGAGGAAGAAGAAGAGACGGGGGTCCCACAGTCCCCTTGGATGGCACACCCCCAGTGACCTGAAGACCTCCTACGAGGCTCTACCTCTTAAAAGTTTCCTCGACCTCCCAGTAGCACCACCTGGGGCCCAAACCTGTAACCCATGAGTCTTTGGGAGACATTCCTGATATGAACTGTCACAGATGGTTTAAACACAGGTTCTACTCTCAGGGGACTTGAACTGAAACAAGAGGACAAGCATCCCTGTCCTTCAGTGGAAGACATGCATGACAACAGGGTACATACAGGTGCAAGAAGACCCAATAGAAAACTAGATTGCATTTTCCTGGCTGTTCACTCGAAGAACAGTGTTCAGCTCTTAGGAGGAGGGCTTGGTAGCAATACCTATAGGAAGAGCTAATACTTTCATAGCCTTGTGATGTGCTGGACTGCTCTTTGACTCTAACACACTGTGAGATAATTAGCCTCAATTTTATCGTACTTGGGGGCACTAAGGCAACACAAAGTGAAGATTTGAATGTGGTTGGGTAAATTTTGGGTACCTGTTCAGTCTTCCCAACCACAGCAGAGGGGCCTTGCCAGTACCCAGTGCTTTCTGAACCACAGACTTATAACAAGTGGGTCAACATACCCACAGGCTAACAAGACCCACGGCTTCCAATACGTCTCTCGCTGGGTTCTCTCCCACAGATCAAAAGGCCTTTCTTAACCAGATTTACCCAACTATTGAAAATTTGATGCCATGTGTATTTCTATAGATTCCATCAAACATCCTTTGTATTTGAGGTTAGTCTAAATGTGGAAATAAATGAAACGTAGAAGAGTATATCACTTCTCCAAATTTTAAGTAAACAGAAGAGGTTAAGATAAGCCCCAGTTGCCCTTCTGACAGCTCAGAATTTGGCCTGAGAACAATTCAAAATGGCTAAATACACACATTCAACCATATGTATAATCATGACTACAGATTTACCAGGAAACACTATAGCCATTATTTGCTCATCTCTCTGTTCCACTGGACTTTGAACTCAAGGGAAAGACCTAAGCTTTAAACAATTTTGCATCCCTAATGCCTGGAGAATCATGGCTAAATATTCTTTTGAAGGGGTGAATAAACAAACTGATAAAAGAAAGAAGAAAAATATGAGTGGAAAAATGTGGAAATACCAATCCCCTTTGAGGACACAGCCTCAAGGACCTGAAGACCTTCTCTGAGACCCCACCTGCGAAAGTTCCTCTACCTCCCGCATGTGACCGCATGGACATCATGCATGTAAATTATATATTCAGTAAATCTCAAAAACAGAACCATACAAATGCCAAGGAGCAGGCTGACTTGAGTTTTATTGTTTTCTTTATTTTATTTTTATTTTTTTCACAGCAAGGCGGCTTCAGAGATAGGGCCCCGAGACTGCCAGGTGATTGATTGCCTGCAGGACCAATCAGAGCTCCCACTTGCTCCAAAATTGATGGTCCCAACCCCACCATGGTTGTGCAGTTTTTCATTATATGAAATGGAAAAGTGATTTAATAATTCTTTCTGTCTTATATTGCTTTAAAGAATTTCAGACAGTTAAAAATTGCATGGATTTTTCCACCATCTGTGTGAGAGTGGGGGGGAAATGCTGGCTTTGTTTTTCCTATTTTTAATATGACCCAGATGAAACCAAAAGAGTGTTTCTCAGAAAACTATAGGTCAAGTACCTGTAAGAGGCTCAGAGATGCTCTGTAAGTTATCATATTATCTTTCTTCCCTGACAGGATGCCATTAGGTGGTGTATCATTTCAACATTTATTATCTTTCATGGGCTTTTATCTTCACACTAGGATTTCTTTTAAAATTCCGATCTGTGCATTTGCTTTCATTATATAGCACTGTTTCTTACCAAACCAATTTTTGAATGGCTTTCAATATTCTTCAGTTTCACATTTGTCATCTCAGCCCCAAACAGTGCCCTAGTTATGTCTGTTTTAGCTTGTTAAAAAGAAACCCATTGGGGGAGTGAAGTGCTGGGAGACACACCTTTACAGGTAAACCATTACACATCCTGGAGAAATGGAAATCACTCAGTGAGGAAAGTCAACCATTGCCGAAAATAAAACAAAAAAATGTTAAAACCAAATGTAACAAATGGCGTTGGTTTTTAGAATATGGTCAATTATTCTGGCATCTGGAAACATTCTGTACATGAGGGAGTTCTTTCCTAGAGCCCATGTGGGGAGAGTTCCTGATTCACAAATGGGGGGTAGCACTGCCTAAAGTGTAAAGTGTTCTAGAGTTTTCTGTTTGCTTTCAGAGTCAGCAGCGTAAAGAGCTTCCAGCTGAATATCAATAAAAGAAGAGGTTCTGGGCTTTCTCCACTTCACTGAAAACAGGGCTAGTCTGATTGCATGACTACCAGCAGCCTTCCAAAGCATTGTGACGCTGTCTGGGGATGTCTTGGGAGGACTTTTTCAGGACTCACTTGGATGTCTTCATTTCCACTGTAGCTTTACTAAGCTAAAGGGATTTGCATCACAGGAAATTTGAAGGAGTTTGGAGAAATGCTTGCAAATCTCTGTTGCAATGTTGTCAATTAGAGTCACATGAAGCATAACAGATTGGCTGGACTGGAAAGTGTCATTTCAACAGAACTAGAAACCAACCAGAGCAGTAGAGGCCCCGATGTCATCTTAAAAATCTTGAGCTCCACGAGACAATGCTCCTAAAGCATCAAACTGACAAGAGAAAGGTCTTCAAGCCTTGTTCACTTACCCAGATGACAGGACTGATTTGGCATGCTTTGGTAAAACAAGAAGATTCACGTGACACATTCATTTAGCAAAATATAGAGTTTCAGTAATTTTTATGTGACAGTAAAATGGAGATTTTAGAAAAATCAGAATTTAGAATAATGTATGATTCAAAGAAGTGGGTGCAAAAAAATAAATACCTGAGGTGAGGCAAAACTGAGTAAGGAAAACTGCAGAAACAAACAAAGGTGATTTGAAATTTTGGAGACTGACGTTTCCTTAGGCTGCATAACAAATGACCGAAAACTATGTGGTTTTGTACAACAGAAGTATGTTCTCTCACAGTTTTGTAGGACAAAAGTCTGACAATGAGGTGTCAGCAGAGCATGCTCTCTCTAGAATGCTCCAGGGAAGTTTTCTTCCCAGCTTCTGGAAGTTGCCAGCAGTCCTGGGCTGTTGAGAGCCACAGCCGAAGGGGCCCCAGCAAACTTCCAGCTGCCAGCTGATTGGCTCCTCTGTGGTGATGCTCATTGGGCTGTTTCTCCGCCCTTTCAGACCACGGAGCTGCTCACTGGGGGACTCTTTGGCTCCACCAATGTGACCCAGACAATTGGCCTCAAGAGTGGGAGAAGTGGGGGTTGAGAGGCTTGCTGAAGTCGATGGTGGCAGTTGGGCTCTGAGGGAATTCCTGAAGAGCTCATGTGGTGCAGTGTGTGTTCTAAAAATAAAGTTCGTTTCTGCTTGACAAGTGGCTTGTGAATTGTGCCCAGGCAGAGTGCAGCATTGCATCCCTTGGCTTGTAGCCGTATCACCCCAGTCTACCTCCTTCATCCCATGACCTTATTCCTTGTGTGTATCTGAGTTCTATATCTCTGTGTCTCTGTGTCAGTCATTTGATTTAGGGCTCACCTAAACCAATAGGACCTCATGTTAATTAACTACATTTGCAAAATCCCTATTTCCAAATAAGGCCACAGTTGAGGCTCTGGGTGAACATGAATTTTTGGTAGATGCCATTCAAGAGAGAGTCGATACCATCAAGAGATTTATCATGATTCTGGGGATTTATATAGATTTTCTTAATCCCAATTAAACTCTCAGCACACAACTTCAATGACAAGTTCCTTACAACTTTTTCTGAAGTTTTCCCAGTATCCCTTGGGCTACAAAGATAGATTTCTAAATTGCAAACAACATACTCACATTGGATCCAGTAGCAGATTGAAGTTTCCTAATAGATGGAAGACTTTGGCTAGTAACTGCAGCTATGTGAGTCTCAGACTTGAATATCAAGTAGGAATGAGTAGTGGAGAAATCTATCAGTGGTGCAACGGCTGAACACCAGTCGACAGAGGCAAGAAGATACAAAGTCCTTATAACTGGTTGTTGTTATCTATCTCTCCCCTCCATTTTGTTTAGATGTGACTTGAATAATGTCCCATTTGCAGGGTGGACTTCCCTAAGGATGTTAAGCAGAAGCATTAGCCCTAAGGATATATTTTAGCCAGTTATATGTCTGTCTTCTGCCTTGAGAACAAGGTCTCAAATGAGAAGACATATGGAACCAATCCTCATTTGCACACAATCTGGATCAAATTCTTCTTCTACCCATAACCCACATTAATGTGAATGAAAAATGAATGTGTGTTATTATAAGCCATTGGGATTGATTCTTACTGCACCAAAAGCTCACATACTTCCCAGTGCTGTTCCCACAGCCCTGAAACTTGATTTCTCAATTCTTTTATGAATGATTTTGCACTCATATTCACTAATTGAAATTTACTGGATGTGTCCTAAACTTTAGTCACTGTGCTAAGCAGTGTTGACATTGACTATAGCACTGTCTCCACTCAGCAGAAACTTACAGTCTAATGAGGACAGCAGACCATAAATATGAAGTGTATGGCAATTGTCTAAGTGTGATGATAGTTGGAAGCACAGGGACTTTGGAGCATCAAGGGAAAAATATTGTGCCAAACGGAGGGAGGTGGAGGCACTGAGACAGATCAAAGGAGCTTCCCTGTAGACTCTGACATCTGAGCTAACCCTAAAAAGGTGAATAGGAGTTTGCCAGGCCCCAAACCATGACATGAGGCAGAAATTATCCAGGGGCAGGGGAAATATCATGGGCAAAACCTGATGGTGAGACTGAACCTGATGTACTGTTTTCCCTACTTCCCTCTTTAAAACTATGTTAGTCAGCTAATCATTACAACAAATACCTGTGGAAACCAACTTATAAAAAGAAAAGATTTATTTTGGTTCACATTTTCAGAGGTCCCAATCCATAGTCCACTGTTCGTTCCTGTTGCTTTTGTGTCTGTGGTGAGGTAGCACACCATGGTGGGAGTATGTGGACAAGCAAAGCCGCCAAGAAGTGAAAGAAAAAGAGGAAGGAAACAGAACTTTTCAATCCCTTTCAAGGCCACACCCCAATGACCTCAAGACCTCCCATTAGACTCCACCCCTTAAAGATTCCACCAGCTCTCTATAATACCACTCTGGGGAATAAGCCTTCAACACATGGGCATTTGGGAACAACAAAGACCCAAGAACTTCGCACCATGAAAGCTCTTCAAAAACTATACTGCTTTTAAGATAGCATCTCTTTTTTATTCAGTATAATATTTTGTTCACCTCATGACACTAATAAATACGCTATAAGAAGTAAAGTTTTAATATTATGGTTTCAGGCAAAGACTCACTCATCAATTCACCTGATATCACAGTTCCTAGTTAAAGACTATCATCAGGGACAAATTTGAATTCATGTTTTAATTAACCCAGTGCATTTTTTATGTACACCAAGCAAGAGAGATGAATAGGTCGAATGTTCTACAGCATTTTGTAGAATATATTTGAGCATGAGTTACTTCCATAACAAATCTTATTTTCTTTAAAAAAATTTTTTGTGCTATTGCTTTTTTTTAAGAGGGAAGCCTAAGTGCAAGATAACCACAAAAGTCATAAAATGTCTTAAGAAATGGTGCAGGAAAAAAAAAAAAAGGATTTCTAAAGATCAACACCCTGGCCACCTGCAATCAGCACCTGCTATCTTTTATTCTTCTTTTAAAAAATACAATAATTCTTCACTTTATAAACTAGAATTTACTGACTTTCAAAATGCTTCTATTATGCATACAAACTTATTTTCATTGTCCACTTGGTATGTTTTCCTGTTAGTGAAAATGATTCAAATGAAATGTCCCATAAATTTTCCTACTGAAATAATAAAAGCATTTCCTTCATTCAACAGCTTTTCTCTCAAGAGACAAGTTTTGGGGACCAAATTAAAGATGGTAAACAAGACATTGACCCACAATGTTGCCTAATTCAAATTAGGGACACACTTAAAACTGAGTACTCTCCCAAGTGGAATTCCAGTTTTGCTCATCTCTCTCTCACTTCTTTAGGGGGATTAAGTGTGAAGCTCCCAGCCCCTGGGACCCTGCCACTCTCCTGCAGGAGGACTTGCATCAAGGCTCCTATTCACACTGATGGCTGCATTGCCTATGGATTCTGCCCCCATGCCCAGCCCAGGAGCTGTGGTTCTTCTGCAGGGCAGAAGGAAGTAGCATAACAGTTGGTTCCTAAATGTTGCTGGAATTAAAGGAGAGAAATGTGAACTACTACCTCCAGGTTGCTATTTTGTTTATCCCTTTGTATATGAAAAATGGATGCTGTACTCTCTTTCTATACTCTCTCTGGGTCTGCCTGCCACATCTGATCTCCCTTTCCCCAGATCCTGTTTCTGATTCTCCCATTTCCCCCTGCTTTCTCCCAGCACATCCTATCTGGTCCAACAAAATCTTTCCAGCCACTCACCATATCCCACAGAGATTCACACCTCTTCCCTTAGGACCTCCCTGCTCTTCCTTCACCCACTCTGTCCATTTGAAATTCTGAAATTTCAGGCCAACAGCATGTCTCTCTTTTCTGCAGTGGGTTTGTTCTTATGTACATTGAATGCCAGCATAGCCCTCAGCTCTTCTATAAGGGTTTCCTTTTGCTCTGTAAGTAGACCATGTGGAGGTCAAGGTTGTCTGCTTCCCTATGGTGCCCAGCAAAGTGTTTAGGACACATTCTATTCTCTATGGCACTGACAGAGAAGACATTTAGAGCCCTGTGCACAAATCTTATATCGTCTTCAGTGCTATCAATTAGCCAGGTACCTTGCTTAGCTCTCTTGGAGTGAGCGTAGTCCATTATACAGTGCAAGGTGGTGAGAGAGCATCAAGAAAGGTCATCTTTGAGATCTCTGAATGCATTCCAGGATGGTGAACAACTTGCTAGTAAAATGAACTGGCATTGGACAACATCTAAAAGTAATTTTTAATCAAAATCCTCTCTACTCCCTCCTTTCCCGAAATTTCTCTCGATGGTCCAACCTAAAAACTGTCTCTCAAAAGTCCATAAGATAAATAGCATTAGAGGGTAGAATAATGGTTACTGGAGAGGCTGGGAAGGGTGGGGGAAGAGGATGGGGAGAGGATGGTTAATAGGCACAGGGGTTCCGTTAGATAGGAGGAATGACTTCTAATCTTCTATATAACACAGCTTAACTATGGTTGATAACAATTAATTGTATATTTCAAAATCCTAGCAGAGAAGCTTTTGAATGTTCCCAACACAAGTAAATGATGTTTCAGGTGATGGATATGACAAAATCACCCTCATCTGATCATTATGCATTATATACCATTATATACATGAAATGTCATAGCATACCCCATGAATATCCACACAATTATCATGTGAGACAATTAGTGTCACTGTGTGCCCCATAAGCATCTACCATTATATGTGTTGAATCAAAATTTTAAAAAATATATGTTTAAGAATTCCATAGATTTTCTGAGTCTCTGCACTTGTGGTTGGACCCCAGTGCCCAGACATCATCATCACCACCCTCACAGGCACATAGATGGGGACCTAGAACATAATCATTGTTCAGTCAATGATCAACTTTTACATGGAAAAGCTTGGTGAGGTCATAGGAGGAAAGAGATGGAACAAAAGACTCAAATAAGGCAAACGGAAAATATTATGCCTCCGTATGAGTGTTCCAGAGGAGAATGGAAATCAGAATATTTGAGACGGTCTAGAGAGGAATGTCGCTAGGGGCAATGACCTGATATCAAGCGGAGGAAATGTGGAGCCGAGCAGGAAATTTCCCAGTTGGCCTGTTACACGGGGCTTGACAGCCCCGAGGAGCCCGCGGAAGCTCGTGTCATTAAAAAAAAACCTCTTGCAGTTACACAGAGATAATGGGAACAATCCCACTTCGCTCAGATTAGAGGATGTCTTTTAGAGGCGGCAGCTCAACCCCTTCGTTTTTCAGGAGAGAACCCGGGGGCCCAGAACAGGGAAAGCACCTTTTCCAGCCTTGTGACATTAAACTTGAACTTGACTCCATTCATCCCCTCCATCTCCTCACCTCCCTCTCCCGGAAGACCCCTGGGCTCCTACAACTTTCCTGCAATGACCTCCAGGCCACTATGGAGCATTAGGCACATTGAACCGCTGCCCTCCTCCAGGGATGACGCTTCCCTCCCTGCCACAATCCCACATTCTTGGTTTCCTCGTGCTTCCTCAACAGCCTTTTCCTCAGTTGTCTTGGGGAGGGAGTCTCTCAAAGCTTGGCCTTCTCTGCTCAGCACTCACTTCTTCCCTGTATGATTGTCCCCTGTACCTTGCTATAAGGATTCCCAACATATTTCATTCGAGGCCTCTTGTCTCATCCCAGAATTCAAGACTCTAGCTTCCCAGTGGATGCCTCTCTCCTAAACACCTCATGGGCATCCGAAGTCAACACAGCCCCAAGTGATTACCCACTGTAACTCTGCCTCCATTCCTGCCCCTCTCGAAAATAATGCCACAGTCCCCCCTGGTGCCTGCACCCAGAACTCTGAGCATCATCCTTGACCTCACCATCTCCCCACCTAAATTCTGTCCATTCTGCCTCCTCTGTCTCCTTCTGACCCACCATCCTCTCTGCATCTCCATGGCCAATACTGTGGCCGGACTGCTGCCTCCCACCTGGACCACTGCACCAGGCTGCTTCCTGTTCACCTTGCTCCCACACCTGCCTGCATTCCCACATCCCCAGTGCTGCAGGCCCTCTATGACAGACAGAACTCTGGAAAGTAAAAATAAGAGCCTGCTACTCCTCATTTAAAAATCCTTGAATTAATTCTATCCCAGTGCCCTTAGTGCACGGTCTGGCCCCTGCTCACCTCTCTAGTCTCATAATCCCTTCTTTTTTCCCAGGATACCCCCCCACACACATACACACACACACACACATGCTCACATTTACCTTGTTCCAACATGTTTAACTCTTTAACCTTAACCAAGATCTTTTCTGTTTTGAGGTGTCTGCACAAGACACCCCTTCCTTATCACCCTCGTTACCTCTCACCCTGGTTTCAGTTTAGAAACCGTCTCCTCCAGGCAGCCTCCCCAGCTCTCCACTCTTTGCCCTCTTTGCATTCTTCTTAGTGACCTACAACAATTTTGGAACATCTGCTACCCCGCTAGATGGAGAGCTCCAGCATGGCAGGGATTGTATCTGCCCAATTTGTCACTGTGTCCCGGAGCCTAGGACAGGACGTGTAGCAGATACCCAACAAGCATTTTATAAAAGTAAGCAAGGTGACTGTGACATTCAGTCTAGCAGCTGGGTGCGTTTCCCACCTTTATCCTTGATCTTCCTCTAAAAGGAAGGCTCCTGGAGCCGGGGCAGGTTATCTGACTCGTACTTCATAAAGGCTGAATCCAAGTTTGGAGATATGTCAGGGAGTACAGATAGCTCCAGGAGAATGGGCTCTGGGAAGGCAGGCATTCAGTCAACAGAGTGCATTGTTTGCCCACTGTGTGCAGACCCCAAAGGCTTCCCTGGGGAATCTGATGCAAGAGAAGTCTATGTTCCTGTCCTAGGGACTTTACAGCCAACAGTTCTCCAGTGAGCACTGACCTGAGACCTAAAGAATAAAGGATGGAATCTAAAAGCCAGAAACTTTATTTTGGTCACCACTGATTGGCTAACCTTAGCATACGACAGCTATATCCTCTGGAAGAGTTGTTTAGCTTCTCTAAGCCTCAATCTCCCAATCTGTAAAATGGATATAAGAATGCCTGTTTGGCCTACATCAGAGGACCACCATGAGAATAAAATCAAGAGTGTGGGTAGCAGTTTTGTAAACTGTAACTATAATCCACTGTTCTTTTCGTGCTCCAAGACAGCAGATACTGCAGCAGTTGGAATCCTTCATGCAAAAGAAGGTACACATGGGCAAGACTCACTTCGGCCTCAGCCTAAGTAAATCTGGCAGGGGTTAATTTGCCTATCTAGGAAATTCAAGTGCTCCTGGAACTACAAATGGTTCTGAGCTCTGGACAAGCACAACCACAGGACTCTAGGACCTCAAGAGGTCCAAGGGAGAGATACAGCCATCTCTGCACAGCAAGCAGGAGAGGTCTCCTCTCTGAAGGCAGCAGAACACACACAGGTGCCGGGGCTTGCTGTTTCCCCAACAGCCTGCTCAGCCTGCACCCCAAGGGGACTTGTTCAAAGCTACTGCCTCTAATTACAACTTTCTCTAGCAGTCTCCTTCCTTTTCCAGGTCCCAGAATGCCAGATCTGTTTACTTAATCATGACACAAAAATCCTTTTGACTCACTTTTTAGTCCCTTGTCTATAACCAGGAGAGTGAGAAATATCCATAAATAACCCAAGGATTCGCTCTTTTTAGGAATCCCCAAAATCTGCAAACTCAAGAAACAGCCTTTCATATAAAGATGGTTCAATACATTCATCCTGTGTAGTATGGAAAATTTAGTATTCCCTACTCCCAGTATCTGCAGGGAGTCGCAGAATCTCGGGGAGTTCTTACTTCTCATGGTAACAGCCTGCACCATATTTTTACTCCTTCCACAGAACTGTCTATTTACTCATGCCCACCTCCTCATCTAGATCCCTTGTCTCCACTGCATTCTGACCTAGACCTTATTTGGAACACAACCCTTCTTCTTATGACTCCCCAAAGCAAACAGAACATGTCTGTGTAAATAGCTGAGTTGTGTTGATCATTCATTGGAGAGGGAAGGGGATTTGTGTTGCCTCCCAGCCCAGCAAACCAGCAAAAATCAAACAGGCATCCAGGTTCCTAGAAGACCTTGAGCCGTTACCACCACGGGATTCTCTTGCTGGATAGTCACAGGAGCTGGCCACACTGAGGCCTCTTCATCCTCAGTCTGCTACTATGAGGCACTGCCATGTTGGGTTAAGAGCAAAGCCATAGAGCAACACTGCCTGCAAGGAAATCCTTATGCCAATAGCCAGAAGCAAAAAACTTACTCTACCGCCGACTCCATTTCCCCATCTATAAAATGGGCATAATATTAATTCATAGGTTGTTAAGGTAATTAAATGAGTTAAAATTGCCAAGATGCTTACAATAACAAGGCGAATGTCAGCTATTACTATGGTCATATTCCATCCCTCTACATTCTGCCTCTCAGCTGCCTCCATAGATTACAGATGCCCCAACTTCCTGTGCAGAGCACTTCCTCCCTCTGGGAGTCCCATCTACACCCAAAGTAGCCCTCCACAGGCATTATGGAGGGAAACCAGCCCTTGCTATTCAGTTCCCGCTCTGAACCTGCAGCTTCTGTTCCATCCAGGAGTGCAGGACTCTGCAGCAGACTCTGCCATGTAAGAAGATCCCCAGTTGATTCAAATGCATATTGGCGTGTGGGAAGCCATGAAGGGGACCTTTTCCTTAGAAGACAGAACCAGTTGCAGCAAGTCCAGGGCCGAAACAGCCTGACTTTCCTCTGTGCTGCCATAGTCTTGCACCTGCTTGGTGAGATGGCAATGTTCTGAGTACTTTTCAAAGCTCAGCAGTGGAGGCCCTTTTGTTTCTTGCTCATTTATTCATTGAACAGAAGCAGCCACTGCAGCCCAGCCCTGCACTGGTGTGTTGAGGGTGATATAAAAGACAAAGAAGCCCAGAGAGTTTCCTCCAAGACTTGGACTTGCAACAAGAGCTGGGATACCTAACAACAGCTTTCATCTTAAGAATTAATATAAAAGGAGACTCTCATGCTAAGTGAAATAAGCCAAGGCCTAAAAACGAAAGGTCAAATGCTCTCTGGCCAATGCTCTCAAATGCACATCTGGCCAATGGCTCTGAAGCCAGATGTGCAAATTCTGGTCTTGGCTCTATCACTTACTGGCTGTGTGAGCTTAGATTGCTTAACTTCTTTGTGCTCAAATGTTCTCATCTATAAGATAATGGTGGGTGGGGGCAGGTGGATTAGGAATGAGGGGGAGGGAGAGGGGACAGGAATAGGAAAGACAGTGGAACAAATTTGACATCACTTTCCTATGGACATATATATTCCACAGTGAATCTCCACATCATATAAAACCACAAGACTGGGATCCTAATTAGAATAGGTTATTCTCCATGTATCTAGGTCAAAATACACTCTACTCTCATGCATATCTAAAAGAACAAATAAAAATGTTAAAAAGAATTAATATAAAGCTGAATGAAGTCAAACAGCAAAAAAGATAAGTGGTCATAGATGGATCTTGATGTCCCTTCTAGCTGATACCTTTGGGTTTCATTGACTTTATCCTGAGTTTTTAAAGTGTGATATAAGGAGGCTGAGGTTGTGGCTCACTGGTAGAGTGCTTGCCTAGCATGGGTGAGGCACTAGGTTCAATTCTTAGCACCACATATAAATAAATTATAAACCGAAAAAAAAAAAAAAGTGTGATATAAGGACCCCAGAATCAATTACGGAGTCTAAGAAAAATGGAGATTCCCATCCTACTGCTGACCTTCAGAATCAGGAGTTGGCATGGGGCTCAGGACTCTGCCTTTTAACCCCCTTCTCCTCCCCCTCTTTCATTCACTCAATCCTGATGCACCCTAGACTTTAAGACCAATGGCTCTGAAGCCAGATGTGCAAATTCTGGTCTCGGCTCAGTCACTTACTGGCTGTGTGAGCTTAGTTTGCTTAACCTCTTTGTGCTTAATTGTTCTCACCTATAAGATAAAATGTTATGAGGCTTAAATTTAGTTAAGACATGGAAAGATCTCAGGAGGATGGTGCTTGGCCATAACAAATGCAGGATAATATTGATGATTTTGTTTCTATAAGAAGAGAGGTCATCCCAGAGGGCTGAACGCTCCCTGAGCCAGAGTTGTGGATCCTTTGTGTTGGGAGGCCAAACATATCCTGGAGCCTCCCAGTGCAAACATCAGAGCACGCCGAACCACATCAGTCCTGGAGCACTTATGTTTCTTCATCCCCATGTGAAAATCTTTGGCGAAGAAAAATCCCTGGGCCTATGATTCGGAAAATGTTTGCCCAGTTATGTGCATAAGAAAGTGGTTCTCAAGCTTGGCTAGAATCACCTAGTGGGGCTTTAAAAAAAATACCAGTTCTTAGGCCCTCACCCCCCAGAGATTTCAATACACTGAATATACTGGGATTTGCCCTGAGCATTTGGAATTTTAAACACTTCCCAGGTGATTTCAACATGGAATCAAGGTCAAAACCACTGATGTGAGATAAAAGTTACAACCCAGAGTGGGAGGAGGTTGGCTTTTCCCAGGAGGGAAAGGAGATGATTGACCTCACTGTCAGTCTTTCAGGACAGAGATTGGCCCTCAGCAGGGGCATCCTGGCACCTTGGAGGCTGGTCTTAAACCGGCAGGGCAGGAACTCTCATGTCTTTCTAGGCTTTTCTGATTGCAGAGGTTGGTCTTGCTTGAGGTGGCAAACTCAAAGGCAGAGTCTCCCAAAGGAAATCAGCTAGGAGCTGGGCACGGTGGCGGTGGCACGGAGACCCGGGAACAAAGGTGGATGCGTCCGAAGTTATCAGCCAGATTAGAAGGGAGCCTAGTTGTTCTGACACCTCTCCGCCTGTTTGAATGTGAGACCCAGAGGGAAATGGAAGTGCTACACGCTACTCGAAATGACACATGAAAGGACAGTATGGGATTAGCAAGAAGATCTTTGCTGGAATATTCTAGATAGATCTGGCTTGTCTGAATAGTTCTGCATCAGGATCTTACAACGAGGTTGCATCTACGAGGACCGACCATCAGGGTCGTGGTCACCCAAGGGCTTATGGATTCATTTCAAAGGTGACCCATTCACACAGCTGCTGGCAGGAGGCCACAGTCTCTCACTCCATCTCCTTAGACTGTTTCAGCCTCATGGCTGCTGGCTTCCCCTACAGCAATGACCAGACAGGGAGAGAGGGAGAGAGGGAAGCTGTAATATGCCTGAGACCTAGTTACTGAAATCAAACATGGAATCAGGCATCATTCCTTCTGCCACATTTGGTTAGCTAGAACCAGGTACCTGAGACCAGTGTAGTCAGGAGGAGAGGAATTAGATTGCCATTTGAAGGGAAGTTGGCCACAGGATCCATGGCATATTCAAGTTTCAGCTGAAATGACAACACTGCCTGGGAACATGTCCCTGGCCTAGGAGCATCCAAGTGGGATTTACAGCAGTCCTCCAGCCTTCCACAGCACGCGGGCCTTTCTCCATCATCGCAATTTGCTTCTGTTGAACTAGCAGCTTACAACCTGCCCCTTCTCCTCAACCGGAAGTAACACGGAGACTAAGTATTCTTATTCCTAGTGCCTAGTACAGTGCTTCTCGCTGAGAAGATTCTCAAGAAATATTTATTTTAAAACGTACCCAGCTCTGGTACCAAGTAGCTGAGTGGTGCTTTGGTGAGTCGACCACCATCCATTGGACTTCCATTCCCCATCTATTATAGTGCAGGTGTTGAATTACTCCATTTCCCAATGAGTTCCTAGTGGGGTCTACAAGGAGAAGTTTGCATGGCACAAAGAGATTGATTCTGTGGCTATATCAGTTATTTATTGCTTTAATACAGGACTCCAAAATTTAAGTCTGCCAATGACCATGAGTTATTGATTTTTACCTTCTGTGGATGGTCTGGGTTCAGCTGAGTGGTTCTTCTGCCTCCCGAGTGACGCAGGTTGTGTACATGTGCAAATTCATCTAGGGACTTGGTGGGACCTAGAACATCCAAGATGATGTCTAATCCCCTACTGGACCTCTAATCATTTAGGAGTCCAGCCCAAGTGGCTTCACAGCACAGCAACCGGCTTCTGAAAGCACAAAAGGAAATGCTGTCAGGCCTCTAGGGTCACCCCTGAGACGAACAGCATGTGACTTCTGTGATGTGACAGGCACAAGACCCGCCAGCGTGAAGTGTGGGGAAAACAGACTCCAGCTCAGACCGGGGGCGGCCTGTGGACACAGGGTGGGAGCAGGTGTCGACAGCCAGATCTAGAGCAGCAGCCCACAGATATTTGGAAATATAAGGTCCAACAAAGTCAAAAGGATTGGTTGATTTGTTTTAACCTGAGGGATTTCTCAAAGGTTTTAAAATACTCATGATGATCATGAATCTCCCAAATGGCAAAATTTCCCCCAATTTATCAGTCGGTGGATCTCTTTATGATTCCTTCCTTTGTCTTTTCATCTTGAAGAACTAACATTACAACAGAAGGTCTTTAATGGATTTTCCAGCCCTACAACCTTTCTAATTTCCAGACAGAATGGATGTTTTCCAATTTGGATGAGGGGGGAATAAAAGGCCAGGGCAGAGAGCCCCTGGCTTCAGATTCCTTTGGTGCTGTAAACACTATGGAAACGTCATGTGCTCCTTTTCCCCTGGATCTTTGCTGGCTTCTTTCTGGCTAACTGGACTCTGACCCTCCTTCCCTCCTCCTAGAGTGATGCAAAGGGAGAGGGGTGGCTCTCTAATTTCAACACTGGGGAGGTTACCATGAACTTTGCAAACTACAGAGACCAGGCCTGCTCCCGATAGCTCCCTGCTCTCTGGAAAGCTCAATGGGATTGTCACTTCGGGTTTGCCAGTTGAGGCCAAGCCCACCCACGGGCACGGCTCCATTCTCAGTGCACATTCATCCCGTGCCCAGCTCAAGGCCTGCAGGAATGAGGATATCATCATCTGAGCAGAGCTCCCTCCCTGCTGAGAATACCCGACAAAGACACAGTGCTGCAGTCAGGCGTGCTCTTCTCTATGAGGCTACCTGGCATCCCAAGGAAACTCTTTTTAATTTTTTTTTAATTTTACTTGTTCTTTTTAGATATACATAGCAGCAGAGTTTATTTTGGCATACTATATGGAGTATACATAGAGTATAACTTATTCCAATTAGGATTGTATTCTTGTGGTTGTACATGATGCATAGTAATCCTGGTATTCAAACACAAGACTATGAAAGTTGTGTCCAGTTAATTCTACTGTCCTTACTGTTCCCCTCCTCATTCCCTTCCCTTCATTCATCTTTGTCTAATCTGGTGGATTTCTATTCTTCCCCTCCCTACCACCCTTGTTGTGGGTTAGCATCCATATATCAGAGAGAACATTCACATTTGTTTTTTGCGGGGACTGGCTTATTTCACTTAGCATGATATTCTCCAGTTCCATCCATTTACTGACAAATGCCATAACTTCTTTCTTCTTTATGTCTGATATAATATTCCATTGTCTATATATGCCACATTTTCTTTATCCATTCATTTGTTGAAGGACAGATTCTTAAGTTGGTTCCACAGTTTAGCTATTGTGAATGGAGCTGCTATAAACATTGATGTGGCTGCATCACTGTAGTATGCTGATTTTAAGTCCTTTGGGTATAGACTAAGGAGTGGGATAACTGGATCGAATGGGGATTTCATTCCAAATTTTCTAAGGAATCTCCATACTGCTTTCCATAGAGGTTGCACCACGTTGCCAAAGCAATCCTTAGTGAGAAAAGTGATGCAGGAGATATCACAATATGGAACCTTAAATTATGTTACAGGGCTATACTAAACAAAATGGTATGGTGTTGGCACCAAAATAGACATGAAGAACAATGGTACAGAATAGAAGACACAAGAGACAAACCCACATAAATACAGTTATCTTATAGTAGACAAAGGCACCATAAGCATACGTTGGAGAAAAGATAACCTCTTCAACAAATGGTGCTGGGAAAACTAGAAATCCATAGTAGTAGAATGAAATTAAACCTTAAGGAAACCCCCCCCCCTTTTTTTTTTTTTTGGTACTAGAGATTGAACCTAGGGACAGTCAACCACTGAGCCACATCCCCAGCCCTTTTTTATATTTTATTTAGAGATGGGATCTCATTAAGTTGCCTAGAGCCTCTCTAAGTTGCTGATGCTTACTTTGAATCCTCCTGCCTCAGCCTCCTGAGCCGCTGAGATTACAGGCATGCTCCAGCCCAAGGAAACTCTTAAAGTTCTCCCAGGAATCCTGCAGGGCCAGGGCTACCACAAGAGATTGTTTCACCTACAAATATGTGGGTGAAAGACAGCTTCCCTGGGCTTGGCTCCTGGTCATCACTATGTGATCAGTCAGTGAAGAAATTCCCATATTTGAGGTTAAGTTCAGGGAGTATAGCTAGAAAATTTGTCTTTTACACATAAAGGTGAAAATTGCCATGATAAGGTCTTTCCTACATCACAATGAGATAAAGATCAAGGAAAAAAATTTAGAAGGTACAAAATGAAATCAAAACATAAGTTGGAAGATTGAAAAAAACAATTTCAGAGGTTTCTTCCAATTCTAGGATTCTATCATCCTTTTTCTGCCTCATGACCCCTATCCACAAAGATAGATGCACAGAACAGAAAACAAATCATTCTGTTTTGTTTCTCTTTAAAAAAACTAGTTCTAAATATAGGGAGGAGGTGGGTAACAATAAAGCTGCAGATTATCTGTGGATTCTCATCTGTGTTCTCTGGATTCCCTACAACCACTCTTTTTTTGTTGTTTTGGGATCTTTGGAAAACACAAGGAAATAGAAATAAAAAAGAAAGAAAGAAAATAGAACTCACATATAATCATCCAAATATCATGCTTTGTATTATCCAATGATAAGATAATGAATGCTTGGGAATATACTCTTTTAGAATATATTTATTGTATATATACAAATATGCTATACATATATTGTACATATACCATGTGTTTCTAATTTTGATTGTATCAAATGTGTGCAGGTGTGTGAATATACATACACATATTTTTAATAAATATTGAAAATGTATATGCAATTTTGGTCCTATTTTCATTCAGAGAAATTACTATTTTGGCTACGTAGTAGTACATCAGCTATTTGCAAGTCTTTTATTTTGTATATCTCTCCCTGTTCTTTGCATATATATTTGTACATAAGCCTTTGTATCTCTAGTTATTTCATGATGTAATATTCCTAAACCATGGAATTAACTAAGTTCAGGAAAAAATTTTGACATTTATCATACACACTAAGAAATGACACTTGAGAAAAGCTGTACTAAGTTCTCCTCCAGCATGCAGTACATAAGAGGGACTGTTTAATCACTGCTTTGCAGATATTAACAGATTACTTCATCTTTTCCAATATGAAAAATGTATCTGACTTTGGTGCTAATTTTCATCTCATAACCAGTAGTAAGAACATTTTATGCATGTGTATATATTTGCGTGTGTGTATATGCATATATATGTGTATAAGTATATATGTAAATATATATATATTTGGTTCCTTCCTTTCTTTTACTAAGTATGCAGTTATAGTCTTCACCTAAGAATTTATTTTTTTATGTTTTACTTATCAATTTTAGAATTTTTCTTATGTATAGAACATTCTTCCTTTTCTTCAATCATCTTGAAAATATTTCTTCAAATTTTCATTTGCTGACACTGATCCTTGGGCCGAGTACGGGATTTCAGAAGGGGAAGGAAGCGGTACAGTCCCATCCCCCACAGCGGACACTCCACCGAGGCAGTCAGGGGCCACCACCCGGGAAAGCTGAAGGATACACCGCCACTCTCCGACAGATTGCAACATCAAAACAGGTTTGTGTCAATCAGCTCACCCCCAGACATTGGGAACTCACAGAAAATCTCTCCTAGGCTTTCCGGGGGAGGGAGCATCAAAGTGAGCCTGCATAAAGACTAGGGGGAAACTAGAGACACCTGACCTCCAATCCCTCCTCCCAGTAGCAGCCAAAAGGAAACCTGGCTAGCCAACGCTGGGGGAGGGGCAAGCAGGAAAAATCAAAGTGATAGAGTGCCTGGGATCCCAATAGCCAGCAGCAGGACCCCGGAGATCCAGGCCGACTGATTCGCGCGGCCTGCCCCGTGGCTACAGAAGGCGTGGCACCACAGAGAAGTGATTAATTAGCAAGCAGGGAGATTAGGGACTGCCATTAGGTGGAATCCCGCCAGCCAAGCCCACACTGATCCTTGGGCCCAGTACGGGATTTCAGAAGGGGAAGGAAGCGGTACAGTCCCATGCCCCACAGCGGACACTCCACCGAAGCAGTCAGCGGCCACCATCCGGGAAAGCTGAAGGATACACCACCACTCTCCCGCAGAGTGCAACATCAAACCAGCCAGCAGCAGGACCCTGGAGATCCAGGCCGACTGAATCGCGCGGCCTGCCCCGCGGCTACAGAAGGCGTGGCGCAGCAGAGAAGCGATTAATTAGCAAGCAGGGAGATTAGTGACTACCATTAGGTGGAATCCCGCCAGCCAAGCCCACACTGACCCTTGGGCTGAGTACGGGATTTCAGAAGGGGAAGGAAGCGGTAGAGCCCCAACCCCCACAGAGGACACTCCACCGAGGCAGTCAGCGGCCACCATCTGGGAAAGCTGAAGTATACACCACCAATCTCCAACAGATTGCAACATCAAAACAGACTACAACATCAAAACAGAGGTCACTCCACTGAGGCAGTCAGCGGCCACCATCTTGGAAAGCTGAAGTATCCACCACCACTCCCCGACAGATTGCAACAACAAAACAGGAGAAACCAAGACTAACAGGAGAAACCAGCAGACTAGAGGCAAGACCCTGGCGAGTGGGCGGCTGGAAACCGCAGGCCCGCCGGCGACAGTTCACCCACTGCCTGCGTAACTGGGCGGTAGGAGAACGCCACCCGCAGAGGACCGATCACCCGCCAGCGGCCTGTGATACTGGGCGGCTGGAGACTGCCTGCCTGCCGTGACTAGGAACCGAAATCAAACAGAGGCAGTCCAGTCACACCCCCCTTTAGGACACCCCAGCAAGGAGCCTGGGGCCCGCCATAGCAGAGCAGTGTTGTCACTGGAGCTCGGAAGTCAGAATTCCTTCCCAGCGGAATCCAAGTTAGCAGGCATAGTTTAACAACACAAAGGAGAGACATCAGAGTAATACAGAACCAAAATAAAGCTATAGAAGAGAGCAGAAACACGACAATCAAAAAGAGCTGGGAAGTAACGTGGACAACATGAGAAAACAAGGGAAAAAAGGAGTACAAGCAATGCAAGACAACTTAATGCTACAGGAGGACATAGAAACATCAGAAGCAGGGATAGGGAAAGAACTCAAGGCATACCTAACTCAAATGGAAAGGAATATTAGAGAAGACGTGAGACAGCAAGTCCAAGCCATAAAAGTATATTTTGAAAATGAATTAAACAAACAAATTCAAAGAGCAAAGAATGAGCTCTACCAGGAGATAGAGATCTTAAAAAAAATCAAACGATAATCCTAGAATTGCAGGAAACTATAAACCAAATTAAAAATTCAAACGAGAATATTACAAATAGACTTGATCAAGTAGAAGTCAGAACATCAGATAATGAAGACAAGGTTTATCAACTTGAAAAGAGTATAGTCAACACAGAAAAGATGCTTAAAACCCACGAGCAATCTATTCAAGAGATATGGGACGTCATAAAAAAACCAAATTTGAGAGTCATTGGGATAGAAGAAGGAACAGAGATTCAAACCAAAGGAATGGACAGCATATTAAATGAAATAATTGTAGAAAACTTCCCAGAGATGAAAGATAGAATGGATTGCCAAATCCTGGAAGCCTACAGGACCCCAAACATTCAAAACCATAATAGACCAACTCCAAGACACATAATAATGAAGATAGCCAACATACAGAACAAGGAGAGAATATTAAAAGCTACGAGAGAAAAGAGGCAGATCACATTCAGGGGTAAACCAATTAGGTTAACAACTGATTTCTCATCACAGACTTTGAAAGCGAGGAGATCCTGGAACAATGTATTTCAAACACTGAAAAATAATGGATTCCAACCAAGAATATTGTATCCAGCAAAATTGAGCTTCAGATTTGACAACGAAATTAAAATCTTTCATGATAAACAAAAGCTAAAAGAATTCACAGCAAGAAAACCAGCACTGCAAAGTATTTTGAGCAAAATACTACAAGAAGAGGAATTGAAAAATAGTGCACAAAACCAATAACGGGAAGTAGCTCAGTAAAGGGGGAGGAAAATAACCAAAAAGTAAAATTAGCCAAACTAAAATAAATAAATAAAGAAGCATGACTGGAAGTACAAATCATATCTCAATTGTAACCTTAAATGTTAATGGCCTAAACTCACCAATCAAGAGACATAGGCTAGTAACCTGGATCAAAAAAATAAATCCAACAATATGCTGCCTTCAGGAGACTCATATGATAGGAAAAGACATACACAGGCTGAAGGTAAAAGGTTGGGATAAATCATACCACTCACATGGCCCTCGGAAACAAGCAGGAGTGGCCATACTCATATCGAATAAAATCAACTTCAATCCTAAGTTAATCAAGAAAGATAAAGAAGGGCACTATACACTGTTAAAAGGAACCATCCACCAACAAGACATAACAATTATCAATGTGTATGCACCAAACAATGGAGCTGCAACGTTCATAAAACAAACCCTCCTCAAGTTCAAGAGTCAAATAGACCACAACACAATAATTATGGGTGACTTCAACACACCGCTCTCGCCATTAGACAGATCCTCTAGACAAAAATTGAATAAAGAAACTATAGAACTCAACAGCACAATCAACAACCTAGACTTAACCGACATATATAGAATATATCAACCATCATCAAGTGGATACACGTTCTTCTCAGCAGCACATGGATCCTACTCAAAGATAGACCATATATTATGCCATATGGCAACTCTTAGTAAATATAAAGGTGTGGAGATTATACCATGCACCATATCTGACCATAATGGAATGAAATTGGAAATCAATTATAAAAGAAGGAAGGAAAAACCCTACACCACATAGAAAATGAACAATATGTTATTGAATGATCAATGGGTTACAGAAGACATAAAGGAGGAGATGAAAAAATTCTTAGAGTCAAATGATAATACAGACACAACATACCGGAATCTATGGGACACAATGAAAGCAGTTTTAAGAGGGAAATTCATTTCTTGGAGTTCTTTCCTCAAAAAAAGAAAAAACCAACAAATAAATGAACTCACACTACGCCTCAAAAAATCTAGAAAAGGAAGAGCAAAACAACAGCAAATGTAGTAGAAGACAAGAAATAATTAAAATTAGAGCAGAAATCAACGAAATTGAAACAAAAACAACCATTGAAAAAATAGATAAAACTAAAAGTTGGTTCTTTGAAAAAATAAATAAGATAGACAAGCCCTTAGCCATACTAACGAAAAGAAAAAGAGAGAGAACTCAAATTACTAACATACGGGATGAAAAAGACAATATCACAACAGACACTACAGAAATACAGAAGATAATTAGAAAGTATTTTGAAACCCTATATTCCAATAAAATAGAAGATAGTGAAGATATCGATAAATTTCTTAAGGCATATGATTTGCCCAGATTGAGACAGGAAGACACACAAAATTTAAACAGACCAATAACAAAGGAAGAAATTGAAGAAGCCATCAAAAGACTACCAACCAAGAAAAGCCCTGGACCGGATGGGTATACAGCGGAGTTCTACAAAACCTTCAAAGAAGAATTAATACCAATACTTTTCAAGCTATTTCAAGAAATAGAAAAAGAAGGAGTTCTTCCAAACTCATTCTATGAGGCCAACATCACTCTGATCCCAAAACCAGACAAAGATACTTCAAGGAAAGAAAACTACAGACCAATATCTCTAATGAACTTGGATACAAAAATTCTCAATAAAATTCTGGCGAATCGAATACAAAAACATATCAGAAAACTTGTGCACCATGACCAAGTAGGATTCATCCCTGGGATGCAAGAATGGTTCAATATACGGAAATCAATAAATGCTATTCACCACATCAATAGACTTAAAGACAAGAACCATATGATCATCTCGATAGATGCAGAAAAAGCATTTGACAAAGTACAGCATCCCTTTATGTTCAAAATACTAGAAAAACTAGGGATAACAGGAACTTACCTCAACATTGTAAAAGCTATATATGCTAAACCTCAGGCTAGCATCAACCTAAATGGAGAAAAATTGAAGGCATTCCCTCTAAAATCTGGAACAAGAGAGGGTTCCCTCTATCACCACTTCTATTCAATGTAGTTCTCGAAGTATTAGCCAGAGCAATTAGACAGACAAAAGAAATTAAAGGCATAAAAATAGGAAAAGAAGAAGTTAAATTATCGCTATTTGCGGATGACATGATAATATACTTAACAGACCCAAAAGGGTCTACAAAGAAGCTTCTAGAGTTAATAAATGAATTCAGCAAAGTGGCAGGTTATAAAATCAACACGCATAAATCAAAGGCATTCCTGTATATCAGCAACAAAACCTCTGAAATGGAAATAAGGAAAACCACTCCATTCACAATATCCCCAAAGAAAATAAGATACTTGGGAATCAACCTAACAAAAGAGGTGAAAGATTTATACAATGAAAACTACAGAACCCTAAAGAGAGAGATAGAAGAAGATCTCAGAAGATGGAAAAATGTACCCTGTTCATGGATAGGCAGAACTAACATCATCAAAATGGCGATATTACCCAAAGTTCTCTACAGGTTTAATGCGATGCCAATCAAAATCCCAACGGCATTTCTTGAAGAAATAGATAAAGCAATCATGAAATTCATATGGAAAAACAAAAGACCCAGAATAGTAAAAGCAATTCTAAGCAGGAAGTGTGAATCTGGAGGTATAGCGATACCAGAGTTCAAACTGTACTACAAAGCAATAGTAACAAAAACAGCATGGTACTGGTACCAAAACAGGCGGGTGGACCAATGGTACAGAATAGAAGACACAGAGACTAATCCACAGAGTTACAACTATCTTATATTTGATAAAGGGGCTAAAAACATGCAATGGAGGAAGGATAGAATCTTCAACAAATGGTGCTGGGAAAATTGGAAATCCATATGCAACAAAATGAAATTGAATCCCTTTCTCTCACCAGCCACAAAAGTTAACTCAAAATGGATCAAGGAGCTAGATATCAAACCAGAGACACTGCGTCTGATAGAAGAAAAAGTTGGCTACGATCTACATATTGTGGGATCGGGCTCCAAATTCCTTAATAGGACTCCCATAGCCCAAGAGTTAACAACAAGAATAAACAAATGGGACTTACTTAAACTAAAAAGTTTTTTCTCAGCAAGAGAAACAATAAAAGAGGTAAATAGAGAGCCTACATCCTGGGAACAAATTTTTACCCCCCACACATCAGATAGAGCCCTAATATCCAGAATGTACAAAGAACTCAAAAAATTAAATAATAAGATAACAAATAATCCAGTCAACAAATGGGCCAAGGACCTGAACAGACACTTCTCAGAGAAGGACATACAATCAATCAACAAGTACATGAAAAAATGCTCACCATCATTAGCAATCAGAGAAATGCAAATCAAAACCACCATAAGATACCATCTCACTCCAGTAAGATTGGCAGCCATTATGAAGTCAAACAACAATAAGTGTTGGCGAGGATGTGGGGAAAAGGGTACACTTGTACACTGCTGGTGGGACTGCAAAATGGTGCGGCCAATTTGGAAAGCAGTATGGAGATTCCTGGGAAAGCTGGGAATGGATCCACCATTTGACCCAGCTATAGCCCTTCTCAGACTATTCCCTGAGGACCTTACAAGAGCGCACTATAGGGATATGGCCACATCAATGATTATAGCGGCACAATTCACAATAGCTAGACTGTGGAACCAACCTAGATGCCCTTCAATAGATGAATGGATAAAAAAAATGTGGCATCTATATACAATGGAGTATTATGCAGCACTAAGAAATGACAAAATCATAGAATTTGCAGGGAAATGGATGGCATTAGAGCAGATTATGCTAAGTGAAGCTAGCCAAGCCCTAAAAAACAAATGCCAAATGTCTCCTCTGATATAAAGAGAGCAACTAAGAACAAAACAGGAAGGAAGAGCATGAGGAAAAGACTAACTGTAAACAAAGACGAATGGGGGGAGAGAAAGGGAGAGAGAAGGGAAAGGATATGCAAATGGTAGGAGACCTTCAATGATACACAAAAGTATAAGAGGTTATGATGGGCAAGGGGGAGGGGTAAAAAAGGGAGAGAATTGAACAACAGCAGAGGAGGCAGAGAGGGAAGGTGGGAGGGGAGGGGAGGGGGGATAGTAGGGGTTAGGAAAGGTAGCAGATTAAGACAGTGACTAATATGCCATTATGTAAAAATGTGAGTATGTAACAGATGTGATTCTGCTATCTGTATTTGGGGTAGAAATGGGAGTTCAAAACCCAATGGAGTCAAATGTATGAAAGATGATTTATCAAGAGCTCTGTAATGTTTGGAACAATCAATAAAAAAAAATAAAAATAAATAAATAAATAAAGTTGTAAAAAATAATTTCATTTGCCTTCTAAACTTGATGTGGTCAAACTCATCTTTTATTTGTCTTTTTGTTTTCTTCAATTTTCTTCCGATTTAAAAAAAAAAAAGTCCTGATTGTTGGATCAATTAAACGGCCACTTATATTTCCCTCTCCTTTTATGGTTTTCAGTTTCCAAGATTCTGTGGAATCCAATCAGAATTTAGTTTGTCCTGAGATGATAAGTGTGGGATGTGGTTTTCTTCTCCCCAACTACCAAGAAAACATGCTAATTCATCCTCGCTCAGAGGGCCAGAGATCTTTCAGAGCTGAATACTTTGAAGTCTCAGTCTATATGCTTGAATTATAGGTCTAGTATATATTAAAAGTAGTAGAGTGAGCCGCTTATTATCACTTTTATCTATTTTTGTCACGTTTTTCTTCCAAATGAACTTTGGAATCATTATGTCATGTTTAAATGGATCTAGTTTAAAACAAAGAGCGACTTTGAAAGTAATGCACAACTTTCCCATCCAAAAACCACAGGATCTGTTCAGAATAAAACTCTCTCAGTGAAACTGGGTAGTTTTCTTCTTATAGATCCTAGGCATTTCTTGTTACTGTTGGGCTTACATACTCTGCTGGGATTTTTTCAAAACATATTATCAGATCTTTTAACTGGAAATTACTAGCATTCAAAAAATCTAGTCATTTTTGCTTATTTATCTATATCAGGCAATTCTGCTGATCTTTCTTATCAACCTATAAGATTTTCCATCAGTTATGCAGTTTTCTAGCCCTCTAATTATATAATTTGTAAATGGTGGGAATGAGCCTCCTAGTCAATAATTATTCCACTATTTACTATTGTGTGTACTATTCTCACATAGGGTGAGTGGGTGTCCTTTCTTTATTCCTAATATTTAATGGAAATGCCTCTTGTGTTTCACTGTTACTACGAAGGAAGAAGTAATGTTAAGGGATATCCTATTACTTCTGGATTCCTAATGTTAAAAAACTGAAGTGGGTGTTTAGTTATGTCTAATGCCTTTTAGCATCCAATGAGATTAGCATTAGTAATATATTACCATATCTCATTCATTATGAAATACATTGTCATTTCAAAGCTGCTGAAATATGAAAAAGAAAAGGTACATTTTAGAATGGAGACAGATGTCCTAACATTAAACCATAAAGGACAGGCTCTGCTATTTTATGGAGAAATGTGCTTTTTATTATTTGAATTTGGTTTGCTCAAATTTAATTTGGAATTTTAAAACTTACATTCACATATGATATTATTTTATGGTTCTTTTATATACTATATTTGTCAGGTTTTTATATTGATTGGGGTGTCTCTAGTTTCATAAAAGGAATCAGTTAGCTTTCTCATTTTTTTCTTTCCCAGGAATTGTTTAGATAGCATAAGAATTAAGGTCCCTGGAAGATTGAAATAGCACATTGGTAAAAGTTTCTTTTCTCAAACCCTTGGTTAAGAAACAGAATTTTGAGAAATTCTTTACTTTTGTGATTATTGATCTCTTCTGATTTTCTATTTTTCAAATCAAAGTTGAACTTTTATATTTTCCAGAAATATTATTATTTCCTCCGAGACTGTTATTTTTTGGCAAGGAAATGTGCACAATATTTGCTTAATCTTTTTTTTTAAATCTGTATCCTTTGATTTATCCCTTTTCTTATCCTTAATTTTATTTGTGTTCTTTTTCCTTATTTATATTTATGAGAGATTTGCCCTTTATTTCAAAGCATAAGTTATTGTATTTACTTTTTGTGTTTTCTTATTCATTATTAATCCTTTAATCTTGACTTCTTTTTTTCCTCTGCTGGTTTTATTTAAGTTGGATTTTAATAACTTCTGACATTGAGTATTCATCAGTTTACTTTAGTTTTATGTAATAATATTATTAATATATTACATAACATTAACATAAGGCAACAACTATACCTATGAAGAAAAAACTGGCCATGTCATACCCATTTGTATACATAATATTCTCATTTTCATTATTTTCTAAAAAGCCTCTAAATTATTTTCTAAATAACATTCTGATTTCTTTTTGAGTCAAAATTATTTAGATGTGTATTTTTTTAAATTACTAACTTAGGATTTTGGGTTTATATATGTCTTTCTCTCCATATTTATATTTTAGCTTTACCATATACTATTGCTGGAGAATTTTGGCTTTTGAGAAGGTTTTAATTTATTTTTGTTTTTAAAGAGCCTGTTATAATGATCAATTTTATGACTATTTCATGCATGTTTGCAAAGAAGATGCAGTCTTCCTTGGTAATGTATAAAACATTTACTATCTAAATTCAGTCTTTTAAATTATGTTGTGGTTACCTATCCTGTACAATAGCTGTTAAATACTAAAAGGCTGCTTCTCATGGCCTGAAGCTGGTCTTTCTCTACTCTGTCACCCACTTCTGCTGTTTTAAAGATCATGACAGTCATGTGGGGTGGATGGGCATATATTATTTTTATACTTTGATTGTCTATTTCTCCTTTCATCATTATAAAAGGACTCTTTATATCCCATGTAATACAGTTTGCTTTGAGATCTACTTAGTGTAAAATTTACATTGCCACCCTGATTTCCTTTGGTTTACATTTCCTGGGTATATCTTTTCCCATGTTTTGTTAAGATTTCTGCTGTACTTGGTACATAGTTGGATATTTTAAAACTATTTGAAAATACTTTATTTTTAATAAGAGGTAAGTCATTTATGTTTATAGTAAATAATGATATACTTAAGTGTTCTGCATTTACATACCTTTTGACTTCTACTTTTAAATTTCGTTTATTCTTTCTTCTCTTTTTGTTACCGGAATGGTACTTCATTTGATTTCATATGCTTCTTGACTTATATGTTTTTATACTTGACTTATTTTTATGACTGATTATTTTTAACTTTTTTCTACCTGATTTTTATTACATATTTTTCTCATTATTGATATTTGAACTCCTTTGACCCACTAATTCATAAAAAGATAATTTATGATACATTTTATGCCTTGAATTATCATCCATTTCCAAATTTTATGTGTAGTTTTAGGGTTAGATGCGATCATTCTGGATTATTTTCTCCCAAGTTTGTGAGTAAGTTTATAAAAGTTACTTAAACATTATTGCATTCATTCATCTATACATTCAAATAAATGTATACTGAACATCTACTATACAGTAGTTATCAGAGATAAAGCAGTGAACCAAATCAGAAAAATCCTAACTCCATGAAGCTTAATTCTGACAGTGGAGATGGACATAAATATGTAATAAGGATTAAATTAATAAATAAAATAGCTCAGGATAATGGAATAGAATAATGGATTAGAAGAACCAGTGTTGGTTGTCTGCAGGAGCCTCTTTGTGGAGATGTTATCGGAGCCATCACCTGGATAATCAGATAGAGTTGGTTATGTAGATATGGGGAAGAATTTTCCAGCAGGAGGACTAAGTGACAACTTGGCATAATAATCAAAGAAATGAAAGAAGAACACTGAAACTAAAGTATAGAGAGCTATGGCAGTGGTGATCTACATCCCTCGGCGTGATCTACATCCCTCGGGCAGCTTCTTGGTAGCAGGTTGACCAATAAGAACCTTGGTTTCCTTAGAAGATGGAAAGACATCCCATGTTCTTGTATAGGCTAATATTGTCAAATGGCCATACTAACAAAAGTGCTATATAGATTTAATGTAATTCCTATTAAAATTCCAATGACATTCTTCATAGAAACAGAAAAAGCAGTCATGAAATTCATTTGGAAAAATAGGAGGCCCGGAAGAGCCAAAGCAATTCTCAGTGAGAAAAGTGAAGCAGGAGTTATCACAATACTAGATTTAAACAATATTACAGAGCTGTCGTAACAAAATCAGCATGGTGTTGACACCCAACAGACATGAAAACCAATGGTTCAGAATAAAAGACACAGAGACAAACCCACATAGCTATACTTATCTCACACTAGATGAAGGTGCCATAAACATACATTGGAGAAAAGATAACCTCGTCAACAAATGGTGCTGGGAAAACCAGAAATCCATACATAGCAAAATGAAATTAAACCCCTATTCTCTCACCCTGTACAATACTCAACTCAAAGTGGTTCAAGGACCTAAGCATTAGACCAGAGACCCTGTGTCTATTAGAAGAAAAAGTAGGCTCAAATGTCTATCATGTTGATTTAGGAAGAATTCCTCAATAAGACTCTTAAAGCACAAGAAGTAAAATCAAGAATCAATAAATGGGATGGTATCAAACTCAAAAGCTTCTTCACAGCAAAGGAAACAGTCAAGAAGAGAGATTCTATAGAATGGAAGAAAAATCTTTGCTATCTGCATCTCAGATAGAGCATTGATCTCCAAGATGTATAGAGAATTCAAAAAATTTAACACCAATAAAAAGATCAATACATGGGCAAAGAAGCTGAACAGACACTTCACAGAAGAAATACAGTCAAGTCAAGAAATACAGTCAAATATTCAACATCCCTAGCAATTAGAGAAATGCAAAATAAAACTACTCTAAGATTTCATCTCACTCCAGTCAGAACGGCAGCTAATAAGAATACAAACAACTATAAGTGTTGGTGAGGATGTGGGGGAAAAGGCACACCCATACACTGCTGGTGGGATTCCAAATTGGTGTAGCCACTCTGGAAAGTAGTATGGAGATTCCTCAGAAAACTTGGAATGGAACCACTGTTTGACTCAGTTATCCCACTCCTCAGCCACTCCTCCGCGTATACCCAAAGTACTTAACATTATTGTACATGTTACATTGTACATAATACATTTTACAGTCAACATCTTGTTGGACATGATAAATATATACATTTTTTCAGTTTAAAATTAAAAAAAAATTAAAATAAGCAAAAGTTAAGATCATTCACAACTAGTAGGATGACCCCACAAGAATGGTAAAAGGAGTACTGCAGATTGAAATGAAAGGATACTAGAATAACTCAAAATCATAAAGAAAGGAAGATCTGATAAACATAAATACATAGACAAATATGAAAGCCAGTATTATTGTAGTTTTGGTGTGTAATTCTACTTTTACTTCCCATAAGATTTAAAAAAATTTTTTGTCTCCCACTTTCAATTATGTATAGAACATCTAGACAGATTAATAAGGAATCAGAGAACTTAAACCTTAAGAGTATGTGTGTTAGCATGTGTGTGTGTGTATGTGTGTGTGAGCATGTGTGTGTGTGTGTGTGTGTGTGTGTGTGTACTATATCTAACACCTCACAATATTAGAACACACAGGCATTTCAACTACACATGGGACATTTCCCACGATAGACCATATTTAAGACACAAAACAATTTTTAATTACTGTTTCAAATATCATAAAAGTATCTTCTCTGACCACAATGGAATGAAGCCAGAGATCAATAACAAAAGGAAAACTGAGAGATTCACATGCAAATGGAAATTAAACAACATACTCAAATAATCAGTGTGCCAAAGAAGAAATTACGAGGAAAATTAGAAAATAGTTTTAAATGAATAAAAGTGAAAATGTAAGTCACCAACACATATGAGATACAGCAAAAGAAGTGTTCAGAAGGAAGTTATAGCTGTGAATGATTGCATTAAAAAAGGAAGTTCTCAAAACAGCAGCCTAACTTTATAGTTTAAGGAATTTTAAAAACAAGAATAAACTAAATCCTAAGAGAGCACAAGGATTTAATTAATAAAGATAAGGCAGCGATAAATGAAACAGAGACAAACAATAGAACTGACAAACCGAAAGTTGGCTCTTTGAGAAGATTAAAAAATTAACAAATCTTTAGATACATGAATAAGGAAAGAGAGAATAAAATAAGTAACTAAAATTAGATATAAAAGAAAGGATATTCCTACCAACTTTACTGAGGATTTTACAACCAACTTTACTAAGGCTATTACTACCATCCTTAATTATAAGAGAATACTATGAATAATATATGCACCAACAAATTAGGAAAACTAGATGAAATGGACAGAGTCCAAGAAACATAAAAATTATCAATAGAGATAAAAGAAGAAGTTGAAAATCTCAAAGAACTTAAATAAACAAAGAGATTGGATCAATAATTAAATCAGTATTCAAAAACCTCCCTAAAATGGAAAATCCAGGGCCAGATGACTTCACAGGTAAATGCTAACAAACATATAAAACAGAATTAACACAAATCCTACCTAAACACTCCCAAGGATAGAAGAGAATGCTTTCTAACACATTCTAAGGCTAGGATGACCCTGTTACCAATGCCAGACAATCCCACAAGAAGAGAAAACTACTGACCAATATCATTTATGAATATAAAAGCAAAAATCCTGAATAAAATATACCAAGTTGATTCAACAAGATATTAAAAGGATCAAGTGAGATTTATTCTTGGAATGCCAGGGGGGTTCAGGGCTGCTAATGTAGCTCAGTGATAGTTCTTGCCTAGTATGTATGAGGTCCCACATTTGCATCATCCCCAGCACTGGGGCGGGTGGGGGTGGGGAGGAAAGAAAGAAAAGAGAGGGAGAAAAATAAAGAAAAAATTCATCAATCAGTGTAATAAAACATATTACACCAAAGGGTGAGGAAATGCATGATCTTCTCAATAGATACAGAGAAATAATTTTGTAAAATTCAATATCATTTCACGATTTTTAAAATTTTCATTTTTTAAAAAAAATAATGATTAAAAAAACTTTCAGTTGGAAGAATCTTTGTTTCAACTTGACACAGGGCATATATCAAAACCCACAGCTAACTTCCTACTCAACAGTGAAAGACTGAAAATTTTCCCCTACAATCAGAAACAAAACTCTCACCACTACAATTTGAAATTGTCCTAGCCAGTGCAATTAGGCAAGAAAAAGAAATAGAAAGCATTCAAAATTGAAAGGAAGAAGTAATCTCTATTTTCAGAGGACATAATTTAAAATACAGAAAATTCCAAAGAATACACATATGCAGATAGGTATACACACACACACACACACACACACACACACACACACACCACAAGCTAATGAACAAAATCAACAAGGCTGCAAAATCCAGATGTTTTTCTGTATGCCAGCAATAAACAATTCAAGAGCAAAATTAGGGAAGCAATTCCATTTATGATAACATCTAGAAGAATAGAATACACTAAGAAATAAACTTAGCAAAGGAGGTGAAAGACTAGTACACTGGAAACTCTGAGTCATTGCTGAAAGAAATGAAAGAAGGCCTGAAGAAATAAAAACGCATATCAATTTCCTAGACTGGTAAGGTAGCGTACTTATAGATTCAGTGCAACCCTTATCAAAATTCCAATGAACGTTTTGGCAGAAATGGAAAAGTCAATCCTCAGATTTATATAAAATTACAAGGAGCCTCAAATAGTCAAAACAACATTGAAAAAGAAAATCAAAGTTGAAAGGCTCATACTTTCCAATTTCAAAAGTTCCTACCAATCTGTAGTAATTGATATCATGTGATGCTGGCACAAGGTTAGATACGCAAATGAATGGAATAGAGCTGAGATTCAGAAATAAGTACAAATATCCATAACCAGTTGATTTTTCCCAAGGATGCCAAGACTGTTAAAGGAGAAAAGAATAATCTCTTCAAAAAATGGTGCTGGGAAGAGAAGGAACATTAAATGGATATAAGTAGAAAAGAAGTTAAATTATCACTGCTTGCTGATAACATGATACTACATCTAGAAGACCCAAAACACTTCACCAGAAGACTTCTAGAGCTAATAAACAAATTTAGTAAAGTAGCAGGATGCAATATCAACATGCAAAAATCAATGGCTTTCTTATATTCCAATAATAAACCTGCTGACAAAGAAATCAGGAAAACTATTCTGTTCCCAATAACCAACGCCGCCCCACAATGGGAATAAATCTAATCAAGGAGGTGAAAGACTTCTACAGTGAAAACTATAGAACACTGAAGAAAGAAACTGAAATAGACCCTAGAGGATGAAAAGACCTCCGTGTTCTTAGACAGGGAGAATTAATATTGCCAAAATGGCCATAGTACCAAAAGCGTCATACAGATTTAATCCAATCCCTATCAAAGTACCAATAACAGTTTTCACAGAACTAGAAAAAGCAGTTCCAAAATTCATTTGGAAGAATACAAAACTCAGTAGCCAATGGCATACTGAGAAAGGCAGGTGCTGCTGGAAGCATCACAATACCTAATCTCAAATTATACTACAGAGCTACAGTAATAAAAATGGCTTGGTGCTAACATCAAAACATACACGAAGATCAATGGAAAAGAATAGAGACAACCCTACATAGATATAGTCATCTGATACTTAACAAAGGTGCCAAAAACATATGTTGAAGAAAAGATAGTCTTTTTAATATTTATTTTTTAGGTGTAGATGGACACAACACAATGCCTTTATTTTTATGTGGTGCTGAGGATCGAACCTGGGTCCCACCTGTGCTAGGTGAGCGCTCTACCGCTGAGCCACAATCCCAGCCCCAAGATAGCCTTTTAAACAAATGGTAGTGGGAAAACTGGGATATCCATAGGTAGAAAAATAAAACTAGATCCCTATCTTTCACCCTGCACAAAAGTCAATTCAAAGTGTATCAAAAACCTAGGAATTAGACCAGAAACTTCACAACTGCTAGAAGGAAACATAGGATCAACATTCCAACCTGTTGCTGCAGGCACAGACTTCCTTAAGACCACTAAAGCCCAAGAAATAAAACCAAGAACCTATTAGTGGGACAGCATCAAATTAAAAAGCTTCTTCACAGCAAATGAAATGATCTAAAGCATAAAGAGAGAGCCTGCAGAATGAAAGAATATCTGTGCCAGCTACTCCTCTGATAGGGAATTAATATCCAGGATAAGGAACCAGAAATAAAATAAAAAATAACCCAATCAATAAACGGGCAAAAGAACTTAGCAAACATTTCTCAAAAGAAGAAATGCAAATGGCCAACAAATATATGAGAAAATTCTCAACATTCCTGGCAATCAGGGGAATGCAAATGAAAACTAACATTGAGATTTCATCTCACTCCAATTAGAATGATAATTATCAAAAATACAAATAATGATATAGGCTGGTGAGTATGTGGGGGAAAGGCACACTCATGCATTGTTGATGAGACTGCAAATTAGTGCAACTACTCCGGAGCAGGTTGAAGATTCCTCAAAAAACTAGGAAAGGAACCACCATGCAACTCAACTATCCCACTTTCAATATTTATAAAAAAAAAACACACCCTAAAATCAGCATATTATATTGATAGAAGTACATCAGTGTTTATGGCAGCACAATACACAGTAGTCAAGTTATGGAGCCAGCCCAGATGCTGTCAACAGATGAATGAATAAGGAAATGTGATATACATCACATTTAGTATATATATCATTTTGTTTATATAGACCACATTATATATATACATACATATATATGTACAAAAAAAATTTATTCAGTCATAAAGAAGGTTGAAATTATAGCATTTGCTAGTAAATACATGGAGAACATGATGCTAAGTAAAATCAGTAAGATTCAGAAAATCGATGGTCTCACATGCAAATGCTAGAACGAAATAAGGGAAAAGGCAGAGGACATCATAAAAATGAAAGGTAGATCAGTGCAGTGGAACAGAGGAGTTGTGGGGAGCCACAAGGGACAGAAAGGGGAGGAATTGCGGAATGAGGTTGACCAAATTATTCTGAGCACAATGTGATCATACCACAGTGGATCCCACCTTTATGACACTTATTGAGCACTAATTTATAAAAACAATAAATAGATGGAAGAAGGTCCAGAAGAGTAGAGGAAGGGGAACAAACATGTGCAGGGGAGAAGAAGAGAGAAAGGAGATCCTGGGGAGTGAAATGGAGCAAATAATATTCCAGGTACGTGTGATTATGTCTAAATGACCCCCACTAGTGTGTCTAGCTATCATGCACTAATTAAAACATTTTTAAATGGTGCTGGGGCAACTGGATAATGACATGCTAAAGAATGAAGTTAGGCACCATGACATATCCCTGAAATCCAAGCAATTCGGGAGGCTGAAACAGGAGGTTTGCAAGTTCAAGGCCAGCCAGGGCAACTTAGTGAGATCTTGCCTCAAAAATAAAATTAAAAGGGCCGGGGATTTTGCTCAGTGTTAGAGTGCTTCTGGGTTCAATCCTCAGTCCCCAAAAGCACAAAAGTCTGGATTTGGAACCCCTATCTCACTGCATACACAAAATTAGCTTAAAATGGACCAACAAACTTGCTAGACAGTGGTCTCTGGTACTGTGGCTGACGTCATTTTTTCTCTCCTCTCTTCCTCTTGCAGGATGGGTTAGAATAACTATCAAATATGCTGGGAAGGTGATATCCTGGGAGAAATAGGAATGGCCTTAAACAGCTCACTCTTATTTCTGCCCCTCCTAGGCAATGTACCATCTAGATTAGAGAGGAAATTCCCAGGCTTGGTTGCTCTCTTCCTTAGAAACAGGATGTCCTCCAACCTTTTCCCAGTGAACCCTGAGGTATATAACCAGCATGGGCTGTTTTTCGGAATCCCTCAGCAGGAGTGTGAGTGGGGCATGGGCAATTGAGGCTCCCTCCACTCGGGGCAGATTTCTTGTGTTGTGGCAGACTGGCTTAACGGAGCATAGTCTTGGGTTCCTGGCTACCTATCTGTAGATAGGAAATTTGCTTCACGTACCTTGCTGTGTATGAGCATTCCCTGTCTCACTGGACTCAGGTGATCAGTAAAACCGCAGCCCAAAACACAGTGGGCAAAAGTGCTCAGACTCCTGCTCCTGGTGGCTGCGTGGAGATGGTTTTGCTGACTCCTTCACAGTGTCAGTCCTTCCTTGGGACAGTGAGCCTGCCTCACAAACCTAGACATTAAGAGTTAAAACCAGACAGCGCTTAGAAGAAAACAGAGTAAATCTTTATGACCTCAGATTTGGCAACAGGTTCTTAGATTTCACAGCAAGAGCACAAGCAACCCAAGAAAAAGGAGATAGATTAGACTTCATGAAAATAAAAAAAAAAAAAATGCGGTGTATCCAAGGACACCCGGGACAGAACAAAAGAAAACTTACAGAACAGAAGGTGTTTGGAAATCACACAGTGGATAAAAGGTTAAGAAAACTTCAATGCAACCAAAAAGACACACAATGCAATTCAGAAATAAACAAAGGGCTTGATCAGACATTTTGCCAAATGGCCAATAAACACAGGAAAGATATTCAACATTTTCAATACTGTTGGTCATTAAGGAAATGCAAATCTCAAAACCACAATGATATATCACTTCACATTCACTAAGATAATTGAAATTTTAAAAATAGAAAGGAAAATGGCACTGGCATGGTTGGCAAAAATGTGGAGGAATTTGAGCCCTGTATGCTTCTGGCAAAAGATAAAATAGCACCTCCATTGTGGAAGAGACCTTGGCGGCTCTTGGAAAGTCAGGTATACATAGGTGGCTGAGCACTAGCATAGGGGTCACTGTGACCGCAGGATCTAGCCCTTCTCCTCCTGGAGTACGTATTGAAGACAAATGAAATCACAGCTGGCCCTCTGCAGCCATGGCTCTGCATCTGCGAATTCAACCAACCACAGATCAAAAATATTCAGAAAAAATAAAATACATCTACATGGAACATGCCGTGTAGAACTCCACCTGCATGTTTTTCTTGTCATCATTCCCTAGACAGCACGGTCCAACTTGCTTACATAGCACTTACATTGTATTAGGTATGATAAATAACCTAGAGATAATCCAGACTGTGAGGAAAGGTGTGGATAGGTTATATGCAAATACTTTGCCATTTTGTATAAGGGACTTAGGCATCCACAGATTTTCGTATCCATGGAACCTGGGGTAGTGGGTGGGTCTTGAAACCAATCTCCCATGGTTCTACATGAATATGTATAGCATCATTATTTATATTAGCCAAAGAGTAGAAACAACTCCAATGTCCATGAGTGGATAAATAAACAAATTGTAGCATATACATACAATGGAATATCATTTAACTGCAAAAAGAAATGAAGTACCGATAAGTGCCGCGACCCAAATGAACGCCAAAAACCTTATGCAAAGTACTTTTGTTTTAGACACAGAGGTTGCATACTGTATGATTCCTTTCATTTGAAACTTCCAAAATAGACAAATTCATAGAGACAGAAAGCAGATTAGTGTTTGCTAGGAGGGTGGGGGATGGAAGTGTCCATTTCATGGGCAGGGCATTTCCTTCTGAGGTGATGAAAAAAATTTGTCACTACTAAAAGGTGGTGTTTGCATTGTGAATGCACTAAATACCACTGAATTATATACTTTATAGTAGCCTACTATATATTATGTGACTCTGACCTCAATTGTTTAAAAGCATGCATGCTTTTATAGTTTTGGAGGTCAGAAGCCCTAATTCTGTTCCACTGAGTTAATGTGAAGCTGTCAGAGGGACTGGCTGCTTCTGGACACTCTGAGGCTTCATTCATTCCCTGGCCTTTGGCCATTTCTAAACTCCACCTGTGTTTCTCAGCTCATGACTCCCAATTTACAGCAGTCCAACCTATTGCTTCCATTGTGGCTGCTCCTCTCTCCCTAATTCCAAATCTCCTGCCACCCCTTTATTAAGGATCCCTATGGTTATGCTGGGTCAACCTGGATGACCCAGGATAAATCCCATTCTGACATCCTTGCTCACATCCACAAAGTCCCTTTCATCATACAAGGTACTGTATTCACAAGTTCCGAAAGTGAGGAGGTACGCATCTATGAGGACCATTATCCTGTCTCCTAGGAGGCCTAAGGATTCTGTGGGAGCCTTTGCATATGGATGGACTTCAAAGCAGAGAAACAGAATACGGATCTCCACCACCCTCCTCTAATATCACAACTTCATTACTAGTCTTACTTTAACTCATCCCTTTAAAAAAAAAAGGCACATAGTGATTATATTGTCTTATCCTTCTAGAACATGAGTATAAAAATTCTTGAGTTACATTTTTTTTGCATTGCTGAAGATGGAACCCAGTGCCTCATGCATGCTAAGCAAGTGCTCACCTGCTACCCAACACCCTGAGCCTGAGTTATCATACCTTTGAGTCTCCTTCATGTTGCTTTTCCATTTATCACTGTGTTCATTTTCTTCTCTGTTCTGGGAAGAAAAAAAATAAGATATCTAGTTTTCCCTCACTGTCATTGCTGCAAAAAATCAATTTTGCTATTTTCTGTTTTCAGTGAAGATGAAATTCTTCAATTGTTGGATTTCTTGGCCATCCTCATTATCATCATTTTAGCTCTTCCTTCCTCATAGTGTTTTGTTTCTGTTTCATGGACACCAAGACTTCCTGCATCCTTCAGAGACTTTCAAGGAGTTTCTTGATGTTTTATTCCACACTTTTTATGGCTATCTCTTTAATATGTCTCACAGCAAGTTTTTCCTGCTGTCTCTCTTAAAATAAGAAGAGATGCATCCCGATTTAGCGTTGGCCTGCAGATGTGTGCATGGTTCCTCCCCTCTTCTTGCTGAACCACTTTGGGAAAGCTCCTTCCTAGAGATCTAACTCACAGGAAAGAAAATATGTACAGAGATCCTGAGCCCCAGAATCTAGCAGATGCTCATAGAGAACAATTTTTTTTGCAGAAATCTCCAGTCCCTTGGCTCATGGAGACTCTAAGATGATGAAGTACCACTAGATTAACTCCAGCATGCAGTGCTACCAGTTCCTCTTACCTGCAGAATGTTACTGAGACTACATCTTCCATGTAAAAATATGCACATCCATCATCATTATTTCCTTCCTTCTTTGCTGGAGTTTCATTCTCTCAGAGGACATGAAAAGGAGAATTATTCGGTGGGAGGATAGGGAACCACAACCCGTGCATCTCAAAGTACAGCCCAACAGAAGAGGCAGGCTGGCCCTGACCTGGTATTCTGAGTGCTCACAGCGGACTCTACTTTGAAGGCTGGTGCCTGTGTGGTCATGGCTGCTCAGTGTTTTGAGTATCACCTCTGGGCAGAGGCGCAGCCTACAGGAGATCAAGCTTGCTTTGTTTGTGTTGGCAGAGCTTGTGTTGGCCCCCAACTGGAGTTCTCATTTTTAGTTTTATAGGTCTTGTAATCTTTATGGGCACTCCCACCAATTCTGGTAGTACATTGGCCGTCATCTTGGCTGTTGGTATGGTCGGTTCATTCATTCCCCAAATACTAATTAAGAGGCTACTGGGTGCCAAGCGCTGTGCTGGGTCTTGAGGCTGAGCCATAAATACACAACTCTGTCTCCATGGCTTTCCGTCTTTCCCCACGTCTGCACAGTGGGAATCTGAGAAACTTTCTAGAACTCCTACTCAGCAATCATTTCAAACTGGAAAATGATAATGCTCTTCTAATTAAAATCATGAGCAAAGCAGCGTGGAAATTTTTCTCAAAGCCTTGGGCTGAAAATAGACAGCTGGCCTTCCCACCCTTGCTTTGCGACTAATATCTGGGGACCTTGGGCGAGTCGCTTAGCCCCTGGAGATCTCAGTTTCCTATGTGTACAGCGACTGGGTTGCACCAGATTCTCTCTGGAATTCCTCACAGCCATAAAATTCTACGTTCCCCAGATAAATGTTCTTCCCATTAAAGAGGGGGAAGGGGTGGGTGTCTCAGAAGCCATTTTTTACTAGTGGATCTCAGACCTCATGTTTATCAATACAGTAGTCCGATTCTCCTGACCCTCTTTATACCATTCCTAATAAGAAATGTACCAACCATATGTGGAACACATGGGGCCTGTCCAAAGGCCATGAAAGATACATAAATTACACAAGTGAAAGATGCAAAACACATGTTGACACATCTCAAATCCACATGTACATTTTGGTTACGGTTTAATGGTACTTAATTTTGAGGGTTATTCTGAAATCGGTTTATGGGACTTCTTCAGAAATGGGTTTTAGATGGGTCCTCATGTATGAAGTGAAGGTGTCTAACTTTCTGTGCAGTGGCCAGGGAAGCAGAAGTCTTCCGAGGCTGGTCGTAGAATGAGGCATTGTATACCTTGCAGCATGTAAAGTCACAAGAAAACAGAAGACTGCGAGAATATCAAACTAGTTGTGCCACGTCAGGGGCCTGCAGCCACACTTATGGATCTATAATGGGAAGGCAGAACTGGTACATCTGCTTTGGCCATCAGCTCCAATTTGGGGCCCTCTCTCCTGGAGTTCTGCATATGCTGACCACACAAGTGTAAGTTCATGCCCTTCCTGCTGCCGGATGAACGTCTGCCCATTCCCAGAGCCCAGCTCAAGTATCACCTCCTCAGTGAAGCCTTCCTTCATCCCTCCAAACTAACCCACGCCCTTCTTCATTCACTCTCTCATTCTCCCGTCTATTGTTCCGTCTTCTGTACTAAACAGAGTTTGCTTTTCCTATTCAGTAACAGTTACTGAGTAGCGATTGAGTAATAATCGCTCTTTTGTGATTTTGGGAATTCCTGACTCCTGGTTTGTTCATGAATCTTTGAGTCAAGGAACGAATGTGTGTTGACACTGAAAGTCAGATTCATTGGATCTATGACCTGGGAAGTTCAACAGGAGCAGCCAATGTCAATACACTGCTGCAGAACAGAAATCTCAAGTTTTGTGAATTGTCCATCATCAAACAATTCCCACTCCATGTGAGCAAAAAAAAAAAAAAAAAATGTAAAAAACAGTGATTACCTGCTAAGTTGTCCCACACCATCTTGCATCCAGTAGAGGAAGGAAAAGAATGTGGGGCTGCCCTGAACTAGAAGACTTACTGTTAAAGCTAGGGAGAAAGCTACAGGCTCTTGATATAGAGGATAAGGTAAGGTTGTGTTAAGCCCAGGATCATTGATGCACTTCTCTGGAGCAGCTGAGGGGGGCAAGGTCTGACCTATCAGCAAGGCCAGGAAGCCAGTAAAGCCCTGGTCATTGCCAATGTCCATATACCTTCTAAATCTGCACTGCCTCACGCAGTGGTCCGTAGCCACAGGGAGCTCTGACTCTTGAAACGTGGCCAGCCTAAACAGGGATATACTATAAATGCAAAATACAGACCAAACTCCAAAGACTTATTCAGAAGGAAGAAGATGTAAACAGTTGCATTTTTCACATTGTTTACAGGTTAAAATGTTGGAATGACAAGATTTCAGATATGAGTCCTGACTTAAAAGGGTTTGACGTACGATTTTTTGACTTTACAATGGCACGAAAGTGATACACATTCACTAGAGTCCATACCTCAAATTTTGACCTGGTTCCGGGCCAGCGATGGGCAGTCTGATCCTGTTTTGCAATGCTGGGCAGCAGCAGCAAGCCACAGCTCCCACTTAGCCACACCATCACCAGAGGAAACAACTGGTGCTCTACAAGTGCCCTCTCCCTAAGTCACGATACTCCGTAGCCCAGGTGAATTCAATGCATTTTCAAGTTAGATATTTTCAAGCAAGGATGAGTTTTCGGCTCTAACCTCATCATAAGTGGAGAAGCACTAGATTGAGTAAAATATTATTGAAGTTAAATTCACATATTTCTTCTAACCTTTCATTATGTAGCTACTAGAAAATTCTGTCACACATAAGTCACATTATATTTCTGTAGGAAATTATTTTCCCTTTTCCCATTCTTTTCCCTTTCGTCTCAGCTATCATCCCAGCCACTTAGGTAGCTTTGGACTTGGGAATGATTACCAGGAAGCTCTTGAAGGACCAAACATCACCATTCCCAGGAGTGTAGGCTCCCCAGGGACACGGACATGGATTCATGGAGGCCAGAGGGCTTGTCCAAGAGCCGAGTCAGTGGACTCTGGCTTCCTTCAATTCTGTCTGACTCTCCCTTTCATTCTGGGAGGAAATTATAAAAAGGGACTGATATTCTCCCCCAACACCTACTGAGAGTGGAAGTACCCTAAGGTGGGGGCAATGAACTCAGTTGTCTATAAATGCCCGACAGGTAACACAAGCAAGTGAAGCAAGCCAAATCTGTTCTTTCAATACAGTCATGCTCTGTTTAGATGTTAGACAAAGGAATTTTTCACTTCCCTAAAGAAATATGCTCTCTTTCTTTTCTTTCTTTCTTTTTTTGTTTTGTTTTGTTTTTTGAAACTGATGATGTTCTTGGCCAATCTTTTATTTTTCTGCTTTTCCTATAAAATGAAATTTCACTCAGCCCTTGACTTAATTTAAGAATTTTAAAAAAATAGTGCAAATACAATGATAAATTGTAGCTGACACTTGCCTCGGTGTTGGAGCTCAGTAGGATGCTGTGCAGACTGCGGAGAAGCGGAGAGCACAGGCCCCACCCACAGAAGCAACCCAGACTCAGGACCCGCCTGCTGGTGCCAAGTGGAAACATGGGCCCCTGAGGCCAGGTCTGACTCTTCAAGAGAAGCCAGAAATCTGGATATTTATGTGAAATCTCCTAATTTTCAAGTGCCGCCAACTAATTCAAAATGTTTTAAAAACATAGAATAAGCCAGAATTCTGTGATCCAAGCAAAACATGTCTATAGACTACATCTGGCTCAGGGGCTACCAATTGCAATCATTGGTCCAGAGCTAGACATTCTCTGCCTCCTAGAAGGAAAAGGGGGAAAGAGAGAGAGAGAGAGAGAGAGAGAGAGAGAGAGAGAGAGAGAGAGAGAGAGAGAGAGAAGAGAAGAGAAGAGAAGAGAAGAGAAGAGAAGAGAAGAGAAGAGAAGAGAAGAGAAGAGAAGAGAAGAGAAGAGAAGAGAAAGAAAATTAATATTTTTGAGTACTTACTTTATGCCTGGAACTTCATCTTGTTGCTCTTATTTAATCATCCCAACAGCATGAGAAATGTTATTGGCCTCATTTTTACAAGTGAGGAAACAGAAATTGATTTGCATTAAATGACCTGTCAAGACAACTAGAAGCTTCCAGAATGAGGAAAGTGGTCTCCTTCCTGTTCCCTCAATACATCTCCATACCTGTGCTTCCTGCTTTCTCCCTGCCTGGGAGAACTTTATCCAGAGACCTGATGCCTCCCCTGATCATCCCAGTCCTCACCCACCCCTCCATCTCCTGGGTGCTCACACTCTGGGTGCATTCTTGGAAAGCAAAATTTAAGCTTGTCTTTGTCATGTCTCCCAAAATAGGCTGGGACTGGGAACTATGTTTCTGAAACCTTAGCATGAAATATAAGGGCCTTTCTTAACACCAACACAATATATGACTTGACTGTTCCCTCCCACCCTTTTCGTGTGTGTTCTGTTCTCACCCATCAAGCCCCTGCACTTGGATAGTTCATGCCGACTCTGTATTACAGTGCTGATAAAATTGCCCACAGAATAGAGTGACATTTGGTGACACCAGTCCTCCTAAGCCTTCATCTACTGGAACCAAAAGCCCAGCGAGAGTCTAGGCCAGTCTGAAGTAACTTAAGACTGGAGTTAGAAGTGCTACAAGGAGAAGCGGCTTTGTAGACAGAAGGGGAAGGAGAAATGGAATCCCAACAAAGTTGCCAGGACCGTAGCCCTCTTTGCCAATCTTCTTTCTGTTTTCCTTGGTTTTCCAGAGCATCTCTACTTTATCTATCCTTAGCGTAAGGAAACTATTTTACCAAGATTTGCTAATCCACAAAGTGATTCCCAGCTGAGATAAGCTCCTTGTTATAGGTTGGCTCTTTAATGTCCCCTAAAGGCCCCTGAATTGAAGGTTGGTTGCCAGCCTGTGGCACTGGGGAGAGGTGGGGCTTAGCGGGAGGAAGTGAGGTCATGGGGGGCGTGCTCTGTGAAGGGGATAATGGGAACCTGAGGAAACAGAAGTAGCAACCAGAATATGATATGTTCTTGAAGGAACTTACTAGAAACAAAGCATTTCCCATCTCTTGTTTTGTTTGACATTTACAGTAGCCCCGTGTGAGCAAGCAGATGCTATTATACCCATTTTACAGGTGGGGAAGCTGTGGGCCATAGAGGTTAAGGGATTTGCCTAAGTCACAACACTGACACTGCAGCAGAAGTTTCCGAACCCTCAAGGGGAGCCCTCTTAGGATAGCTGTATCCTCTTCCATAATGATCTTTATTCTTTGGTTTGGAAAACTTTTACCTTCCCACGATGGCTGTAGTCTTTCAACTCAAAATAATTATGACTAACATGTTGATGTATTCTTCTCTTTTTTTCCTCTGTGTGTATTTTTAACTAAATGAAGAACATACCATTTATATTAATTTATATTATTTATACACTCACTATGTTTAAAGAATTTACTGTGTTATTAAATATCCTTTGGAAATATGATTTTTAGAAATTGCAAATATTCCATTCAGCGTAAGACTGGAGTTACAAGTGCTAGAAGGAGAAGAGACTTTCCCTATTTTGATGTATAGGTGTTTTCCAAAACTTTGCAAAAAAAAAAAATACCACGAGAAAGTATCCTCATGTCTGAATTTTTGGTCTATGTCTCTGAATAGGATAAACAGTGAAATTTTTCCTTAAGATATAGAGGGGGCCAGGAAATTTATCAATGAGCATTCCTGGATAAAGAATTTGAGCATCTCATGAGAGCTGGATACTAGGGATACAGGGAGCAAAAACCATGAGTCCCACTTTTTAAAGGCCCCTGCCTAGTTCAGGGGACCTCTACTGTTGTTCTCTAACCGTTCTTCTGTCTCTCGCCTCTGAATTCTGCCCTGAATTCATGCTCTGCAGGCAGCCTGGATGCTTTTTTTAAGGTTTTGTCTCTGCCTTCACTGAATTCCCATAGCCTTCCAGAACAATGCTGAGCTGGTTAAACTCTGACACTGTAAAGTCAGGTTCAAATGCAAGTTCTGGCATACAGCAAACACTCAATAAATACTCTCACAGCACACATTTCCACAACCCTTGCCTTCTAGACTAGTAGGAGCTCAGTATGTTCCCTTCCTATTAACCTTGAAAGTCCCCTAAGCACAAGACCCCATCTTCCCTTCTTCTCCTCACTCCCTCTCTTTCTCTCTTTCTCTCTGTCTCTATTTCTATCTCTCTTTCTCTCTCCAACCTCCCACAGCTTGCAACACCATCCCCTTTTTATGGAAGGGGGGAGTTTTTGCAATTCTAGATGAACTGATGTTTTTATGTTTAAAGAGGACTTAAGACCTAAACCTATAATCAAGCCCATCTCCAAGGAAAACCCTGCTCAGGGAACCTCAGAAACTGCCATGGTTTAAGCCAGAGTTGTCATCAAAATTTAGAAAATATATTAAAAATAGAGTTTGAAAACCATCACCCTTCTATTCAAGGATGAGCATCTAACCCCCACCTCTGCCCTATTGTTGATTTTTTCAGCTTTGAATGGGGCCACCCAAGTTCTAAAGATGCTGCCAGCAGAGGCTGATCAGTTCTGGTTTGGGGAAGCTCATGGCAATCAGTTTGAACAGAATCCTCAAACTAGTTCCATCTCTGTGCCTCCTTAAATTGAAAAAAAAAAAAAAGTGAAAAGACGATGTCAAAGAAGACTTCAAGTGGCCAGGCAGTAGAAGGTGACTTCCTCAGAGGGAAATCTGTCTTTCCTCTTGTGTAGTTTCTCTGTGCATTGAAGGTTCCATCGTCTCAGCAACAAGAGCTCTGTGGCATGGTTGTGATGACATCTTATTTGCAGTTCACGTCTCACTGGATCCTGACCTTACAGGCTGCATGGTAGCTAGGCCAGGCGTGGCCCTACCTACACAGACATGAACCCTGGGGTTTGGCTGTGGGCTTGGAGTTAGTGAGAGCTCAAGTTGGAAGGCAGGCCCATCACTTCGACCAGCCAGTGGACCCTCTGTTGCTAACCAGACACAGCCTAGTCTTGGGGGCAGTGCCTCTCTTTCCCTACCTCCAGCTATCAACCTCTAAATACTAAAGAGTCCAATCTCTCAGTATCCCCCCCCCCCACTTTAAAAATGCCATATGGACAATCAGGGCAAACCTCTCAAGATCTTGGAAGGCAAAGCTATGAGTCAATGCAGGTGTTGGCCTGGTAGCCCTCACTCCCACTCTCTAATGCAGAGTGGAGGGGTCGCCTGGCACCCGCTGCATTATAACCCCACCAGGACCTCTTGCTGGGACTATTTCCTAAATATTCCCATTGATGTTCTGTTTCTGTTCTTAACTTTTTCCAACTAAAGTCTTCTTCACTTTTTCTTCCTCTCTGTCCTATTTGAAATGCTCAGTAGCTGTCCATCCTCTGCCCAAGGAAGTAGACACCGTAGGCTGGCATTAAAGGCCATCTGCCTTGTGCCCCTGTCCTAGGTGGCTAACTCAGCCCCACATCTGGCATGGCCTATGACATTACTCCTTCCTCACTTATGATCTAGTATTGGAAGCATCTGAGCCTTTCCTAAACTCTGGTCCCTTCCTGGAATTCTGAACCTTCAAATATTCAAGACCAGCTTCCTCATCCCTCAAGGGTCCCTGAGTGGACCAGACTTCCTCAACTCTGACACACTCTGATATCCTCAGAAACTGATCTACTACACCACTCAGGCCACCTCTGAACCAAACTGCTGTTTACCATAATGAGGGTGTGTTTGTCCCCGTGAGTCTTAATCCTCCAATTTGCTAACAAATTCCTTGAAGGCCGCAGCTATGGCTAGAAGACCAAGCAGCTTATACCAGGAACAGGTGTAAATGTGAGGCCCTGGAGGGGATCAGCAATCCAGCTGACTCTGAGGCCTAGGCAAACTTCCTCCTTGGAGATCATGGAACTCATTTAGAAAATAGGAGATGAGACGAGATCATCTCGAATACCCCTTCCAACCCCAGGAATCACTAAATACATGGGGTGGATGAGAAGTTTTCTGCTGAGAGATAAAACAAGCTTGTTTGGAGGCCTTTGCAGTTCTACTGAAGACCTACTTCCACCAAATGTTGACCGTGCAGCCTGCACATTCACTGATTATTTTTAAGCCCCTCGGACTCTGTGGCCATAATGAGATCCACACATTCGTCAGGTGCTGAAGTCATTTGGCCTTTGGCCTTCATCTCACCGGCCCCGGCCCTCGGGAGTTGGCCAGGACTTTCACACACGTGTTCCCTCTTACCTAATCTTTCAAAGGGAAACACAACATTATAAAATTTAGAGAGAGGCAGGAAGGGAGAAGAAAGGGGGTGGGGAAAACAGAATCTGAAAAATAGCTTCCCATCCAAGGAAAGAGTATCACATGCATAGGCCATTAAATAAATTTTTAAAAAATCCGATTTGAATTCGGGGGACTATTTTTTTGTGAATGTCTGGGGTATAGAAGTTACAACCCACACACCCTCCAGTCCTATGGGAATGTAAATATAAGGTTTACAAGTGAAGCGTATTTGTCAGGCACCAAAACGGTGGTAATTAAATTCCTGGGGTATGTGTGCATTACAGAAATACCAGGATCCCAGCAGCCTGAGAACTTATAAAGTAGCTGCTCATCACCAACACCATAATTATTCACGAGCCTAAGGAATGTAAGTGAGGCCTCCTCAGACTTGTCCAATATCAGGCAAGAAAGCACCATAATTATATTTCATATCTGGGGCCAACCCTAAAGATGTATGTGTAGAGAGAAATGTCTCAACTCTCTGTGCCCTCTGAGGTGAATTCAGGTATCAGGACTAGTTGACTTAGAGAAAAACAGTCTATCTTGGTGGGGGTTGAATTAAATAGAAAAAAAATAGGAGAATATGCATGAATGGCAAACAATGGGAAAAGTTCCTTCCTTTTAACTAAAGTAAAAGTTGAGCAGAATTCTAAAGGAGAGGCATATACGTTGTCACCTAAGATGCAAATTGAGTGAATTAGTAGAATTAGGTAGGCAAATGGGGAAAAGCTCAACTCCCCATAATTACAAAATATAAGATGTTTCATCACAAAGATAAAGATTTTCCCAAATGAATGCCATGAGTTGTGAAAATTATTTTAATTCCATTTCTTCTCTTGATTCTGTTAACATGGAGCCATGGCAAAACAGGGGTGAGCCATCAGCTGACCATCAACAAATCGGGTGTCATGAGAGGTAAGTGGCAGACCCAAGGTCACACAGCTGAGAGTTGGGACATTGAAGACCTGAGCCCCCTGAGACCTAATCAAACATCCATCTCACCCTCCCACATCGCCCCTAGGATGGGAGGCACGTTGATTTATTTCTTGCTTCTGTAAGCTCTTGGCTAGAAAAAGCTAATATATTTATATGGGATTTGGATTCAGAACAAATTTTTTAGTGTCGAGCCAAGCAGTCTGAAAAAGCACTTTCACCTACTTAATCTCAAAATTCTACAAACTTCCCATAAAAAGTAATTATTTTAAACTTTTTTTTTTCCAGCATCATGTGTAGGCAGTCCAAAGTCCTGAAATGCTGATGCAGGGAGTTTGTAATAATGAAGAGCTGCAGTAATTAGATCCTTAAAACCACCCCATCGTGGAGGCCTGTGTCTGCTCCAGTACTACTCATTAGCTGTGTGACCTTAGGCAAATGATTTAACCTCGCCAAACCTCAGTTTCCTCATCCAGAAAATGGCACAATACCTGTTCATCCAGAACGTATGGAACTTTTCCACTCAAGTGAGCCATCAACAATTGCTAGTCTTTTCCCCTCCCTTACTCTTAAATTTCATTTGTAAAAATATCATTTTTAAAAATAATATATTAAAAAATTATTTTTTAACATAAAACATTTCTGTTAAAATAATGATTGTGTCTCCAACACCATTTCCAACATCATTGGGCTCAAAATTCATTTGACCAGAATCTTTGTTCGGGAGTCTTCATTCATTCACAAATATTTATGGGCGGTCGTTGTTCTAGGTACAGTGCTGATAAACAAAAAAGACACAGTCTTGATGGTGCTAGGGCTCAACAAATGGGACAGCATCTTGGCTTTGGTCAGTATTTCTGCATGTGGAGGGTGAGACACTAAGCGAGCAAGTTTATTGGTAAAACTCAGAAGACTCATCCTATGACTTGGCCTCACCAGAAGCTACTGGTCCTGGTCCACTCACTTCCTGCAAGGAGATCAAATCCCTGGAAGGCATGCTCCCTGCTGCATGCAAAGTACCCAGCATGCCCAGGGAGAAGCTGAAGGGAACTTGGAGGTGACTTGACCTCCCAACACTCTGCCCACAAACTGGGTTAATCCCGCAATGCTTGGCTCTGACTCAGCCCTCCTGACTTCTGACAGATACGTTTCCAACACAGGAGAGGTGGTGACAGCTCACATCACCTCCAGGGGCCCAAACCCTCGCCAACATCTTCTCCCTGCCCTCTCTGCCACAGAGCTTACTTGCAAGTGGCCGTTGCTATCACAAACAAAACAAAAGGCCAGCCAAGTCTGCCAATGTGGCGGCCTCTCTTGCTCCCCTTAGGTCCTCTGCAGACATTAAGCCCTGGCCTGGGGCTCCCGGAGAGACCCAATGCCAAGCAGGTTGCTGTGGGGGACAAGCCACAAAGCTTCTGAGTGGCTGTATAAGCAGGCCCATGTTTGCCTTTGGATTTCCCTCCTCCGCAGCTCCTAACAGGATGAGGCTCTCTCGTTTTGCAAGGGCCCTGTAGGAATGCAGAGAACAGAGGGTGACTCAGAAGATGGTGGCTTCGTCATCTGCTTTGCATTGTCGAGTACATTTTTCACATGTTACTGGGTGAAACCAGCAATAAAGGGCAGCAAACGCTAGAAATAGAACAGAAAGAGATAAAGGAAGAAAAAGGAAAAAAAATCTTATTTTCTCTTGAGAAATCTGCCTTGATTCAGGACATTCGTGTTTTAGGAAAAACCATTTTGCTTTGAACAGCTCTTTCTGACTCACATGTTGGCGAGAATGTGCTGAACAGATAACCCCCTCCTTCTCCCCAAACAGCCCTGTTGAAATCTGAACTCTCTAAGTCGTCCTTGTTGACTTGTGAAAGAGATCTCTCTATATTCATTTGGGCTCTGTGCACGTCACATGATACCAATACATTCCAAATGCTCAGATACAAGATTACTACTTAACCATAGAACAAACCAACAGGAATTTTAATCAAGACAATATCCAATAATGAATAAAGATGGAATGTTTTGGGAAGGATTCCAGAATAGACATTTGGGAATTTTTAATCTTGCTCGTCTTTGAATCTGGCAAAAATATTTTAAACTTTTCTGACTGTGCCATTTCAGGCTGAATCCAGAAACCAGCTACTATCTAAGGTATTAAAGCATTTCATCTATATAGACATTGAATTTTCCAAATCTAGGCCAGTAATTGATACCAGATTAACTGAAATATGAATCAGCAGAGAAGTTCCTTTAAACATAGTGTTTAAGCTGAATTATTTTATGATATGAAAGATGAAAAGAAATCAAGATGATAATGATCAGTATGTGACAAGAATATTGCTGTATTTTAGAATTTTCATGTTTTTATGCAGACCAGGTTTATTTGTGATAGTTTATTTGATTGCTTAATTAAACCATACTCAGATAGTAGCAGCCAAACATTGAGCATGTTTGAAAGTTTTCTGAATCAACACTAAATGTATGAGAAGCTTTTTTTTTTGCAATAATAATTATAATCAGCTATAATTTGTCTGAAATGTGAATTTCAAGCAGTATTTTCAGGTTTATAAGAGATTGGTGACAGTAAGAAGGTGGTGGCCTCATAATGACTTTGAAGGTTGTAGTATGCTGGGGCCCTCTCTTTGGGGCAGGGTGTGGGTGATGTTTCACACACCTGACCCCACCCCAATGGCCATTACCAAATGAAAGAAAGCAAGTCTTTCTTTGCACAAGGCTACTTTACTGAGTGTGGGTGTTTAGGTCTTTGAAACAGACTAAGTGTCAGGCACAGAGGTGAGCACCTGTAACCCAGCTACAGGGGAGGCTGAGGAATGAGGATAGTTTGAGCCCCAAAGTTTAAGGTCAAGTCTGGCCAACATAGCGAGAACCCATCTCAAAAAAAAAAAAAAAAAAAAAAAAAAAAGAAAGAAAAAAATGAGGGAGAGAGAGAGGGAGGTAGGGGGAGAGAGAGAGGGAGAGAGGGAGGGAAATGGGATAAAAGAAAAGAAAAAGAAAGAAAGAAAAGGGACCGAGTTATGGTTGGAAGAGAGATGCTAAAGGCAGAACATAGATTAAATGTGACATGTTACACTATAGGAAAGGTATTTTTAAAGACTATGCAATAGATCAAAGGCTTCACTGTACGTATTTTTGTCTTCACACACCTACTAAACTTGCATTTCTGCTGATGAGTGAAATTCTAGCTCTTCGGCAATCCCAGGACCTTAAATTGATACATCATCCAGCAACATTAAGATGTTGATTTCATGTGATTAAAACTCTGGGTGCACAATTTCACTGGGAAGAATGAGAGTTGCAGTCATTTAAAGTAAACCAAGACTAAACAACGCAAATGAGGGAAATGACCTAGTGTTTGCCCTGCTGGTTGTCTCAATGTCCCTGGAAGAGGGGCGATTGGAACGAAGGCTAGAGCTGGGGGTTCCCCCACTACCCAACCCTGGGGCTGGACGCTTATTCCAGGGCAGGTTCTTGGGTATGTCTGAGAAGCAGAGAGAGGGCTGAGAAGGCATTTCTGAATCCATCTTGGACAAAATTAATCAATATTTATTTCTTTTCTCTTTATTTTGAAAAAAATTATTTTCAAATCCTCCTGAATATTAAAACTTGGTCTCCTGGCCAGGCAATTCCAGACCAAATGTGGTGAAAGTTGAACAACCAACTTGTTCGTCCATGGACGAACGCATCCCAGGAAAGAATTTACAGTATTCCCAAAGAATACGAGAAGATAATAGAGTTATATATGTTTTAAGAGGTAGATGCATCACGTGTGCACAATATAAACCAGAAGGTTTCTAATGATTGAAAAAGGAGGGGGAAAGCCGTGTGGTAGTAGCTCAGTGAACTTTGGCTGAACTTGGATGTTTGGCAGGCTCTGGTGCGGACAGTCTCGGATGAGGCATCGGGGCTCGCATCTGAGAGGCTGACATCAAGCAGACAGCAAGACATGATATCTTATTTTCCTGAGCCATGCTGACACAAATTGAACTCCCCTTATTATTTTCTTATGCCAGTAAAGTTGCACTTGGAATTTAAGCATTTTGTGTGCAGATGTTGAGGGCCGGGTTGGTTTAATTTAAATAATTTGCAGATCGTTTAGTAGCACTCCAAAGACAGGGAGTGTTCTTCATCTGAGTTCAATTTTATGAGCTTTGGTTTCTGATCTTCTGCAAGGTAAAAAACTGAAGCATTTAACAACCCAACCGTTCAAAGATCCAGCTGCTGCCGCTGCGGTTGCTGCCGGCTTTGTTAATTGAAGGTGCAGAAGCCCCAAGGTCGTCTCTAATTTGCACCACTTGATACCTTTTCTCGGCTTCTTCATTTTAAGGAAAATAAAGTACCTTAGGGAGGGTTGGAGAGCAGCTGAGAAGGATGGGTTAATCCAGGAAAATATCAAAATTTTAAAAATCCAACATAATGAAGACTGATTTGTTATAAATACTTGTTCCCGTCTCGCTGACTGTAGAATGCTTGGCTTCCAGTTTTGTTCCGGCTGCAGCGATTATGCATTCGAACTGTTTATGCAACCACCCCCTTCCCCATCGACATTTCTTTTGCTGATGTTTACTTACCCAGTTTTTCCAAAGATTATATGTGACCTCCCTGGAGCCCAAGCATGCATACACGGCTGTATTTCCATTTATATATGAGCCGATTGCCTTCGTTTTCCAACATAGGATCTGTTTGCCCAGCTAGGCCCCACGTACTAAACAATACAAGGGAATGCTTCTTGGAAGAAAGTAAGATGTCAGTGTACATTACAACCCCCCTGGGGTGAATGGAGAACATTCATAAAGGACTAAAGAAATGCACTTTATAATGAAATGTACCTCATATAATTTATGACCCAATACTCGGAGATGAGTTTTTCTCTTTGGGACTGTATGTCTGTATGGGAGAGAGGAGACAGTACGATTGTAGAAAATTCTTAATAATGATCTAGGGGGAAAAAAATGTTCTTTCCAGTTTGGGCAATGACCAAAAGCAATTTGCCTTGACCTCTGAGAGTTCCCAAAGAGGATGTAGAGTCCCCCCTAAATGCAAGCCCCCATCCCTGTCCTCTCAACCCCACCTCACCCTGTCCCCCAGGTTCTCCTGACCTGCCTGTAGTCCTGGTCACTGAGCTGGGTGTGGCTAGAGCCTTGACCTCAGATACAGGAAACTTTTGTTTCATGCACAAAGAGGGAAGGAGAGTATACAGAAAGAGGTGGAGTGTGTGTGTTTGTGTGTGTGTGTGTCTGTGTGTGTGTGTGTCAGGCAGCAGGTCTATCCTTCTCCTCCATCTGAGGCTTCCTCTTTGCTCCAGGTCTTCTCAGCCCTTAGCAGCAAGACCCACAGCTGTAATTGAAAGGCGTGAGCTAGAAGCCTAGCATCTCTATTTTCCCCTTATGATTGGCAAGATGAGAGTGGCTTCCACCGCTTTTTTAAAAGAAAATGTTGATTTAAAACATGATTTTTTGCTTCAACTCCTCTACTGAAAATCTCACAGGCCACAGTGTGACCTTTTGAACATGAATTGAGGCATCTTCCTGAAGGTATAGCTCCGATGACAGGGATGGGAGTCTGTCCTAAGATTTTAGAGTTGGAAGGGATCATAGAAATCATCTAGCCTAGACCTGTCACTGGGCAGGACACTGACTCTGGGGGAGGCAGTGTGACATAGCCAAGGTCACATAACTCATTAGTGGAAGAGCCAAGGGCAGCAGCCAGGGCTCCTGACACTTGTGCTAGTCCTCACTCCTCATGACCGGGCTTTCCCCTGCTTCTGCACAAATCCCCCCTCCCTCAAGAAGATCACCAGGAAAGGGAGTAGGGCCGTCCCCATGCCACACCACAAAAGGAAATTCACGTGACCCTGCTACTAAACTAGCTGACAGGTGATTTGATCCACAGTCTTCTTTCCTGCCTGCCTTCCATCCAGTCTCAAACAAAGTCCCTCCTGGGCAGAGCAGTGGGCTGTGGGTGAAGGACTCACACCCCTGGACCATCACTGGGGAGGGTCCCCAGATCTTGTTTCCCAACTACATCACCCTAGGTCTTAGCTTGGGTTCCCCAGAAAGGTGAGCCTGGGGAAAGGCTAAGGACTGTTCTTTTACTAGGACTGCAATCCAAGGGATCAGGAGTGAAGGGAGATGCAAGTTAAGTCAGGAAAGCTGGGGACAGTCTCTGTGAGGATGCTACCAAGATGAAGGGACCCTGGGGAATTTTCCTATTTATAGAAATGCAACCCCGTCAGAAGCCCCATGTAAGCTGCTCTCTGATCAGGAAAGGGAAGGCAAATTTATTTACTTGACTTCATCTCCCTTGGATCAAAGATTCACTCCCAGACCTTAGCTCCTTTGCAATTCTGCATTATATACTTGTAGACATCAGTGGCAAGTGGGGTCCCACGTCGTGGGGACCACTCGTGGAAGCAAGATACTACTGGCCTCACCTCCCAGAGCTGAGCCAAGAGGCAGTGACGGGGATTGAAAGTCTCCCAGGTGATCCAAGAGGTGCCTGATATGCGTTGAAAAGTAATATCAGGCATCCTTTGACATCATCTTCCACCATATATAGGAAGACATAGGCAGATCTGTAGATAGAGCTGGGGTTAGAAACAAAGTTATAAGAAGAAGGAAATCTAGTCACCTCTCTGTGTTCACCAATCCTGTATATTCAGCAAATACCCAATAAATGTTGTCTGAATGAAAGAGTGTAAGTGCCAAATTGTTGATTAGATCAAATATTAAGTCATGAGCACAAGGTACTATAGAAATGGTTTTGACTTGCTCTGTTCTTCACCTTTATAATTACATGTATATTTTAAAGAACAGCTCTGCTGTCCAGTACTTTGACCTCACATAAATACCCTGGTGATTTGGCAGTTGCTACAGTTCAAAATGATTCGTGCAACTGACGTCACCAGCAGCACCCAAAGAAAAGTAAACTATCCAACAACGTTGACCCTAGTCAAATCCATGAGTTTAATTCCTAGGGATGCCCCCAATGGAATCTCTCTAATTTTACCCCCACAGCCTCCAAAATACTCCTACAGAGAAGCCTGAGTTTTATTTGCTTTACATTAAATGTTCTGTGAGCAATTATACATGATGGAAAATCCCCCCCCCAGCTCAAAAACACTTCCAAATCACAAAACCAACTGATGGCTGATGTCACTCCCCATCTAAGGACTGAGGGTTTCAGTAAGACAGTTAACAGGAATAAGAAACCAAGCCAAATGTGTGGTTCCCAAAGGATGTATCCGTGAAGCCACCAATGCTTCAGGAAGATGTCTTCGGGTTCAAGGAGGACAGAGCCATGGTGCTGCTTAGAGTAGATCTCTAATTCCCAAGACCATGATCAGGAAAGACAATTAGGTCTTCTCCTCAACATCCCCCTTGGGTGCTTCAGCCAGAGACAAAACCCAGAGTGTGAGTGGGGAGAGGGTCTCTTACAGATTCCATGCCTTTTCACTATCTGAAATAGGTTCAATAGTGTCCCCTCCAAAGATATAGTAGAGTCCTACTGCCCAGTATGTCCAAAGGTGACCTTTCTTAGAAATAGGGTCTTTTCAGAAGCAACCAAGTTAAAATGAGGTCCCTGGGGTGGGCCATGACTCATATGATCAGTGTCCTTACAAAAAGGAGAATTCTCAACACAGAAAGAACACTAAGTCAGTGAAGGCAGAGACAGGATGATTCCTCCACACGTCAAGAAACACCACAAGTTGGGGAACAGCATAGATGCAATTCTTCCTCCACAGCCCGGAAGGAACCAACCCTCATGACATTCTGATCTCAGACTTTTAGCCTCCAGAATCATAAGATGGTAAATTTCTATTATGCTAAGCTACTTGGTGTTTGGTAGTTTATAAAAAGCATGCTAGGAACTGAGTATCCATCTTACTGGGAAAGTAAATTGGGAAAACTAAGGACCAGAGATTACAAAGAACATGCCCAAGGTCACTGGGAAAATTAATGGCAGGTCATAAGGAGTCCTTCCTCACTTGTGGAGCCAGATGTTCCACAGGGTTGACTTAGGAGGGCATCATTGTATCTTTCAGTCCTGCTGGAGCTCCAACTTAGACACTTGTGTTAGTCCCTTCCTGTTTCTGTGACAAAATACCTGAGATAATCAATTTATAAGGAAGAAAGTTTTATTTTGGTTCATGGTTTCAGAGGCTCCCAGCCCATGGTCACTTTGCTCTATCATTTTTGGCTCTGTGTTGGGCAGAATATCATGATGGAAATGCATGGTGGAGCAAAGTGGTTTAGCTGATGACAGTCAGGAAACAGAGAGAGAGGAATGGGCTGGGGTCCCAATATCCCTTCAAAGACACACTCCCAGTGACCTAACATTTTCCCAAGAGGCCACCTCCTAAAAGTTCCACTACCTCCAATAGCACTGTAGGCTGGGGGCCAAGACTTCAACACAGGGACCTTGGGAGACATTTAAGATCCAATAATAACACCCTATGTTGCGATAGATACAAATGAGGGCCCGGATGAGATCTATTTTTCCTATTGTTCTTTTAAAAATAGAGGAGAGAGTTAATTCCATAATGTCCTGTAGGTAGGACTGAGAAGGTGTATCTCCAAAGCAGCATCCCAGACCTCTCTCCCAGATTCTCTCCAGCTCCCTCTGCAAACTGATAATTTGATCAGCAAACACATAGCTACTCTGATGGTCCATGTCCCATCCCTGCCTGTCCAAGAACTGGCTGTTTGACCTTTAGAAATGAAAAAAATCGATCTGCTGAAGACAGGCAGGTATGCCAAAGTAAGGAAATACAGTGGGGGCATGAACTGGGAATGGAAGAGAGCTAAGACACCCAGTGAGCCCTTCCTGGCATACCCCACGTGGATGGCAGTGCTGGGCTGCAGTGGCCAGGAAAAAATTCAATACCAATATATAATATGGAAAAGGCTGGCAGGCCTTTGTCACTGGGCCCCTAGTCAACAGAGAGCTCTGGGAGCCTTCCAAGGCTCTCGCTGACCACCCTACCTGCAGATCCCAAAAGAAACTGGAGCAGCTCCCCACCAGGGTGCAGAGGAAGGAAAAGCCACAATTCATGGGAAGATCCTCAGGGAAATATGCTCTATATATCGTTGGAGTGGACAGAGCATGGTTTATGCAGACACTCAGACCGCGGTATGAATCTCAGCCCCAGCACCTGAAAGTCTGGCTGAGCCTCCTTTATGGGAGATGAGGAGATGCACTGCCCAAATTCCATTTCACAGAAGGAACTAGGAGTCATGCTCCTTCCTGGGGAAGCCACTTCTGGTGACTGGTCCAGGGATTGCTGTCATTTCAGCCCAACATGAGACAATTCAGATGAGCAAATCCTTCCTAGTTTGGCCAAAGCTTCGTTGGAGCTAGTTCACAACTTAACTTCCCCATCTGCCCAGTCTTATGAATGTTCCCTTCCTTTGGCAGGTGCTGATATCTAATAAATATCTGCACCCCAAACTCCAGCGTTCTGGAGAACCCTCCCAACTCAACTTCACAGTCTCACATGATCATTTACAAAGTCAGAGCAAAGTGGTTTTCCTACAGGACTGTGAGTGGAGAGAAAATGATGTCATAGATACAGAGCTTACAGCACCATGGCTGGCCCCCGAGGCATGCTTCCAGATGAGGTTCTCTCTCCCTCGCTCTCATGTTTTTTCTTTTCTTTTTTGTTCAGGAATTGAACTCAGGGGCACTCAACCACTGAGCCACATCCCCAGCCCTATTTTGTATTTTATTTAGAGACAGGGTCTCCCTGAATTGCTTAGTGCCTCCCTTTTGCTGAGGCTGGCTTTGAACTCACAATCTTCCTGCCTCAGCCTCCCAAGCTGCTGGGAGTACAGGGGTGCACTACCATGCCCAATCTCCCTTTTCTTTTCTCTGTCTGAGTGGCCCTGGTGTTGTCAGGGAGAAACACCTGAGGCTGTCTCCAGCCCATTGATGCTCCCTGCACAACAGCAAAGGGGCAGGTAACAGGGCTTTGGAATAACCACAATGCTATCATTCCCTCAGTTGGGAGATGAGGCATAAGCTATTCAAAAAGAACAAAGATGTTGCAGGCAGTCTTGTGCATCCAAGACACAGGAATGCAAAAACCCACACTATGTTGTCTACAAAGAAACCTGCTGTAAACTCAGTGTGCTTCTTTTTTCTTTATTTTTTTTTCAAAATAATTGATGACATTCAGTTTGCCTAAAATGTAGCCTCTCAGAGGCTTTATCAGAACCTCCTTCCAAATCTGACGAAAGACTCAAGATGCTTTCTGCATCGACTTAGTAGCTGTTGGATTTGGGAGCCAACCCGGAGAACTGCCTTTCCGGGGATGGCCCCTGTCAAAACTGGGTCAGAGGAGGGAGAAGGAGTCCACCAACACAAGAGGAATCCAGGACAGAAGGCTCCACCATGCAGCACAGTAGTCCTCTGGGTGACATCCAGCCTCATTTAGTAAAAGAACAAAAGTCTCCATCTGATAGCTATTAAAGCAAGGGAGTTAAAAGAATTATTGGTCATATTCAAATCCCATGCATCCTCAGAACCAAGGCAGCGATGGAAAGTGGAATAAAAATTAACATCCAGGCCTAGGAATCTGAAGAGACAGAGCCAAAGTGCCAGTGAAGCCTGAGCACCCCTCTCCTGCCCAGGGGTCACTCTGAGGGAGGTGACCCTCAAGCTTCAGCGTGGGTGTCCTTATCAATAATTCAAGGATGTTCAGTTTGGAGAAAATGTGCTCAAGTCCCTGCTTGACAGGCTTGAGAATGGCTCTGAACTTGAACCCAGCTCTAATGGAGATGCCACCACAGGATAGAGGCCTTGACTCAGGGCCAGACAGAGGAGCAAGGCTTCAAAGCTCTTGGAAGATTAAGATGAAGCAGCTAAGGAATTGCATGGGAAGACACCCGACCGACGGAGGAATTCCCAAACTGTGAGTAGCATCGGAGGTCTGTAGTTAGAGCAAGAGCCAGAAAAAGTAGGGAGGGAGTTAACTTGGGTAACAAAATAAAGAATTCCCAAGCAGAACCCAGAACGAAATTATGACTGCAAAGAGTCAAGAATCAATCATCAAATTTGGCCTCCCCAGGCAGGAGGGGCAGAGTGGTTTTGGAAGGTGGATGGGAGAAGAGGTGAGTTAGAGCAGCCCCCTTCCTTAGAGCTGGAGCTGAGACCCCTCCAGTAGAGAAGAAGCCCAATAGGAAGTCGGCCAGGAGACCCCTGTCAACATAAAGGGCATCATTTAAAAGACACAGGTACTAAAGCAAGACGCCCCCCCCCCCATAGGCTTCCAAGGTCCATCAGGGAGATGGTCTGTAGGGAGGGCTGGGGGAAGTGAGAAGGGATTGGGAATGAAGTAAAGAGAACAGAGGTGGGCAAGAGAAACATCCGTGTTCTAGAATTAACCAAGGAAACCACAAAATGAGTTTTTAAACAGAGGTATGTGGTGGTTTCCTCTCATCTCCCAAGAAACACAAACATGAGGATGGTCCCAGCAGCTGGCAGAGTGCTTGGAAGCGCAGGGACAGGGGGCGGTGACAGTAGTGGGGGTGGGTAAAGTCTGGAAGGAAACCAACACCTACCTAGGCCCTTGCAGTGGTGGGTGCTATGCCAAGCTCTTGGCACGTGCTAAGCATCCATCACACCTCCCTTCTGTGGGACAAGAGTCATCATTCCCCCGTGTTGCCCATGAGACCACCAGGGGTTAGGAAGAGGAGTGTCTTGTCAAGCTTCAGCCTAGCTACAAGGGACCTGAGCAGGATTCCAACCCGGCTCCTCCGGCAAAGACTCACACTTACCTAAACAAAGGCAAGAGGGTACCGGAACCAGTTTCTAATGCAGTCCTGATTGCTGTGGGCTTTCCCATACAAAAGAGGGGGCCCTTAGACAGAAGGGGTCCCCACAACAAAACAGCCACCCCCAAGCCAACACAGAATAGTGATGGAAAAGTTTTTCTTCCTTGTGCCGAACCCTGGTACAGAAAGGTGTGGGGAAGTTTGCTCTCCCACGTGGGAGGGAGAGGAGCTAGGGAGGGGAATGGGCCCACACATCTGGCTCATGAAACCAGAGTTCTACAGGAAATTCCGACTGTCGGGGACCCCTGAATGAAGGGCAGACAAGGGTCTGAGGATCTTTGTTTGGCTGGCCACCGTTTGCCCAGGGTTGCCCAGGGTGGCCTAGTGACCTATGTCCCTAGAAGGATGAGTTTTGAGGGGTGAGAGGAGGGGAGGTATAAATATCCAGAGCAGGGGAAGCAGTTAGGCAAAGAACAGCTTGAGATTCGGGTTCCGATGGGAGATAACCACACAGAGACAGGCTGGGAGGGGGAGACTGGGCCTGGGGGAGGCGGCACTGGGGTGACCCTGAGCACCACCCCCCCAGAGGCGGGGAGCCATCACTCAGTGTCAGGGCGTTTCCAGGGGGCAGAAACGCAGACCTGCGGGCTGTCCCAGCCCATAATTACCCACTCCCTTTCCTGCACTTTTAAACTCCTGTGGTAGGTGTTCATCAGCAACTCATTTCCAGCGAAAGAACCTGACTTTTCAAAATTAATATGTGCTTGTTAGCTCGGCCCTCAGTCAATGTATCATGTTAATTATACTTGGCAATAAGAAATCACGCGTTGGGGAAAGCAAGTCGGTGCAGGGAGCTTGTTATGACGGATGAGTGTCGGAAATGTTTCGGGGAGGCAGCTGTGGGGCAATCGTGGGGCATCCTCTGGGCTAGGAGCCAGAAGGCTTGGCGGGGAGCACAGACTTGGCCTACACTCACCTGCTCCAAGGAGGCCAAGGTGTCTGTCTGGAAGGTGGAGGCTCTAAGCCTCACCTCCCAGGGCCTTCCTGCCACGGCAGCCAGTATTTGATACATGTGAATATTGGGGATCGGGGATAGCGTCCGTCTGTCCCCAGATCCACATCTCACCATCCCTGCACCCTGTTCTCAGCTCTAGAAGGCTGGCCTGCCCAAAGCACCCATCCTAGTTGTCCTGAGGGCAGCCCAGCTGGACAGGAGGCAGGAAGAGGGTAAGACTGAAATATGGATGTCCCTGAAGCTCTCTACCTGGCCTGCAGGTACCTGGGTGCAAGAAGTCTGCCAAGGTCACCCCTCCCCAAGGCCTTCTGCAGACAGGACCACCCCACACAGCCCCCACAAGTCCTGAGAATGAAAGCAGAAGGGCAAGGCTGAGGGAGCTCACGGATACAGAGGCACCAAAGATATCTGTCTTCCCACCCAGGCTCCAGGGGTGGCCAAGGTGACCACGCCTACCTTCTCAAGACTCCTCCCTTTTGCAGCCCTGAGGTCTGGCCCCCAGGGTACTTGATTTCTAAGCCCTCAAGTGATTACATTGGCAGAGGAACAGAGGAAAAGAAAAGAAGAAGAGAATGAGAGAGAGAACTTACCATGGCAGGGAAGCCCATTTAAAAAACTGAAAAATTTAAAAAGGGAATTGATAGCCAGCAGTAGGGAAAGCAGTTGGCTCAGATTTGTGAGATTCTCTAGGAGGAACTGGTGCTATTTGTGGGCAGAACGTATTCTGGTCCAAGCAGCATAAATTGAGGGAACGAAACTGGAAAGAGCCCCATGGGGTCTGGATGTACACCTGGGGAGATTTTTTTTCCCCCGTGTGAGAATTTATTAAAGGCAAAAGACATTTTGTGAGAATTCATTGGAAACCTTGCTCCTTCTAGAGAGACATTCAAGTCTGCAGAAGAATGTGCATAGATTCTATGAAAATAAAATCTGACTTTAGGTAAGAGACTTAAGAATCTACAAATTTTGGCATCTTCATAGGGTCCTCAACACTGAAGGATGAGTGTACCAACCAATTGTCCACCTTCCCCACGAGCCTGTGACCACTGAGGCAGACTTATCTTTGTCTCTCTCTCTCACCTAGTACCTGGGGCACCACTGTTTTCATTTCACACTTGTTGAATAAATAAATGAATATAGAACTTCAAATGCCAGCCTCCCAACTGTGTCACCCGAAGGCAAATGGCTTCACTTCTCTGATCCCCATGGTGCAGGGCTGACATTGCATAGATAAGAGTGGTGACTCTTATGGTTTCCTCAGCCCTAATCGTGGATGCCCGCAATTGTGTAACTTAGCAATTTAGAAAGTAAAGACCAGGAAGCTTATCATACTAAGACAGTCTGAGTATTTTTGTGAACCCCAAAACTCAGGCAAGAAGGAGGGGAAAAGAGAAGCAAAGAAAGATGGGGGCAGAAAGGAGCCCCCTCTCTCAGAAGCCCAGCCGCACCACACAGGGGGCCGACGGTAGGATGGCCATCTGGCCTGATCTGCTGAGGGGCAGGGCTGAGAACATGGCCTTTCCCCTCCAGCCTAAAGTTGTCCCCGGGCTCTCGGCCTTCCGGCATCTCCAGAAGTCAGTGTCATTTTGCACTGTCAACTTTGGGGACTTAATTAATTTCTCACTAATGATTTTTTTTTTTTTAACTCGGGTGTTGTTTCATGCTTTCTGGGGAAATTCTTCTGCATTCACTCGGCTTTCTGCCCTCACAGAGCCTGAAGGTGCCAGTCACACCAAGTGTTGGGGATGCCGGGGACAGAGACACTACAGGGTTGACCAAAGGAGGACGGTCCACACTGAGCTTCAGCCTCCAGGTACTTGGGGAGGAAGAAACGAGGGGGCAGAGAATCGAAGACACCCATGGAATTCCCCCGTGGAACCTCCCTCTGGTACCCCTACCCTCGGGCTAGCCTCTCCTGTAGCAGCCAAGGCTGAAGCCCAACCTGGTACCTGTCTGCCTCTCTTCTGGAACACATTATGGGTTCCAAAAGGGAAAACCCCGTTGGTCTGTTTCCTCGTTGGACATGCTCCATGTATATATGTTAAGTCGATTTGTTCTTCAACTGTCTGACAAAGAACACTCATTGTAGCCACACTTGGATCTTGGAATAACACAAACTGACCTCTAGGAACTCTGATTATTCCATATGCACAGTTTTGAGTGACAGATGATAAAAATGAAGGGAGGTCAACAATCAGTGCCTTGCTTCTTTATAAGGTGGTGTTCTACCTTGGGTCTGGAACGTTCTTCCAAGGCCCGTGTACTACAGGCTGGGTGCTCCTGGGAAGCAGGGCTCAGTGGGAGGTTTCAGACCACTGGGGGTGTGTCCCTGAAGGGGAATGCGGGACCCACTCCTTCCTCCTTCTCTTTTTTTCATGTTCAGTCCCTGAGGTGAGGTGGCTTTGCTCCGCCACATACTATCACCATGATGTTCTGCCTCTCCACAGGCCCAGAAGAAGTGGGGCAGCCGATCACACACTGAAACCTCCTGAATAGCATTACAGTAATGGAAACTGACCATCACAGATTCTGAGGTCTCACTTTAAAAAAAAAAAAAAAAAACAAGAAAGAATGAAAGGAACAGACAGAGGAAGGAGGAAGGGAAGGAGAGGAAACTACCATGTGCCAGGTACCCATTGCTTAATATATTCAATCATATGATTTTTCACACACCCCTTGCATATCCCCAATTTGCAGATTAGCAAACTGAAGCACAACAGCCCTGAAACAATGTTTTCAAAATTACCCAGAGGCAGTGGTAGAGCCAGGACTTAGCACCCAGAATGTCTTCTTGGTGTATTTGGTGCAATGAGTCACCCTGTCTCCCCAGACAACACCATGTGTGCAAATTATGCAGAACTGGCAAGGGGGAGCCCAGGATCCAAAAAAAAAAAAAAAAACAGGTAGAATGATGTTCTAGAGAGATGCAGCTTAGCAGAAAACCTCCAGGGAGCAGACCAGGCCAGAGCCTGAGTAAACAACCCAGCCACTGGTCCATTATTCCTTTCTCTGTTCTTTGCAATCCATAGGTATCTCTAGGTTCATGGAGATTACCAAAGCCAGAGAAAGAGCGAAGGCCCATGGCCCATCCTGTTGCAGGGTAAGCCAGGGATATAAGACAAGGGTTACTTCAACATTTTTCTGATGAAAATACATTCTTTCATTGTACTGTCATGTGTAACTAATAAAAAAAAATTTTAAAGAAAATACATTCTTTAACCAAGAATTGGACTATTTCCTTCCATAAAATATTCCAACTTCATGAAAATAATTTGATATCTAGAACTTCATAATTGTGTAACCTTGGGAAGTTTCTTGATCTCTCTGGGCTGCTCTTCCCATATCTATAAAATGGGCTCCAATTTGGGCATGGTGGTGCACACCTGTAATCCCAGCAATTCTGGAGGCTGAGGCAGGAGGATTGCAAATTCAAAGCCAGCCTCAGCAAAAGCAGGGCACTAGGCCAACTCAGTGAGACCCTCTCTCTAAATAAAATACAAAATAGGGCTGGGAATGTGACTCAGTGGTTGAGTGCCCCTGAGTTCAATTCCCCAGCACCCTGCAAAAAGGGGAGAGTTCCATAGAGTATCTATCTCACATAGTAATCAGAATTAATCTAGTTGATCTGTGCAAAGTATTACTAATAATAACATGGTCTACACATGCTGTTGTTATTATATTTTGTTCTTACCCTTTTACCTTCATAAATTTGTAAAATAATTGCTACATTAGTGACTGTAGTCTTCTCAAAATACAGGCTAATTTTGATGGATGTGGTTGTGACCTATTTTTCAAATAATTGCTGCCTTAAATTGAACAGTCTCTCCTTTCGACTTGACAAGTGGCATATTTATTGATGTTTTAAATTTTATGTTTTTTTTCCCCAAGTCGTGTCTAACTTATCATTTTATTCAGAGGGTGAAAAACACTCCTTCTGACAGACTACTAACTACATAATTGCTTTAAAGTAAATCTTAGCAGGTGAGGTTTCTTGCGGAACCAATTGCAGTAACATGTGTTTTCCCATGTACAGGAGGAGAAAAAAAAAAAACCCAGAGCTAAGGGCTACAACATCATTCCACATCTCTACGGAAGCTAAAATGCAGGGAGGGAGGGTGAACTTTCAGCTGAAGCAAGGAGACCGAAGATTTTATTCTTATTATAGAGAAGTCCAGATTGGCAGTTCCAAATGATTCTATCTACTACCTTGTAAATTACTATACACCAGACTTTGGTGTAACAAAGGACGAGAGTTACTTTCATATTAGCATATATGTCATGTTTAATCCATCAGAAGGAGACTATAATTACTTTGCTCTCTTCTTAGCAAACTTTAAAGAAAGGGAGTCGTGAACTTATAAAGTAAATGTCATCCTGTTTGGATAGTTATAGTTTTACAGGTAATTTGTTACAGATTTTATTCAGATAACTTGTAATTATTTCCTTTCGGGCTCATCTTCAATATTTCAGGCCATTTCAAACACAAACATACGGGCTACAGATGTAAAGAGGGAATTCCTGTTACAATCTGGAATTCGTGTTGTGATCGGCTGCATGCGATGCACGTCTTATTTCATGGTCAGTGTTTTACACACTCTCCTCTCCTACCAAGTTTCTCCTGAGTGCCATGGAGAAGGGTTCAAGGGACGTGTTCCTGAACCACCATCATGGTAAATGGAAAATATGGACTTTGGAATCAAATAACTTGTTATTCACATCCTGGTGTCTATCTTTGTACAAGATATTTAACATTTTTGGGAAGGTTCATTTTTCCTTGTCTGGATGATGGGGATAATAACACCATAGCCAATGGATTTATCTGAAATTGAATTGAGATTTGATACATGTTGGTACTTGTAGTAGGAACTTAAGGTATGACATATTTCCCCTGGGCCTTTCCATTCAGGTTCTGGCATTGTGACTACCTATTTTCTGTCCCTAAACTGAAAGAAATACCTTCAGAACATACTTTTCCTGAGTTTGTCTTATCTTTCCTCCGTGGGATGCCACAGGCTGGTGATAATTTCCCACACACAGTCCTTCTGCATCTTCTTGGGTGCTCAGTATTAACTGCCTCAACTCCACCCACGATGCTGAGGTTTAGGAACCTGGGGGTCTCCAGCAGCCCAATCAGGTACTACCTCGCATGGCAGGAAATGGGCCAGGACAAATGGCTTCTCTCTCGAACTTCTCAACCAAGGCGTGCCCAGCATTGAAAAATGAGAACTCATTCCGCAGGTGATGACACCATTTGGGTGCGTCCATTCCTGAACTGCTTCACTCTTTGATGAATGATTCTTGGCAGCATGATTCTTCCATATTGAAATCATCATTCAACCACAGTCTCTAGACCACATGGCTCTCTTTGCCTGTGGTAGAATCTACTTCCAGACACCTGGCTTGCCCTTCTGAAGGTTCTCCGTGTATGGGCTGAAAGATCACATGATTGGAATGCACTGACCTGGCTTCCGCTCCATCCCGGGGACCTGGTCAGGTCACTGCTTGGCCTCAGTATTTTCCTTGGTAAAGGAGGACAAATGCCAGCCCTGTCTATCTCCCCAGGACCCCATCAAAGCAACCACTGTATAAAAGGCTTTGAACATGTGTGTTGTCATACAAGGATAAAAAAACGTGTACAGGCAATTGCTCCTTTCTCTGAAGTAGCTTTTGCTCTAACCACATTATCTTCTTGCTTGGGACTCCTGCTGCCTCCATGTCTACAGCCCTCCTCCAGATGAAGCCGCACACTCTTTGCAAGAGAAACTATGTCAAAAACTTGTTTGTGGAATCCACAGACCATAATAAATACCCTGTTTTAAAATAATAATCACTACCCCATATTAGGCACCTAACAGATGCCTGACTCAAAATGTTTTAATAAATTAAACTGAATTGACCTAAATTAGTCATGTCAAAAAGCCTAAGGAAGTAAGACTGGCAGTGTAAATTAGTGTGACAGGCCTTAGTGGGAGTCAATGGGGGGTAAGAGAGGCAAACCGAGGGGCTTAGACACTGTCTTGAGGGACAGTCACTGCTTAGCTTGAGGCAGTCCTGGGCAAGTAGGAGCATGGCACAGGATTGCCAGAAGTTGTGGGCTCTCTGAGGCTGCTCCACACCCACCTGTCCTGAATTTTTAGGAGCAAACAAACATCCTATTTTTACATAAAAGTAGTTAACATTAATTCAGCTTTCAAAATACTGCAAGAACCAACACACCAACAACAAGAATTTACAACCTACAACAAGAATTCAATTCATCATCAATCCTTACTCCCAACACGTGAAAACAAACACAAAGTCTTCCCATCACACCCAATTCTAACTCTCCCAGTAGTGCACTGGGATAACCAGAGTTAACCCAGTCTCTGACAATCGTGCAGTCCCTAAAGCCACCTGGTCACCTCTGATGAAGGGCCCATATGTCCCTACTGCACGTGGCAAGCACATAACTCATGCCACGTGCAACCCAGCCACTAAAACAGAATTCAGCAATTCCCCAATTGGTCAATTCCCAGTGCAATGAGCCCAGCCCACTGACCTGATGCATGGACGCCATAGCAATGTGAAACTGCTCTACATTTCCAAATGTTTTTTTTTTCTCTAGTTCTACGTGGAGCCCTTGGTAGCTGGCCTCAGGCTGCAGGTCATGTCGTGAAAGTCTGGACTACACCTCTTCTTGAAGATTGCCTTAAGAGAGTCACAACTCTCTCCATCTCCCCCACAGGAGGAAGTGCTCAGGATGGGACTGCAATGGCTCAGTGCACCAGGGTCCCTCAGGTAACTGCTGCTTCATTCCTCTTCCTCAAATCACTTTACCAGCTTCGAGATAGGGTTCTCCAGAGAAACAGAAATAACAAGGGTATATAAGAGGTGATTTCATATGAGAACTGGCTCCTAGAATTATGGAAGTCCTACCATCTGCAGTCAGCAAACTGGGGAACCAGGAATCCAATGATATAGTTCAGTCCAAGACCAAAGACCTGAGAACCAGGGGAACTAGTGGTGGAAGATCTGGAATCCAATGGCCCAAGAACCAGGAGCTCAGGCACCCAAAAGCAGGAGAAAATAGATGTCCCAGCTCAAGAAAAGAGAGAGAAATGTTCCTTGTCTTTTTATCCAGGCAAGAACCTGAATGGATTGGATGATGCCCCCCCCCGCTAACTTTGGTGAGGGTGGATCTTTCTTACTCAATCCTCAGATCCAAATGCTAATCTTTTCCAGAAATACACTCTCTCTCTCTCTCTCTCTCTCTCTCTCTCTCTCTCTCACACACACACACACACAAATAAATAAATAAATAAATAAATAAATAAAAAATAAGTTTTATCAGCTATTCTGGGTGTCCCTTAGCCCAGATAAGTTGACACACAGCATTAGCCTTACACCAACCATCCTGATAATAAATAATTCCCTGCATTTCATCCCTCTCTGCCAACACAGCTTCCTTCCCCAGTGCCACTCGCCATGCATACACATTCTAATGCAGGACTGTCCAGAGTTAAATTTCCTCTGACACTAGGAGTAGCCACAATCCCAGAGACACTGATACCAAATATGAGTAAAAGTCACCTAGGAGACTATAAAAATTCAGATTGCTGGGCTCAACCCAAACACAATGCGTCTAGAGTTCTGGGGATGGAGCATTTAAAGGTGAGCTGTTATTAGTGAACGAGCCTCTGGTTTGGAGGCCAGGGGACCCATGTGGTTCTAGACTACATGAATGAGGTCCATATTCCATAAGTGACGTCTACAGGGCCACCTGATCAGAATTCACCTCTAGTGCTGGAGTGGGGGACTCATTCACAAGCAGATTTCTGAGTTCCATTCTCAGAACTACAGAATTAGAGTCCCTGAGCTGAGGCCCAGAAATCCATATTTTTACAAGGTTCCTTGCCCAAGTTCCTACATGGTGGCAGAATATGAGATATGCAGGTGGCTGCAAATTTTAAATGAAAACTTGATAGGAAAGATGATACGGACATTTGACAGAACTGCAGAGAGGAGATGTCTTATTTCTGGAGGACCTTATTTCTGGAGGACCCAGGACCTCAGGGTTCCTATTCTCAGCTCCTTTGAGGTACAGACCTTTATGCACCTGTGAGTATGTTGGTGGTGGTGGAGGGGCCTCCTGAGACTCCCGTTCACTTGTGACATCTAGAGTCAGTGCGGGCAGGTGTGTAACCCCCACCTCATCTCCTCTCTCTGAACCCCCTCCCCCATCTGCAGAGGCCCTGGGTTACCATGAAGACACATCACCACCTGCTCCAGTTTTACACTCACTTGCCTTTCCTGTGTGAGAGATGCTCATAGCCAGGCTGTCTGAATGGGCACAAGGGAAAAGAAACTTCTGTGGCTAAAAAAAAAAATGTAGAAATATGAGTTAAGTTAGCCCTTTCCCAGGGGTTTACCTACACTCACGAGCACACTGAAACAGACAATGTGCAGGTACCCATCTCTCTTTCCTAAACTACGTGCCTCCACATCTGCAGACCTCTCTGTGCCACATCAGGGTGATGATGTTAGACCATATGAAAAATGTGACCCAAGATGAACCAGATTCTCCCTTCCAAACCCTGCCCCTAGTATCCATTAAGAATAAAATTCTGGCAAATATTGAATACAAAAACATCCTAAAAAGAGTGCACCACCATCGAGTGGAGTTCATCATAGGAATGCAAGGTTGGTTCAACATACGGAAATCAATAAATGTAATTCATCACATCAAAAGACTTAAAGATAAGAACCATATGATGATTTCAATAAATGCAGAAAAAGCATTCAACAAAACACATCGCCTCAAAAAACTAAAATACTTGGGAATCAACCTAACAAAAGAGGTGAAAGACCTCTACAATGAAAACTACAGAACACTAAAGAAAGAAATTAAAGACCTCAGAAGATGGAAAGATCTCCCTTGTTCTTGGATAGGCAGAATTAATATTGTCAAAATGGCCATACCACCAAAAGCTATTCTCTCTTTATAGTAAATTCTTACTTTTTTGAACCACACAACTCCCTAGAGTTTCTGTTATATTGAGACAAAGAGTCCTCATTAATAAGTATTTTAAGACTGTGAGGAGCCCCAGATAAAGAACCTGTTTACCCTTCTTTAAACCAGACCAGCAAAGTCTTTTCCTAACAAGTCTTAACCTCACGTGCTCAGGAGCCACATGCTGGGAAATGTGGAGTTCACACCACAGCCTTGGGAAGGGGAGCATCAGAAAGGGTGACGGGTGGAAAGGGGACATTCTTTTGACCTCAGGAAAGTTACACCTGCCTCAACTGGTTTTCTCATCTATAAAATGGGAAAAAAAAGAATCACCCAATGATATTAAATAAGAGATGATGGGTGTCAGCTGACTAACTCTGATGAACACACAGTCAACTTCAGTTCCCAGCCACTCTGAACAGGTTAGTAACCAAACGCACCTGTATCCATTCTGTCACCAAATATTGTTAGCATGCGGACACCCCAGGTTCTTTGCATTTCCTTGAGCATCTTTCCTGTTAAACTGTAAGCTGCTTGGAAGCAAAGACCTTCTTTGATTAAATTTTAGAGCCTCACTGACCAGCATAAAGACTGGCATATAATGAGCGTTCCATAAATATCTAGTGGCAGGTGGGGGGCGGGGTCCATTCCTCAACACCAGAAAGTGGCTTTCAAATGGATCCCATTCCCAGCTCTCCCAAAGGACCAGGGAGAGAGATTCTTGGCTATTGGAAAGGGTTTCCCAGGGTCTTCCCGTTTTGATTTACAGCCACCCTCTCTCACTCCCCATGAGGCATCCCCACCTAGAACACATGGAGGGAGAGCCCCTGATTTGCAGAACCCGGGTGCCGGTGGGAACCTGAAATCACTGTTTTTGCTTTTACATTAACTGTATTACAGGGTGAACAGGAAGCAGTCTCCATCCTCCAAGAGCAGCCAGGAAACTCAAGAATCCATTTCCAGCTGCCCTCCATCACAGGCTCTCCTGACCAAGGGAGAAGGTCCCCCAGCCTCCAGGCACCCTGCCCTCCTCTTCAAGGCTCCTCCGGAGTCCATCATGACCCGCCTAACAAGCCATCACCCAGACATACTGCGCCCACAGGGAGGAGATGGACCAGCATTCACCCAGGAAGCTGCAAGTCCCTTCCCCAGCCCCAGGGGTGGCATTTGGGTGAGGGCTGGCCAAGGTCAGCCCTCCATGGTCAGAGCAAGGCAGCACTGGGGAAGCTCCCAGCTCCCCCTCCCCTGCGTCTCCAGCATCTTTACTTCCTGTCCACCCTCCTCCTTGTTCTTCCTTTCCTCCTCCATCTGCGCCCCCTGTCTCATCCTCAGTCTTACACCATAGAGCAATCTAAGAAGACCTGGGCTCAAATTCTGACTTTGCTAAATCCCAGCCACATGACCTGGGGTTCTGAGCCTTGGTTTCCTCACTCGCAGGACCGGGCAGTCCTAGAATGCTCCTCACTGCTGCGGTGGTGACCATTTTAGATGTGGTGAGCACTGTCCATGGTCTGCTGGTATTTCTTCTGCCTGTCCTCCTGGGAATCAACTCTCCTTTGGGGGGAACTTCTCCTCCTTAACCCCAGACAGGTCAGCAGAAGCTGCCATGTTCTTAGGTCATTGCCTCCCTGGCGCATGATGAAAATCCCTTCCCTGGTATTTTTAAACCAGGAACAGAGAAATCAGGGACAGACATTCTGTAACAAGAGGTCCAGAAACCAAGTGGCAGTGTCTCAACCATGAGAAGGAATCAAAGAAAGGTAATGATGTAGACACAGGGAAATTTAAAAAAGAAAGAAAGAAAGAAAGAAAGAAAGAAAGAAAGAAAGAAAGAAAGAAAGAGAAAAAAAAAGACGTAGAAAGAGTTGATTTTGCAACCAGCTAAATTCCTGGTTCCAGATGTTCCTGGGGACTTTGGAGTCCCCAAGAATCTTCATTTGATTGAGTGAAATTCGATTCACTGTTCAGAAGTCCTTCTTTTTTCTAGGCTAGTTTATGATGCATTTTGGGGGGTGGGGTACTTTCAACAGGTAAGAACTAATTAGCTTTCCGGGGTGTTAGAGGTTGTGTATGAGTGTGAGTGTGTGTGTGTGTGTGTGTGTGTGTGCGTGCATGCGTGCATGTGCAGGTGCACACGCATGTGTATGGGTCAGAAGCAGGCCCAGCTCTGCAGGCATTCCCTGTCCAATGAGGCAGAAATGCAGGTGCAAAGGTAATGACAAGGGCTAGAGCAAGGACACCCTACCCAGTGCCCAAGGCAGGGTAGGAACTGCCTACAGGAAGTTCCTGATCCACCCTTGGTGCAGCAACATCAGTGCTAGAATGAGGAGATTGCAAGGCAAAGAGTACTACTCTGGAGTAAACCAAATTTGCAGAGGTCAGAAAGTGGGAACTCAGAAGGCACTGTCAGGGAAGGAGGAGGAACTTCCACTGTTGCAGGAGACCACAAGAAAGGAAGAGGGAGGGTCGGGACTGGGGTGTGGGTAGGCACCCTGCTGTGGGGGCTTTGCAAGTCCTGTACAGGTGCCTGAGCTTGCATCTGCTAGCAAGTGTGGTATGTTTTAATCACAAAAGTTATCTTGATTGTATTTCAGAAGATACCTCAGGCTGCAGAGCAGAAGGTGGTTTTGCAGGCAAAGTCTGAGACCAGGCCCCTGGTCTGCCTCGGGGAAGTGATGACCGACTCCTAATCAGGACAGTGAGAACTGACAGAGAAGAACCAGCTCAGAAGACAAAGGCAGAAAGATGGGACCTTGAGTTAGAAGGCAGGGTTGGCAAGAGCTGGTGAGGATGGCTGCAGGTTCTCCCTTGGGTGTGCACCCTCTGACCCCTGGAGCCACTCACAGAGGTAGGTTCCTTAGGTACTGAGAAGCGGAGCTTCCTCCAGGAATTGTTTGGCTGGGGCTTGAATTGGTATAAGGGAGAGGTAAGGGCTAATTCTTCCATAGCAAACTTTCAAGGCCATTTCAATGTATCAAGATAGAGAGATACAGATTATCTATCAATTTCTCTGTCTAGCTACCCATCCAGCCCCAGGGATTCTAAGTATCACCAGCAAAGAGATCATGCAGTTGAAGGAGCACACACCTAAGAAGACCTTTAGGGCAAAGTCTCTGGGAAAACAAGTACTGATGTTGCTGTACCAAGGGTGGATCAGGATGTCATTAAGAACCCCACTGTACTTCAGGTGCCTGTAATTCCAGCAGCTCGGGAGGCTGAGGCAGGAGGATCATGAGTTCAAAGCCAGTCTCAGCAAAAGCAAGGTGCTGAGCAACTCAGGGAGACCCTGTCTCTCAATAAAATACAAAATAGGGCTGGGGATGTGGCTCAATGGTCAAGTACCCCTGAGTTAAATCCCTGGTACGGGGTGGGGGGGAATAAAAGGACTCTACTGTAGTGGTTTGGATCTTAAATGCTAAAGACTTGGTTCCCAGCCTACACTGCTATTGGAAGGTGCTGGAACCCTTAGAGAGTGGAGCCTAGTGGGGAAAGCTAGGTCACTGAGAGGACCTTGGAGGAGATGGTGGCCCCCAGGACACTTCCTGTCCCCTCTTTGCTTCCTGGCCACTATGAGGTGAGCACTTTGTTCCACTGCATCCTTCCCACCATGACACTCTCCCTTACCACAGGCCAAACTGCAACAGAGCCAAGTGACCATGCACTGAAACCTCTAAAAGTATGACCAAAACAAACCTTTCATTCTCAAGTGAGTTAGCCCTGATGTTTTCTCACAGTAACAGAAAGCTGACTAACAAATCTGCTTGTCCCACCTCTCTGCTGTGCCACCTCCAGGACTGGTCTCCATTCATATCAACCTCGTTTCACCCCATGACCACAGGATGGCTGCTGCAGCCCCAAGAATCACAGCCACACACCGTCAAGCCCTGTTATGGTTTGGATATGAAGGTGTCCCCCAGAAGCTCACATGCAAGACAATGCAAGAAGGTTTGGAGGAGAAATGATTGGATTATAGCCTCAAGCTAATCAGTGTATTAATCCCTGATGGGATTAACTGAGTGGTAACTGGGGGCAGGTGAGGTGTGGCTGGAGGAAGTGGGTCCCTGGGGGCGTGGCTCTGGGGTATATTTACCTGGAGAGTAGAGCCTCTCTCTGCTTGCTGATCTGCGTGTGAGCTGCTTCCCTCCACCACACTCTTCCACAATGACGTCCTGCCTCACCTTGAGCCCTGAGGAATGGAGCCTGCCTTCTATGGATTGAGACCTCTGAAACCATGAGCCCCAAATAAACTTTTCCTCCCCTAATTGTTATGGTCCGATCTTTTCATCCCAGTGGCAAAAGAGCTGACTAAATAAAACATGCCACAAGGAGCAAGGAAGAGAGCCGTAGTAAACCAGCTTTACCTCTGGGACTTCTATCCTTTAACTAAGAAGGAAGAGCTTTCTCCAGGCGCCTTAGGCTTCCCTCATATCTCACTGGCCAAAACCAGAGGACCACCTCTCATTGCCAGGGAGGCTGAGAATGGAGGACCTTATTGTTCAGCCTCTGTGCAGGAGGCTAGCAAGGGAAGGAGGCCAAGAGGGCTGCGAGGCAGGCAGGCAGCCAGTGACATCTGGGTGCGGCAGAAGGCTGACGTTCTTTGCCACTGATAAGAAGCTACCACCCAGTCATCTAAGCGTCTTAGCAGAATCAGGGCTAGAACTCAAAACTCTGTGTCCTCCCCCAGAGTCCTGCATCCACTCGGTGTCTCATAGCCTCCAGCTTCTGAAATGACCAAGACAATAGCTGCGCTTAGAGACTCACAACAGCCCAGATGTCCTGGGCCATCTTCTGATGAAATGATTGCTATTGCAGGCATCTGATGATCTTATGGGTTTGAAAGTGTTAAAGGGGTGATTTCAGTGGGGCGTGGAGTCTCCCTGCCCTTCTCCTCTCCTCACCAGGCCTTTGATCTGCAGAGCACGTGAGGACCAGCAGTTACCAAGACGGAGGCAGAGGAATGACCACAATGGGCCTCAGCCCGGCCCTGCCGGTGCTCTGTGCCTGTCCCCTCATCCACACAGAGTCTAAGCAGGAGCCCACGGACATCGATACTCCTCCTAGGTCTACTCATGGGCTGCGGGTCACCCCCAGGCCCTGGGATTTCTTGTGCAGAACAGGGTGAAGTGGAATCAGATGCTCAGGTCTATAAAATGTCCAGGTGCACTTTGTCCTCAAAGTTCCCGCGGGTCCAGGGTCTCGGGCTTCCTGAAACAGACAGCCCCTGTTGGTGGGACTCCTCTCCAAGGACCCCCCTTCCTTCTTCTCCTGCCCTCCCTCCTCTCGGGGCTCCAGCTGGTGCAGAAGGCGCACCCCTCCTCTGTGGCGGATTCGAGACCTGGGACTGGGAACAGGCTCACTTGGAGCAGCCTCCTGCCCTTTGCTCCTCTCCCCTGAGCAGAGTGCGGGGCGGAAACCACAACCATACCCTGGGACGTGTGAGTCTGGGGGCTCTCCCCACTCCAGACTGCAGGGAGCGGGGCAGGGCTGGAGAAGGTGAAGGGGCAGCCGGCTCGCACCTCACTTATTTGTAAGTAGCCCATGTGGTTTCACTTTGCACCCACTTCTCCAGTGGGAGTCTGCATGTTAGCACCTGGGGACACCTGTCTCCAATTACCCAACCATTTCCCCTAAGAAACCATACCCCCAAAGCCAAGGGCCTGCACGGGTCTCCCCCAACCCTCGGAGACAGCCAGGGCGTGGTCCATCCCCAGAGCCGGGGGTGAAGCAGAAACAGGAGAGCCAGAGACATGGGCAGGCGTGGGGACAGCTTCCAGGGGAGTCCCCTCCCCATCTCTGGCTTTGTGCTGGCCTCAGAGCACCAGGTGGTCCTGTGATGACCAGGCGCAGAGATGTTTGGCATTCCTCTGTGGCCACGCTGGACCCCAAATGGGAGCCAGCCTACCCAGAGGGCTTCAGAGGGCGCTGGGGCGGCGGGTCACCTTTTTGGGGGTCTGGCTAGATTTCATGGTCCCAGCAGTCGGGATGATTTGCTGAGGCTTCCAGCCACTTGGCTGCCTGCTGGGAGGACTCACCCGGCTGGGGGAAGGCAGCCAGGTGCTCCGTGGGGCCTTCAATAACATTAGAAAAGCAAAACAATCCCCCCTCCTTGGGGCGGCCCTGAGAGCCTCCTCAGCACGTTTGATTGACTGCAAGTAAATGACTTCTTCTCTCCTCTCCAACACATCAGACCAGCAGTGGGGAGCTCACGGGCCTCCGTCCTACCACAGAGGTCCAGGCGGGATGGATTTCTGGGACCACAAGCACAGCCTGTGTCAAAAGTGATTGCATTGATGCATTCTTAGGGTTGGCTCTCTAGGTCCCTAAGCAAACAGGTGAAAGCCTCACAGCTTTGCCACTTGGCTATTTGTTTGTCTGTTTGTTTGTTTTTTAATCCCTACACTGTAAAACTGGGATATAACTCACCAAAGATAAAACCCACCCATTGAGAGAGCATACAACTCCGTGGGTGTTAGTATGTTCAGAGTTGTGCAACGTCTACCCAATCTGATTTTAGAACAGTTTTTCATCCCAAAGAGAAATGGCAGTCACTCTTTATCCTCCCCCCCCCAACCCCCACCCTGGTCCTTGACACTTGTCTGCTTTCTGTCTCTGTGGATTTGCCTGTTCTACCCATTTCATGGAATTAGAGGGAAATAACACTGGCCCTTTTATGTCTGATTTCTTTCACTTAACATGTCCTCAAAATGCTACAGCAGATATCCACACTTCTTTCCTCTCCAAGGCTATATTATGTTCCATTGTAAGATTGTAAGAATAAACCTCTTTTTTATTGTTTCTCCACTCAGCATTTGATGGGCATTTGGGTTGTCCCTATTTGGGGCAATTATAAACAATGCTGCTATTCATGTGTGGGCCTCTTAGTGATATTTATTTGGGTTCTTTTCTATGACTTCTCCTTGAAAGGTAAGGCTTACAATATCCATCAGTCTTACTCATTTTCTACACTTAATGTTTTCTTCCATCGTTGCTTAAAGATAATATGCACAAAGTAGTACAGAGATAGCCCTGTGCTTGGCACCAAGGTGGCCCTCAATTCACAGGAGTTGGTGTTGCAGTGATTCCCTACTGAGGCCAATCATGGCCCCGAGCCTGGTGAAGGAGGCAAGCAGCACAGACAATTGAAGGGAGACAGATCCCTCTGTGAGTCAGAACCCCCAGGTCTAAGTTCTGACTGCACCACCAAGCAGCCACAAGACCCCATGGCAGATGCCCCATCTTGGAGCTGAGAATGTTTTTATCCATAACACACACCCCTAAAATATTCATGAGGCTCCCCCCACGTTGTCAGTGATGGTCCCTCTTTGGGATGAGAAAATACTCCAAAGTTAGATTGTGGTACAGGTTGCACAACTCTGAATAGACCCGTACCGTGCAGTTGTGCACGTTCAACTCCATGGGTGGATTTTATGTTTTGTGAGTTACATCTCAGTTTTATGGTAGAGGAATTTTTAACAACCCAACCCAAATGGAAAAGTCATCAGGGTCTTTACCTGGCCTATCTGTTGAGGGGCCGAGACTTGGAACCTGGAGGGCTGGAGTATATTTTAGTAGGTGTGTGATGAATGAAGGGGGGAGATCGGGGGTTCCTAGAGACTGTCAGGCCCCTATGGAAATGGACCTGCCCATAATGCATAGCCCTCAGGGGTTGTCGGGACCGGCCTCACTAGGGGACACTCCCAGAGCCCTGGGGAGTCTCTCGAGGACTCCCCAAAGGGCCCACCAAAGCCAGAGGCCCCAGGTAGCCAGACTCAGGTCAGCAGGCCCCAGATGACTAAGAAAATCCGTATCCCTCCGCCACACCCTGGGTCGGGGCAGGTGCAACCAGCCAACCTGTGAAGGCGAGTTACAGGGAGCTGGGGGGGGACACCGCTTCCTGTCTCCCTGAGCCCAGGAGAGGAGGCTGTGACCGGCCTGGGACTCCAGGGAGGCAGAACTTGGCTCTTGGCTCTCCACTGAACTCAGGACAAAAGCCACGGGGCTGCCAGGGTGGTATCCGGCAAAGCGGAGGCCTGCCCACTGGGCGAGGTTCCAGAAATGGGGGGAAACAGACGTGAGGTGCCTCCGATGAGGTTCTGCGAAAGCGGTGGAAGCCGGTGGGCTGGGCTCAGGCACCGAGGGTCACCAGAGGGCCTGGACCCTGTGCTGGACGGACCACGTTTGCCTGCCCGGTGTGGCTGGATGAGTGCAGCAATCTGCTCTCCTTGGACATTGTTCTCCATGTGACAAATGGGCATGATCATGTCTGTCCCAGGAGATTGCAGTATTCCGTATCTGCACAATATGTAAATATGGAAAAGCCATTTCTTGGAAGGATAAACAAAATTATTTCTTGTGGTTACTTCTGCAGATAGGAATAGATGGGGTAAAGCAAGCTAAAAAAGAGGGGATCCCTCTTCATTGTATGCTTCTGCCTAGTTTGGGTGGGATTTGGACTGGTGAGAAGATAAGGGAGGGGCTTTCCATATATGTGTACATTTCCCAGTTATTAAGGTACATTGAAGATGCAGCAGGCCTTCTCCAGTCTGCTTTCCATTGCTATAACAGAATACCTGAGACTGAATAATTTACAAAGAAAAAAAAAGTCTATTTCAACTCATGGTTCTGGAGGCTGGGAAGTCCAAGGGCACAGTGCTAGTGGGGGTCTTGCGCTACACTTATAGTAGAAGACAAGGCAAGCAGGCACACATAAAAGAGCCACGGTACAAGGAGTAGCTTGGCTTTATGACAACCCATTCTCACAGTAACTGATTCCATCCCAAGATCAGGAACTCAGTCCCATGATAGTTAACCCAGCCCCTGACCACCACCACAAGGCATTAATCCTGCATAAGGACCCTCCCCCTTAAAGGTGCACCACCTCTCAATGCTGCTGCTTTGGGAATGCGTGAGTTTGGGAGGGGACCAACCACACCCTAGCAGAGCACTAGGCCAAGGCCTGTCACCTATCTGGTTTCATCCTCAGCAGCACATGAGGAGAACGGCACTGGGATCATTTCTTATCTCATCCTTTAGGAAAATGAGACACCAAGAGAATAAAGATGTGAGCGTGAAAACCAGATGAAACTGGCCATCCGCTTCCAACACCTGCAACCACAACAGGATATCTGTGGGACTTTTGAAATTCATGCCTGAAACAGTGCCAGGAACAGAGGAAGCACCCAATGAACGTGTTGAGTGAATTCATGAATATGTGAGTGGATAAATTCCAAATATGCTAATTATAAAAAGTCTAGAAAACTTATATCACCCATAATTCCATGATCCAGAGATAACCAGTGCATTTTTCTCCCAATATTTCTTCTGAAAATAGAACGTAAGGGTGTGTGTGGGGGGTGGGTATTTACATCATTGAATTTACAACATGCACAGTTTTCTCTTCAGTTTCTTTTACTTATAATGATTTCATGAGTATTTTCCTATGTCATTTAAAATTCTTTACAGGCATTGCTTTAATAATTGCATAATATTTCACTGCAAAGTTATCACAGTTTACTTAACAATTCCACTACAGTGGGACATTTTGAGTCGCTTCCAAATAATTCTGCAATAAACATCTTTGTATGTAAATCTTTGTCCCGGTTTCTATTTCCTTGGCAGGCATTCCTAGGAGAGAAATTACAGATCAAGTATTAGGAACATTTTCAAGGGTTCAGATCAACACTGCAAAATTAGTTTCCAGAAAAATATTACCAGTTTGTACTCCCAAAAGAATGCATAACCATCTTAGTCCACTATCACCAAAATCGAGGACTATTGTTAAAGTTGTTTTTACCATTTCAATAGGTGAAAATTAAGTTTTTAATCATTTCTCTTTGTACACTTATTATTAGCAAAGCTGAACATGTTTATTTATTGCTCATTGATAGTTCTTCTAAGAAGCATTTATGTCTTTCTATCATAATATTTTTATTGATTTGTAAGTACTTTTTATATATGAAGGCTGTAATCTCTTGTGAGATTTGTCTCCCTGAAATTTGTTTTTGATTCACAGAATCTCTTATCTTCCTCTCTTAACCCTCTTTCTCTGACTGTCCAACAAATCAAGTATGACTACCCTTTCAGTGACAACCTTAAAACATCATTTTACACAACCTGTCAGAGTATAAGCTGTCAACAAGGACACATGGTGTCAGCAGACAGCCTCCTGCAACACTCAAAACTTAAAAAGAGTAGGTTGCCCACTTCGTTGCATTTTGGCTGTTACTGCCACCGTCACCTGTGGCAGCTGCCTGCCTGCTTATCTGCCCTGGGGCCAGGCCATGCAACAGACATCGACTGCTCTGACATGCACTTCATGTGGCATTTCACCGATCTCCAGCTTCAGATCACAGAACCCTGGGCTCCGCCGCAGATGTCAGCAGTCAGGATGGAAACCGTGAGTGTGATTAGTGACACGGAGTGCCAACAGATGTCTCTGTCCCTTGGAGTTGCTGATCGAACAAGTCATCTTACAGCTGGTACAGTTCTCTTGGGCCCTGTGGTTTCGGAGCTAGGGAGGCCTGACGGAGGCGGGTGAGCGCCAGGCAGGGGTAACATCACAGGGCCTCACCAACAGTCAAGAGGAGGCCACACATGTGTGCGGCAGGTGCCACGGCCTCCTGATAATACGAGGTCCCAGAGGCCCGTGGACGCAGCCTCATTCATTCCTTAATTCACTCCAAACACATCTGCAGGACACGGTGTGCCGAGGGTCAAAAGAAGCCGTCCCACCGAACATGTCACTGGGGCTAGGTCACGGAAGAAAATCAGGAGCCCAAGAGGAGGAGCCGTTCAGAGAGAGCGACCAGCATTGACAAAGGCCCAGAACAAGACAGGGCTGTGCATCCTGCTGCCTCAACCGAACCAATCTCCAGGCAGCAGCCAAGGGCTGCCTGTCCCCCAGGCCCAAGGAACAGCATCTCCCTAAACAGAGCCTTCCTGTCCCCTCCAGGTGGACAACGTGAAATCCAGAGGGAAAACCCACAGGCAAAGCCCTCCTTGAGACCCACCTCAGGGCCCACCGCTCACTGGGCGGGACTGTCTGTCCCCCCACCCCCCGCCTGGCCAGGTGGCCCTGTCCTGGGACACCCATGCCCCAGACATCCCCCTTCCTGCCCCTCTCTGTAAGTGCTTCTATTTCAAGCCTAGCAGGAGAGACCGTCTGTGCTCCTCTTGTCCCCAGAGCTGACAGAGACCTGGGTCTGGAAATGACCTTAGAAATCTGTCATTCGACCCCTTCCACTTGCTACTAAAGGAAGAAGCCTGAGAATGTGGAATGTGCTCACTGCAGGAGGCCCCTGCTTGTCCCCACGTGGGACACCCTTGCTTATCTTCAGAAGGGAGGGGACAGGGACAAGGGACCATCCCCCAGAGGCAGCTGATGGACTCGGGGGTCAACAGGACCCAGCAGGGAGAAGTTGCCCACCTCCGGCCATGTTCCCACCCGCCTCTTCCACGGGGCTCCCGGGACCCAGACCACAGAAGGTTCAGCAGCTGAGCTTGGTAAGGAGCACCCAGGTGGCTCTTGTGAAGGACTTTGCTGGCACTGCAGAGAACCCCCCCTCCACGGGCAAGTGACTTTTCACGCTGAATCTCGACAGAGCATCGCAAGTCACAGACAGGGAGCTGCTCTACTCTAATGCCACTCTGCAGACTCACTCTAGGGTCCTCTTAAAGGAAAGAGAGTTTAACCTCCAAACTCACTCACTGATCACTAGTCCCTAAGCTTGCAGGTAACTACCAAGAGAGCAGACCATGGGGACCCTCCAGTGCCAGGCTAAGGATTTAGCCTGTTAAGTGACCCACTGAAGACCTCACAAGAACATCTGGGACTCCTCGCATTTCTACTCTAAGCAGCATCTTAAAGTGGGGTCCATAGACAGTGTCTCTACTCAGCCAGTTTTAAAATCTCCAGGTCACCTCCCTTCGCATCCTTGACATCTCCAGGCAGCTCCAGGAGGCCACACCCTGGAGAATAATCACAGGGTTTTTCTGCCTGTGGTTTGCTGTGTGTGTCCTATTTTTCATTTTTTATTCTGTTCTGGAAGATTCTAGGATCCTGTCTTGAAGCTCAGTGTTCTGAAAATTCACATTTCTCCTTTTGGGCTTATTTGTACCTGTGGATGTGTGAGTGGCACATCTTATGTGCTGTCTATATATTGTGTGTATGTGGTGTGTTCGATGCAGCATAGCATGTGTATAGCATGGTATATGATTTGTGGTGTGTTTTGTGTGTGTGTGTGTGTGTGTGTGTGTGTGTGTGTGTGAATGCATGCACACTACACACTCTCAGTCAGAAAATTTGTCCCTTCAATTCTGGGAAAACAATCAGTATGCTCCTTTGAGGATTCCCTACCTCTATATTTCCCCCATTCTTCCCTTTTGGAAGCCTGTTAATGAAACATTAGACATCCTGGCTGATACTCTATTATAATTTTCTTAACATATTTTTCCTATTTATATCTACTGCCATAGGAATGTCACCAATACATCTCCCAAATTTTCTATTCAACTATTCTAGATCAGGTTTATATTTTTAATTTTCAAGAGCTCTTTATTGCTTTCAGAGTGCTTTTTTATAATCTCCTGTTCTTGTTTTGTAGATACCACCTCTTTTATCACACTGATTATTTTAGTTTGTTGTGGTTTTTGTTTTCTCTTTTTTACTATTTTTTTTGATCCAATCTTCATTTTTTTGGATCCAGTTTTCCTTAAAACTTGGTTGTCTGGGTTGTACTTACTGTCCAGTGTTAGAAGCCAACTGGAATCTCTGCATGCAAGGATGGTGCATATTGACAGGAGATTTCACTATAAGCAAAAATGCACTGAGCCAACTTTTTAATTAGGAACCCCCTCCTCCTGCCCCATAGCATTCTCTGAAAGTCTTTTCCTAACTGGTGGGTTTCCTTTGGTAGCAATCCTAAACTCCTACAAGAGGTACAAGTCCTAGTGTTCAGTCTTTAGGGGACCAGGTGGAAGAAGGGGGAGGGGTGAGGATAGAGTCTGTGCAGAATGTAGACTGCCCCTCAGTTTTAACACTGTCAGCTCTGCACACAGCTGGTGTCCTGGAAGTTAGTGATGCTTAACTTGTCTCTCCAGAGCTGGCCTCCCATGTGCTGGTGCAGGAGGAAAGGGCTGGTTGCTACGTAAAATGGGAGAAGAAATCACGGGGTCCGCCTGATCTCTAGAACTCTTATTGCTTAGCACTCCTAAAGTTTTCCTTCAGGAATACACAGTGCCTGCAGTTTGTAAGAGTTTCTGGGGGTACTGCTCTGTGAATGACCTCATCTCTGGGTGGCTTGTGTCCCCTGGCTGTGTCCCTACCCAGGCAGGCTGGCTTCAGCTTCCTGTCCTCTGCTAAGTCACTTCCTGCTTATTCCCCACCCCCTGTCTTCACTTGACATCTGTGACTGCCTTTATCCCCTCTCCAACTCTTTTGGTCCTTAGTAGATTTTACTTGTTAATTCCTTCACTGTACATTTTACGGGTTTTGGAAGGGGAAATATTCAAATGAGTGTGTGTTCAAATCTGCTTTATTCACCTCCAAGTCTTGATCTAGGTCTCTTTTCTCTGAGTTATTAGACTAAGGAGGCCAAAGAAGCTATCCAGGATTGGGGGGGGGGGGTTGTTTGGTTTGGGGTTTTTTTGTTGTTGTTGTTTGTTTTGTTTTGCATCACTGAAGTCAAAGAATAGCCCCCAGAGACATGGAAATGCTGGTCACTTTGTTATAACCTTCTGGGCATCATACAGCCACTAAGCCCTGGTCACAGGCCGGGTACAGAGCTGGAGGCTGGGTAGAGACACCCCTCCTGCCACTGAGCCGAGGCTGGACAGGGGAGGCCGACCTGCAGCAGGCCCGCGGGGGCGCCCTGACAGCCGAGGGGGACAGCGGAGGCGGGCGGTGCAGGCGCTCCAAGGTCGGCTGCACCCCAGACTCGATCAGGGGCCTCACCCACGGCCGGTGGCGCTCCGGGTCCCGGGTGGCGCCGGTCCTAGCGCGTTCACTGCTGCTGCGAAGGAAAGCCACCAAGCAGACGGCGGTCGGGAGAGAAGCAGGCTGCGCTCCGGGTCCGCGGTCACGTGCTCCGGCGGCAGCTCCGCCCACCGGGGCGGGGCTTCCCGCTGTCCCAGCTGCAGAGGGCGCCGCGGGGAAGACAGGGAGGATGCCAAAGAGACAGAAGAGGGGACTCAGACCCCGCTCTTGATCACTAGCCCACCCTCCCAAGATAACCAACTCACGCACTCCCTAGATAGTGACATCCCTGCATCCACGATGACATAATGCATCCCCCTGGCCCCACGCCTCCGCTCCACCTCCTAACACTGTCACCATGTCAATCAGGTTTCCACAAGCGTTTCAGGGGGAACCAGCCCTTACACGGCAGCAGTGTGCACGGAAAACACCTTGAATGAGTGAAAGCTCTGAGTCCGAGTCAGTCAGCGCTATGATACACTCGCTGCACGAACACAGGCATAAATCCCCAAACTGGGAGGGAGCAGTGAGCTCTGTAGGTCGTGGGCTAGGACAGGTGAGTGACAGAGGGACTTTCCTCTCTGCAAAACTCCCAGATGGTCCTTTTGCATGTATCCACACACCCTTGCACAAGTTCTACCTGTGTCTCTCGCATTTCTGGCGTATCTCACCCAGACAAAGCTCACGTGAGCACACAGGTCACGGAGGTTCTGCCCAGAGATTCTGAGTCCAGTGACCTTCTCGCAGAGAAGCCTACAAATGACAATCGGAGCAACTCCGGCCGCCGTCTACAGGGAGCTTACCAACAAAGGAGGAGTTAGTGCAAGGAAAGAGAGCATCAAGGGGCACACGGCAGCCAAAGAGCAGCCCCAGCAGCTGGAAATGAAGAGCCCCAGCTGGGAAGCCCAGAAATACACACGATTGGGGGGCAAAGGAGGGACCCAGGGGCAGGCGAGGCAGCGGCAGGGGTGGGGGTGGGGGATGTGCCGCCTTCTTGGAAAGACCAACAGGTTGCTCCAACAAAGCCAAAAGCCAGTGGGGAAATGGATTTGAAGGGGTCACACGTGCTTGGAAGGGATAACCCACAGCCTTTGAGCAGGAATCACAGCACAAAGAGAGCCACGGAGGCTGGCGATAGAGAAGGAGGCAGCCAGGGAGTCCCAGGCCACCCGGTGCCAAGAAGAGAGACTGCATTAAATTCTGCTTGACAAAGGGGCAGCTCAATATCACTCTGCTATCAGTGACAGCACAGAGGACGTCCCCGAACCACCAGGGCAGGTGGAAGAGAAGAGCGAGGCTCAGGGCAGCCTAGGGAAAAGCAAGCATTATTCACTCTCCTTGACCTGTTTTCCCCGAACCTGCTCTGGAGAGAGATTCTGGTCAATCCACAAAGTGAGAGGGGGCAAGGGGGTCTCAAACACTCAGGGGACCTGACAGGTACAGAGCAGCTTTTCTGACATTATTTTCCTCATCAGGAGGTGGCAGGTGCTGTTGAAGAGATGGCATCCAGAGAGGTCGAGCACCTGGCACCAAGTTGCACAGCAAAGTAGCAACCAAGTTAGAATCAGAACTTGGTTCTCCTGACTCTTCCTTCAGCATTTGTTCTCCCAGCGTATCTGTTCCTCCTCCCAGGACCCCTTCTCATGGGTACCAGAATCTGCAGAAGCCCAAGCCCCTTATAGGAACTGGTGTGGTGTTTCCACAGAACCTACACATACCCTCCCAGGTCCTTTGAATCACTCTTGGATCACTCCTAATCGCTACCACGATGTCAACGGAGGGTAATCAGGTGTCACTCTGGATAGTGGAGGGGATGGTGACGTGAAAAGTCTGCACATGCTCAATACAGGTACAATTTTTTTTTTTGACAAGTCTGATCTGTGGTTGGTTGAATCCATGGATGGAGACCCTGGGAACTTGGAGGGCTGACTACAATCCGTGCATTTGCAGAGATGTCTCCAAGCTATCGTCTCTGCCCTCACCCTTCCACTAGGAGGAAGGAAAGGGCCTTCGCCTGGTTATCCGTGGTGGTCTCCACAGTGCTGGACCACACGTCCAGGACTCAGTAGACACGGGGTGAATGAATGGAAGAGCAAGGGCTTGGCTCTGTACGCCAGCTCCACCACTGAAGAGCTGGGTGGCCTTAGCTAAGTAACTTAACCTCTCTGAGCCTCAGTTTCCTTAGCTCTTGAGTGAGGTTCCTAAGAGCTATTTTGTAGGTTACATCATGAGAATTCTCCCTCTGCCTCCACACAGTGCTTCTCTGTGTGGCCCTTACAGCACAGCGTGCCCCTTCCCTCGGGAACTATAAGGAACCAAGGCCCTTTCCAGGGGCGGACATCTCCCCATCTGCAGGCCTTGCTGGACCTGGAATCTTCTATGAGTACCCCATGTTTTAGAAAAGTGGGAAACACAGATTTCATCACATGTCACAGTGGCTCACTCCTCCTGGAGTCCCTTGGCCACTTAATGGTGTGTGATGTGGGGTGGACGCTAGGGACGGTGCACGTATTGTCTTCACCAGAGGAAGGTCATCATGGCTGCGGCCATTTTCAGCCTTTTTTCCAGGAATCTTTGACACTCTTCCCCTTGAGAAACGGGGTCCATGGACCCCCGCCTCAGGCCTGGTGCCTGGTTTAGATCTGGGCTGGTGTGTGGAGACTTGGTTCCAGAGCAGGGGCTTTGGGGAGGCAGTTAGATCTTGAGGGCTTCCACCTCCTTGGTGGATTAATCCATGGGTAGCTGCATAGACCCCTGGGGGGTGGTGGAGGCTGTAGGGGTGAGCCGTGGTTGGAGGAAGCAGGTTCTCTGGACGTGTCCTGGGAGGGTATTTCTTGTTCCTGGCTCCTCCTCTCCTTTTCCCTCTGCCCCCCAGCTACCATGAGCTGAGTAGCTGTCCTATTCCACACCCTCCACCATGATGCTCTGCCTCCCTCAGGCCCAGAGCCGCGGGGCCAGCCCACCATGGACTGAGCCTTAGAATTCATGAGCCCAAATCAATCTTTTCTCCCTCAAGTTGTTTTTCTCAGATGTTTGTCACAGCAATGAAGAGCCCACAAACACGTCCAGCTGACTGGCTGAAGATTTCCAAGGATGCCAAACACTTCCATCCCATTCTCCTGGGGTTGGCTCCAAGGGAAATCAAGGTCACGTGTCAAGGCTGCTAACCTGAGAACACCACGCTGCAGAGTCAGTGACCCCCATGCGGGGGCCTGTCCCCTCCCATCAACAGCAACTTAAAGAAGACAGTACATTTAGTTGTACTCGCTCTGTGCCGGGCACTGGCCTAAGCACTTTATACGCCTTATCTCATTCCTCTTAACAAAGCAATATGGTAGGGACTGTGCTCATTTTATACACCAAGAAGCTGAAACTCAGAGAGGTCAAGTGGCTCTTGACCAGAGGGAGAGGATGGTTTCAGAGTACTCGTGAGTGGGCTTTGGCAGGTGGGGGTGAATCCCACCTCCCAGCTCACTGACTTGATTCTGATAGCTAGTAGCATTGTGTTTGTGCATCTGCTGTGACCATAGCAACAGAGTCTCATGACCTCACCTGCAAAATGGCTCTTACCATTCCCACTCAACTGCTAAGGAAACTGAGGCTCAGTTTAGCCAAGGTCACCCAGCTACTAAGTGGTGGCGCTGACATTCAGAGCAAAGTGTTCTTTCATTTATTCATTCAACCCATGTTCACTGGGTCCCTAACACGTAGGCTCCAGGGACTTGAATCTTTATTGTGGTTCCTGGGGAACCACCAGGCAGGACAAGGTGAGCAGGATCAGTGTGGCTAATTTGAATAATCTGGAAGGCAGCCGGGCGCGGTGGTGCACACCTGTAATCCCAACTGCTCGGGAGGCTGAGGCAGGAGGATCATGAGTTCAAAGCCAGCCTCAGCCAAAGTGAGACCTGTCTCTAAATAAAATCCAAAATAGGGCTGGGGATGTGGCTCAGTGGTCGAGTGCTCCTGAGTTCAATCCTTGGTACTGCCCCCCCCAAAAAAAAAACCCAAAGAATTGCAGGGGTAGTGGGACTGTCCCTTTTTGGGATATGGCCCTTGGGTGGTTTGAGCAGGTGGACGTAGTTTGGACAGTGACAGTCCACGGGGGAGGTGGCTGGGTTATATTGGTCCAGCATGGCCCTAGGCTGCCGTTTGTCATCTCTAGGAACTGGCTCACTCTGGGGGATGGGCACCTCCAAAGTCAGCCGGGCTCCAAGACGTCAAAGCATCAGAATACAGAAGGGGAAGAGGCCATGCTTAATACCCCCCAGAGGCTGCCGACGGCTACTGGGGGGCAGACCAGCTCTCTGTGGCCCATCTCAGGAAGGCCTTCCACCAGCCTCCTCGGGAGTGGCCATACGCCCCTTCTCCAGCTCCTCCAGGACAGAACTGGTCCCTGACCCTGGTCACCATCCATCCCTGCAGCCCGTGACTCCCTCCAGCAGAACCTGATGGTTTCCGTGAGTGCAGCCCATGCATGGGTCCTGCCTCCTCCTCCTGCTGCTGTCGCAGTCATAACAAAGAAAAGGAGGGACGGGGAAGCCCTTCTCCCCAGCAGCTCGATGCTGTTTGACAAGGAGCTCTCCAAACATCATCTCATGTGGCCAACACTTCAAAACCCCCCTCCCTCCCCCAGATCACCCCGGCCCTTGATCCAGTTTTAAATGAGCCTTTTGGTGCCAGGAGCTTGTTAGACATCTGGTTCCACTTGACTCTGCAGGGGGGTGGTTAAGGTGGGAATGCTCCTACCTCCACTCAAACCAGACCCTCCAACTCAGAAACACCCAGGCGGACCCGGCAAGGGCATGTCACAACAGAGAGGGAGGCCAGACGGTCAAGATGGGGAGAGATAACCACCAAGAGAGACCGAGCTTCTGCTCCAGCCCAGCCTCCTCCCAGCTGAACCCGCCACTCGGCACAGAGAGGTGCCCAGGCCAGAATCCCCAGAGCCCCCCAGCTCCCTGGCCAGCCATGGGCAAGTGTCCAAGGTCTTCCACATACATGTCCTTCTGACCCACCCGATCCTCACCATGCCCACCACTCCCTGCCTCGTCTAAGCTGTGCTTGTCTCTTTCTGGCCTCCGACTCCCTCCTGTACCAACACTTGGCCTTTCTAATATGTCCCCAACACAACACCTAGAGAGAACTTTGCAAAATACACATCTGATCAAGACCATTCGATGGTCTTAGGATAAAGACAAAACCCATTACTAGATCCTACAAGGACCCGCTGGTCTACTCCCTACTGATTGACCAGGATCCTCCCCACTCCAGCCCCAGGTCCTTTGCACATGCTGTGTGGTCTCCTCTGTCACTCACGTGGTAACTTCACCTGGCTCAGCCTTCCTCATCTTCAGTCTGAGCTCAGTCTCTGCAGAATCATCCTGCCATCCTCCAGGTGCAGCCTGGCCCCCACAGGGAAGTCCCTGCCCAGCATGTCCCCTTCCTGCCTCCCCTCACCACACATCAGGATTCTTTGTTCCAAGTTCTGATGGATTGAACCCAGTGGTGCTCTAACACTGAGCCACATCCCCAGCCCTTTTATTTTTATTTTGAGACAGGGTCTCACTAAGTTGTTCAGGCTAGCCTCAAACTTGCATCCTCCTGCCTCAGCCTCCTGAGTCGCTGGGATTACAGGCATATGTCAATGCAACCAACATAACCCCAAAAGTCTCTCAAAGAAGGTCTAAAAAAAAAGTTCTGAGCAAGACAGTTGAAACAGGGCATGTTTCCATTTTTCACATCAAGCTGTTTTTATTGTTTTACTGACCGTGATACCCCTGGAGAGCTCAGTCTCCATCTTGCCCCTGCAGCAAGCCCTCCTGTTGGCAAACCCAGATATTCTCCAGACTCTGGTTCCGCACGATTTCTGATTTCTCCCCATTGATCCTGGTGCCTCCTGCACCCGGTCCATTTCTGAGGGGCTGAGGGGCCTGCACTCCTAGCTATGGATGGAGATATTCACGTCCATTCACCCTCACTACTCCTGAGCCACGTGCTTCCATTTCCTGCTGTCCCTTAGGACCATGGGCCTGGGTCTCTCCACTTGGTTCACTTAGTTCTCCACTTAGTTCTGTGGGCCACTGCGTGGGGGAGGGGAAGCAGTCCTGTGCCTCCCATAGGACATTTAGCTACCTCCTGGGCCTCTGCTCACAAAAATGTCAGGAACACCTATTCCCATTTGTGATGACCAAAATGATGTCCCCAGACATCGCCAAATTCCCCGGGACCAAAATCAGCCTCACTGAGAACCTCTACCCTATACCAGCACTGGTCCTCATCTCATAAAGGAAGGCAGGCAGGCAGATGTTTTGAATGAGTACACTGAAGGACAGGGATGCTATGTGGCTTCTTCAAAGTGACCCCCTTGGTACCAAGGCCAGACTCAGCATCTAGCTCTGTTATACGTAATCCAAGGCTTTTCATTTTCTCCAAAACGTCCTTCCAATATCTGCTGAACCCCCACCTTGGAATCCCTTTCATCTCTTAATTAACACTTCTATCCATGAGCCATAATTCTCGACTGAGCCAAAATCCTTCTCAGCCACCAGGGTCACTTCACTGACGGTGATAGGCTGTCGCAGAAAAGCCTGAGCCCTGCGTTCTGGTGGGTTACATTACCTCCCGCGGAGGCTGTCGCAGGTCCTCCCGGCCTCCCTTCCTTTCCTCTGCTGTAGCAGGAAAGCCTGGTGGGTGAGGTATTTCCACCAAGAACCCATCCCCGGGTTGGAGGGGCCACAACACGGCTCTCTGGCCCCAAGGGGGATATGAAAGTGACCATGAAAAGGGTCAGAGGCAGGTCATGAGGAACCCTGGAGTCCAGTATCCTCCAGATGACAGTCCAGGTACGGGACAGCCGTATAAGTGACAATATGGCTCCTTGTGCACTCTACGAGCACTGTTAACACCCAAGGGCCAAGCTGCTGGGGCACTCGACACAGTGTGCAACAGCCCTACAGCACGGCATTATGGGAAAATGAGGACATGACTCTGCCCACCTGACGTGGGACTGAAGGGTGGGAGGGCTCCCGGGGAGGACTCACGCTGCAGACACGGCGTCTTAGTTCCCAGGAGGTGCCCAGGTGTCTGTCTGTCTGTCTCCCCCCACACCCCCACCTTTCTCCTTCTCCTTCTTCTTCTTCCTCCTCCTCCCCTTCCTCCTCTCCTTCTCCTCTCCTCCTCCTCCTTCTCTGACCTCCAGCATATTTTTCAAACATGGTAGAAAAATACCACCATTGACCCCAATACCCATGACCCTTAGTGCCCCGAATCTTAGAAGACGGGCTTTCTTCTTCACACAGCCCTGCGGATCCCCGAGGAGGAAGAACTCCTCTGGGCTGACGCGTTAGTAGGTAGCTCATAGCACAAAGCTCCCCAAGGCCAGAAGAAGCTCATTGTTGGGAGAACAGGCAGGAAAGCAAACCAACGCTGCAGTCGCCCCTGTCCCAGATCCCGCGGGGCCTGTTGTGTGGTGCTGCTTGTCTGGTGTTAGGAGAGGCACCTCACACTGGCCTGGGACCCCTTCCCTTCTCTGTTGGCCCCTCCCCCAGGCCCCTCAGTCCCATCTCTATGCACCTTCCCTTGTCCATATTTCCATGCCTCTCTCTCTCCCTCTGCCCTAAAGGCCTTCTCTGGCACCAGGGAGCTTGCTCAGCCTCAGACAAAACAACTAAGAGAAGGAGACGGCCCTCCAGGAGGAAACGGAATGCGGTGGAGAAATGCCCAGCCTCCGGGTGTCTGCCGGTGGGCTCCTGTGGCTGCTCTCCCAGTGCTGCAGAGGTCACCCATGGAATCAAGCCCCCTGCTCACCAATGCATGCTCTGCTGGGGTTTGTCCCTGCCCCTCTTATTTGCTCCAGTTCCTCACTTAAAGAATTCAATATGACCCAAGTTTTGTCCCTGGGTCTGCTTTGGGGGAAATCCAAACCAAGAAATCTGGTATGTTAAGGCAGATTTCTGTTACTATAACCAATACATGAGATAAGCAACTTATAATGAGAAAAGGTTTATTTAGGCTCACTTTAGGGGCATTAGTTCATGATCAGTAGGCCCCATTGCTTTGGAAGAGGCAACACTTAATGGGGGTACATGGTAGAACCGAACCACTTACCTTATGGCAGGGAAAAAGAAGGTGGGAAGAGGCCCAGGGTCCCCTCGTTCTCTTCAAGGGAAAACCCCCAATGATCTAAAGGCCTCTCCATAGGCCCCACCTCGTCACATTTCCACCCCTCTCAATAGGACCTCCCTAGGGACCAGGCCTTTAGCACATGGGTCTCTGGGGGACATTAAGATCCAAATAAGAGCAGCTGTTAAGACTCAGAAACTGAAAAACCAGCCTCTACCTCAGAGCAAAGCCTGTCCAAGGAAGGGGGCGTGACCCTTGTCCTTGGAAAGACCCACAGAGCACTCCTAGGCACATACCCCACCCTGCTGAGTTGTTTGTCTACAAATAACAGGAGAGATGTGCTGTGCCAGGTGTCCCTGACTCAGTCAGGCTAGGTGGGGACCCATAGCAGCCCCCTAGCAGCCACCAATCAGCATGAGACAGGGAAATCCCTGGGATGCCAGATGACCCTCCCAGTAGTTTATGGTGGTTGATAACATGTTGGGAAACCATGTAGTTCAGCACGTACTACCCTCGTAGCTTAAACCAATCAGTTCAAACGAATCTCCCTCTTGTACTAACCAATCACCCTTACCTGACTTGTTCCCACCAGAGAATGTGCTAATCATGTTTTAGAGTTGTTTTATGATTTTCCCATGGTGTGTGATGATTTGCTAAGAGATGCTATGATGTATGTGAAGTCCCTGCCTTCCCCAAAGAGTGTTTTAAACTGCTGCAAACCCTGGGCTCGGGGCCTCTCAGCGTCACCAGTTGCTGTGTGGCGTGGAGGACTGAGCTAGCTCGCAATAAACACCTCTTTGTTGCTTACATCGATCTTGGTTTCTGGTGGTCTTTTGGGGGTCCCAAATTTGAGCATAACACCAGGTTGAAACATTTTGAAGGTAAAAGAATTATCCAGAGAAGTCCCAGCCACATAAGGTTGGGGTACCTTTCTTTGCATGATGGAAAAGTGGAATCATTGTCTTGATAGATCTCTCCATTTCTGTCAAATGGCATCCAGCAGGAGGGGAACAGCCCTTGCCAGCCCCTGTCACCTGCAGACTGATTGTCTGGGAGACTGGGCTTTGGAGAATTCCAGATCCCGAACATTCATGAATCTTCCCTCCCAGTTGGAGGGGTTGTCTTCTCCCTTGAATTCAGAAGGAGAGAACTCCTGTAAGATAAATAGGTGCACCCCCTCTGCACAATATTTTATACAGGTACATGATTTGGAAAATTAGGTCAGAGGAGGGAGGGAAAGGGGTGATTCATTACCAGGGCTGCAGAGAGGCGGGATTACCTCATCAGAAATTCAAAGGTAATCAGTTTTTCCCCAATTGCCATGGTAATGAATCACCATTGTTAATAAATTGGGAAGTCAGTTACACCTTTGAGTGGCTGGATAAACTAGAGTTGCCTGGCATCCGTCTTCATTAGAAAAGAACCCGTGAAAGGCAGGTGGATGAAGAAGAGCGTCCGCCAGGATCCCCATGCTCTCCTTCACCCCAAAAGAAATGTGACTTTTTACTTTACTCGTATTACCGTGGCCAAGTCAGACGCACCCAAACGCACCCAAATAAGACTTGAAGCCTGAAGTCACCCATCTGAGATCTGTCAGAGTCCCCTGATGGGAAAAAAAAAAAATCAAAGACAGCAGCCATTTATTTATTTAATGGGGGAACAATGGCAGGAGATAATTCCCGAGCATCACTCAGCACAGGCGGAGGAGGTCTTTATTAGAGTAGATTTTTCTTCTCCCCAAAGCAAATGAAAACCAGGGATGGAAAATGAGTCCCTCCCACTCCCTGCTCCCCCACCTCTCTGAATCTTAAAAATCTTCAGTCTCAGGGCCGCTCACACCGGAAAATCCAAGCCCAAGGGCTGGAACAAAGTGGTCCGGGTCAGAGCTCACTGTGGCGTTTTATGACTCAGTGAGACAGCCCTCGGGCCCCCAGCTCCAGGGGATAAATCAGCTCAAATGCCGTTCGCCTTCAGGACAGACAAATCTTTGGTCGCGGAGTCGTCAATAATCCAAACATAACTTGGAATGCGGTTATAACTCTTTATTACTTTTAGGACCACCAAAAAAAGAAAAAGAAAAAACTGAGACGAATTCTGATCTATATGATATGATAATGGCATTTGACAAGTTCCTATTTATTCAAGGAGTGGGGGGATGAGGATTTTTTTTCTGTCTGATCGTTGTGTCAAAAATCCTTGCAAGTCGTTTTCATTTCTCCCCTCTGGGGCAAGGTTTTAAAGTTAAACCCCCACACATTCTGTCATATGATCCTGGTGCTGAGAGTTCGAAACATTTCAGCAGTAATTTAATACAGGGGATTTGAGGAGTGTGTGTGTGTGAGAAATGGAGAGAGGAGGGAGGGAGAGAGACAGTCCCCGATGGAAGGGGCAGGTTCCTGCTAGGGGACAAGATGAGCGCCCAACCTGTCACTGACAAGGGTCTCACTCCCCCACTGGGGAAGGCAGCTGTTTGGCCATCTCCCACAGCTTCATGGAGAAACCCCAAGCTTAGGAGGACACAGGCCAGCTGGATGGTCAGACCCAGACGGAAGGACCTACCTGCGCCCCCCCACCCCCCCTTGCTCCCCCGAAGGCGCACTGTGCAGATAGACCCTCCCAAGACTTCCCAGCTAGGAGAGGCTCAAGGGAAATTCGTCATTCATTCAGGAGCCAGCCCTCTGTTAGAGATCCGGGATGAGCAACTTCAGGTCTCCATGGCAACATGAATCCTAGCCCTCGCCCCTAAACTTCCCCCCAGTGCATAGGCATGGGCACACCCCTTCCTGCCCGCCACTTTCCCATCCCACCACCACGCACTCTGCTTCTCCCTTCCTTCTCCTGCCCGACACCCAAACCTGGGAAGCCATGCAGGGGATGAGCTTTCCAGTTCCTCCCTTCCACTCCTCTGCAGCTCCCACCAGAACCGTAAGAGGTACGTGCAGGCATTAGGATGGCCAGGTTGTCAGACAGCCAGAAGTCCACCCCCAGTAAGGACCACACTCCACGGCTCCACACTGGGCCATGAAGAAAGGTCGAGACCCCCATCTTGGGTCTCTAAGTCAAAAGGAATAAGACTTCCCTTTTACTGTCTCCAGGTTTATAAGAATGGCCACCTTTATCTTTCCTCAGTTTTCTCGTAAGAGTTCCTCACAGACATTCAGCAACTCAACCAATATTTATTTTAAATTTTAGGGCATTGTTTTTGGTCTCCCAGCACCTCTCTTTCCCCACACCCGTCTTAGACTTTCTCCATTCTTCTCAGCTGGCAGTTTTGGAAGGTGGGGACCTGTCCCAGTTTCCAAGAAAGGATCCCGTGATCCTGACCCATGATGACCAGCGTACTTCATTCCCTGAAGGCTGTGATTGATGCAGGGATGAGTTTAAAACTGAGAAGTAATGGCTGGAGCTCTGGCAGCCATTTCTGTAGCTGAGGGGAAGCCCCGCCTACTAAGAATGGAGTGAACAGGGACAAGAGGGGAACATAGGGACAGGTTTGAGGAAGCCAGGTCCTGGTGAGTTTATCTGAGTTCCCATAGGCAGTATTATGGTTTGGAAGTTCCCCCAAAGGTCTGTGTATTGAGGACTTGGTCCCCCCCCATGGGGTAATTGGGAGGTGGTAGAGCCTAGTAGGAGAAAGGTCACTGAGGACCTGCCCTTGCAGGGGACATTGGGACCGCAGTCCCTCCTCTCCCTCTCATTCTCTCCCTGTTGCTTCCTGTCCTCCGTGAGGTGAGCAGCTTCCTCCACCACACACTCCCGCCATGATGTACCGTGACACTCCAGGGCTGAGCGACCATGAACTGACACGGTGAGCCACAGTCCATCTTTCCTTCTGTAAGTCGATTCTCTCGGGTATTTTGTCCCAGCCACTTTGTCTCAAGCTACTCTGAGTTCGACCTCTGTCCCTGACACAGACTGCTCGTCCCTGCCACAGCACATACGTAGGACCAAGTGAGTCCCCACATGACAGGGAGCCTCTGGGCGAACCCAGGCTCCCTCAGAGCTCCCACTTTTCTGTGAGGCCCTAAAGAACATCTCCAGTGGACTGGTGTTCCTACGGTAGCCCAGGCCATTTCCTGGACCTGCACCATCGGCCCCTCCAGGACATCAGCTTAATGCCTCCCCCGGTCCCCGAGGCTCCCTGAGGGATATGCTGAGGCACTTCTACCTCCCCCACAGTCCCCAGCTGACCGGATTCCCATGCTCACCTCCAACCTGCAGGTCGAGAAAGGTCTCCTACTCTCTGTCTTCCACTTTTGTGGACAGACCTCTCAACAGAGTTGCATGAAGCTCCAGTGCTAAGCAGTTCTATCAGCCACCTTTAGATCAAGTGCATAGAGATTTCCATTCCAGTTAGACCCACAGGGCGTCTCCAGCATAAGAAAGCATCAGGGTCCCTCGTGGCGTGGGTTGTTGGCAAGGCCTTGGGGAAATTTGGGCAGATTAAACAGAAGGTAACTGGTATAATTTTGTAGGAATTCATAAATCATTCCAGGTTAGAGTCTAGTATATCCAAATGGTGGTAGAGCTAATGATTAGATAAAGGGTCATGGCAGATAGTCAAAATGGTAAAAATTGTACTTATTTATTGTATTTTCTGCAAACAGAATCACAAATGGCTATTACTGGATGTCAACCATTTAACACCTTGCTTCAGCTTGGGGAAACTCAGTGTTCTGCAGAAGCCTGGTTGGGAACTTAAAGCAAGAGACCACAGGTCCACCAAAATATAAATAACCCACAGAATGAAAAAGTAAGTGGAAAAAAAAACTTGCAGAATAATACAGAGGGTAATCCCAAAATTATAGAGGAAAAAAAAATCTCCACGAGTGTGCATGTGTGTGAATTGAGAGAAAGATGTGAAAGGGTGTACACCCAACATGGCCAGCACTTTGCTTTCGGGTGGTATAATTGTGTTATTTATTATTTAATATTTTTTTCCATTTTGTTTTGTGCATCGTAATTCCATAATAATGTTTTGGATTTTTAGATGTTTTGGAGAGCAATAACAGAAAGGTACAAAAAGTAGAGGTCCAGAAGATTAAAACCTCCCATCAAGTCTTATGAGTGTTTTCAAACAAGTCAACTTTTATTGTAAAAATGGACTAGGGACAAAAGAACAAGAGAAGGACCCCACACACACACAAAGATCCAGGGAGGTCATGGCACAGCAGGAGGGGTGGAGAAGACACCTACAGGTCAGAAATAGCAGAAGGGGACTGCTGGGATCGCAGATGGGGATGGCTTTCAGGACCAGGACCCAGGCAGACCAGCACAACTGTCAGCTTAGAGACAGGTTGGCTTGGAGCTGGGGGTGAAGACCTTGGACCAAAGCAGAAAGAAGATGAAGAAATCAGCCAGGAAAGAGGATGTCACCGTGCATCCCAGCAGTGGCCAAGCCAACTCGGATAGGATCGGGGAGGAAAGTCACCCAGGGCAGCCTGCCTGGAATTCTCGCCTCCAAGTCCCTCTGTGGGAAGAATTAGAATCAGGAATTCGCGTTTGCTGAAGTCAATCACTCGGTGCACCTCTGTTTCCTTTTTCTTTTACTATAGCACGTTAGCAAAGCTCTTTTACACAACCCCAGCCTTCACCGACACTGAGAAGCAGTGGATTTCTGTTCCTGCCGAGCAAGAAGAAGCGTTTGGAGCCCCAGACAGAACAAGGTCTCTTATGTGGGGAGCTGAGTTTGGAGAGCACCAGAAGAAAGGAAGAGCCAAGTCTTCCCGAATGGAGCCAGGAAAGCAAGTCAGCGTTCAAGGTCATGATCCAGGAGCTGGTACAGTTGGCATCGCCTGGAGGCAGGTTCATGCAGAGGGAAAGGGATGGGGCGGGTCCAATGTCCCATCTGCCTCTCGTGGCCACCAAGCATGGGTTGGGTCAGGAGTCTGAGAATCTTAAAGGGATAAGGCAGAGAGGATGGATTGCCAGGGTATGAGGAAGTGCTTCCTCCGGGAAACGGTGCAGGGATCTGCACACAGGTCACCCACCTGGCCAGCCCGCTCATGTCCATGCTGAGGTCTGGGTCCTGCCCTGGGAGAGGGGTGTGTGCACTGAGGCAGTGACCACAAAGCTCTGTTGACATCTAGAGCTCTGCGAGCCCCTTCTGCCTGCTGTTGGGAAGAGGGGAGGGTCAGGAGGGCGCAGAGGCAGCTACTCTGGGTTCTCAGGTCCTTCCCAGCATTACACAGGCATCATTTTTACGCATTTCACCTGTTGGGCTTCCATGTGGGCTTGCAGGGATGGGCTGTGCACCTGGGATGGGCTGTGCACCTGGGATGGGCTGTGCACCTGGTAAGGGCTGGGCCACCGCTGAGAAAGGGCAGCAGCTCTGGGCTTCACCCTGGTGGGGAAGTGGCTGAGGGACAGACTTTGCACGGAAGCCACAAGTTGGTCTGAAAACGTGGGCGGAAACCTGCACAAACGCTGAGAAGCTCAGAGGCAGTGTGAATGGATTCCAAGGCAAGGTGCCCATGGTTGAAAACCACACCATCAGCAACCAAGCCTGGGGACTGGGCCCTGGTTCCTCTTTGCATGCCCTGGTGTGTGCGCTGCAGTCTGGGATGCCCTCCGTGAGAGGCTGAGAGGCAGGGACGTAGCTTCAAGTCCTGAGTCTGCCACTTCCTGGCTGTGCTACTCTGGTTAGGCAAGTCCCAGCCTCTGTGAGCCTCAGTTACTGTCTGTGAAAATGCACACAAGGAACAGTGACATGCAGAGCTGCTATGAGGGCCCCCGCAAGGTCCCCTGGCAGAGAGCTCAGCCGGTAGGTGTCCCCATCTCCTGCCATCAAGGTGGCGTCAACGAGAGCTCAGAGACCCAGGCACACTCTGGCTCAAGCAGATGGTTGAATTCTTCTCCTGATCAGAATCTTCTTGTGGGAAACCCAGAGGCAGAGGATCCTGGCATTGGATCAGATTTGATCAGAAGAGATCCCAGAGACAGGCTTGTGGTCACTGCAAGGGAAGGAGCCAGCTGACTGGGAGGCCACCCCATGCTCCTCCAAGTGACCGTCTCCCAGAGACCATAAAATCCACAGCTAGGGCCTGGACAAAGGCCACCCCCCTCCCCAGGGTCACCCACACAGCCCAGCTGCATCTGAAATCCACTCAGTACCATGTTCCCACTCATCCTCACAAAAGACCCCCCACAACATTCAGGGCCCAAAACCAGGCGTTCCCTGATCACCCAGTTGAATTAATGGCCTTGACAAGATAACACAGGGTGTTTTCATGGTGAAGCCTCCATCCGCGATCTTCTCTAAGTGTTGCGATTATGAGTGACTTCTTGTTTTCTTCTTTGGGTTTTTCTGTATTTTCCAAGTCTTGTTTAATGAGAAAATGGTTTTCTAGTTGGTGGCTGTATGAAAGGACTTAAAAAAAAAAATCTTGAACTTGACCTTTGTGACCCAGTGGAGGACTTTATTGTCTGACTCACCTGTCTTCAGGTGACATTTCAGACTCCAGATCCTGCATGGCAGAAATGATGCCCCTGCATTCAATAGACACTTGTTGAGTACCAAACAAATACCGGGAATTCTGAGTTTAGCTCAAAAGGTACAGTGCCACTGGCATTCCTATAGCCCCCCATGACTCCCCGGTGACCAAGTCCCAGGAGCTTCTGGTCTACCGGGCTGGCGTCCAACACCTCTCTGAGCCCTGGGTACGCAGAGTGAACTGTCTATATTCTTCACTGAATGGAATGAGGGAGGGAGTGCATTTAAATCAAGGAATTGCAAATACACAAAAATCCCTCACAATGTCCAGGTCACTTAAGCTGGGAGGGGTGGATGAAATAAAATAAGAACTTGAATATTTACGGAGGTGGGGGGTACTTTTTATCTAGACAGTATCTGGAGAGGATTTTATGCCTCATTCCTCTCCCTTCTTACCTTAGCTATTTGCCTCCTTCTTGGTGAAATCTGACATAAAATCTTGTTCAAGCCATAGAGATATCCTCAATTCTGAAAATATCCTGGAACTCTGGGCCAGCAGGTGGGGTCTGTATCCTTGGGGTTCAAGGGCTGACAGTTCTCTGATAATATTGATTTCCTTGCTGTGGCCAGTGGGCCAGATCCACACTGATCCCACAGAGACACTGAGGAAGCTGGTATTTTGCTGAATTGGGCTGATATGTGAGTCCATATGGATTTTGCTGGCGCTGTGTCTGCAAGTCCCAGGACCTGGACCAACTTCTATCACAATATGACAATCTCACTTCTGCCCCCACAAAAGGAAAAATTACTTTAAAAAATAATTTGACTACTGAACTAAATGATGGATATCACCTCATCTCCTATAGGGCTGGGGGTAAGATGAAGAGGGAGAAGTAGTATTGATAATTACAGGTGATCTTTAACCGGTTTCTCCAGAGACAATTGTCAGTCAACACAACACAATGGCAGAACCGCAGGATGGGCACAAGGAACACTGTGCTTCATTCCGGGTAAACCTTCTAGAATTCATGCAGAAAGCATTTTTGTACATGATAGAGAGAGCCCAGCTCTCATGTGGTCTATGGTATCAAGTGGTGGGAATGCAATTAGGAAAGTGACGATCCAGGACACAATGAATGTAAAAAGAAGTCCATGTGTCTTAGGAGTAGTGACATCTTGATTTGGATCTTGGCCCTGGGCAGTTATAAACTACAAGGTCTCCGATAATTATGAAATCTCTCTGAGTCTCAGCATTATCATTAGTAAGATGCAGTTAAGACGTCACACTCTTCCTCTTTTTCTTTCCTTTCACATATTTTCCTTTCTATGCCTAAATAATTCACTCTAAAAGCCATTATGGGGGACTTTGAAAAAAAGGCCTTCAATAGGCTAAATAACAGCCTATCTCCAAAGATGTCCACACCCTAATCCTCTGAACCTGGGGATATGTGACCTTATGGCTTATAAAAAGGACTTTACACTTGTGATTAAACCAAAGACCATGAAATGGGGAGATTAGGGTGGATTACTTGGGTGAGCTCAATGGAATCACAGGGTCCTTGTAAAAGGGATGCAGGAGAGAAAGAAGGTGTGGGGGCAGAAGTAGAGATCATACAGGAGAGAAAATGTCACATGATTGGCTTTGAAAATAAAGGTCGCATAAAATAAAAAATGGGTGTAGCCTGTGAAAGCTAGAAAAACAAAGAAATGAATTCTCCCTTAGAACCTCTATAAGGATTGTAACTCTGAGGACTCATTTTAGATTTCTGACCTCCAAAAACGTAACATAATAAATTTGTGGGTTTTTTTTTAAAGCTGTATGTGTGTGGTAATTTGTTATAAAACTATATTAGTCAATTTTTCATGACTGTCAACAAATACCTGAGATAATCAACTTATAATTAAAAAAAGGTTTATTTTGGCTCATAGCTTTGGAGGTGTCAGTCCCATCATTGCTTCTGGGCCTATGGAAAGCCAGTACATCAAGGCAGGGAGGATGTGACAGGGCAATGCCAGGCACCTCATGGCCAGGATGAAAAAGGACAAGGAAGGGGCCAGGTTCTATTACCCCCTTCAAGGACACACCTGACCTTGAAGGCCCCATCTCCTAAAGATCCCTCTACCTCCCATAGTGTCACAGCCTGGAGCCCAACACAGGGAGTTTTAGGGACCCTTATCCACACAACAGCTAATAGCAATGGAAAACTAACTCAGGGTCCACAAGGGCGAGGCCTGAGCTGTGTGAAGAGGACATCCCCATGACAAGAGGTGGATTTGGTGGCCCCACATGAAGGGCTGGAGAAGACATCCATGCGGAGGTGTGCTCTGAGCAGGTCCCAGACCCCAGGGGTGGATGAAAGTGTCCACACCAGGGGACAGGAGCCGTGTGACAGGAAATTGGTTACACAGGGAGGTACTTACCAAGTGTCTCAAAGAGAAGGGGGAAGGTCACGTCTTGCTGTTGGAGAAGTTATTAAGTTGAAATGCATCTGTAATATACAGAGAAGGACACAAAACTCCACGTCTATTCTCAAGTTCTGTCCACTGAGAGCAGAAAACCAGTGGTCCCACCAGATCACTGAACACACCGAGAGACCCCATGTTGGCTTCCAAATGCCATTCTCTGTTGGAAAGCATCAATGATCCTAAAGAAGTGACTGATCACAGAAGTGGGGTGGGGGACGAGCCTGAGACTTCCTTTTGTGCCAGAAAGTAAAGCCTTACTCCAAGATGGATGGGGTCTGCGATGGTCTGAATGTGTTCCACTCAAGTTACAGTCCCCACACGGTGGTACTATGAGGTGTGGCCTGGGAGAGGTGAACAGATTCCCTGACAAAGGAGACCTGAAAGAATTTCTCTGAGCCGTCCTCCACCTGAGGACCCAGCTGGGAAACGCCATCCAGAAGTAGAAAAGCTTTAAGACTCCCCCAGACACTGGATCAGCCGCTGTCTTGATCTTGGGCTTCCCAGGCTGCCCATGATCCATAAATGTCAGCTATTTATAAATTACCCAGTCTAAGGTATTTTGTTATAGAAGCGTGAAGGTACTAAGGCAGGGCCATATCTAAAGGATACAGAAGACAGCTTGAAGGCATCCCCCCAGTGGCTAAATTTAGGATGATTTGAGCATCAGGAAAAAAATATTAATAATAATGATAGTAACTGTTTAATCAAATGGGAACCAGTGAGTTCATATGATATTTAGTGAATAAATACATTAAAATTCTGAGGAGGAGTGGATGCTGATGTATACTCAAGGAACCTCTCTGCAAGATACGTATTAATCATAAAAGGAGAAAGGGTAAAGTGGAGAAACAGGCAGACACTATCCCCATCAAGTGACCAAAGTCAACAGCTGCAGTCGATGGGAACTTTTAAACTGTGCCTTTCTGATAGGATGTCCTGAAAATTAGGCAGCACAGCTTCAGTGGTAGTCCCACCAACATGGAATCACGGGGGAAGTATCTCGCAAACCCAAACGACAGACCATTGCCCAAGATCAATGGACTCCGCACTTCAAAAGTATCAAGACCACAGTTGAGGAGCTGCTCCAAACTGAGGGGACTAGAGAGACACTGAGACTATGCACAACTGTGGGTCTGGGCTGAGTCCTTTGGCCAGGAGACGATTGTCAAATTGGATGGGCTCTGAGGATCAGTAGGTCACATCACAATGCGAATCTCCTTTCCCACTCTGCTGGAGTGGCAGCATTTGGAGCACAGGAGGCCCAAGGGGCACCTTTTCTTGGCCTTCATACAACACCATAAAGGATCTTCCCCCTTCCTGCAAAAAAAAAAAAAAAGGCTGTTTAAGAAGATGATATACAATCAATCAACGAATATTCTGAAAAACTATTCAACATCTCTAGCAACTAGAGAAATGCAAATCAAAACTACTCTAATATTTCATCTCACTCCAGTCAGAATGGGAGCTATTATGCATACAAATAACAATAAGTGTTGATGAGGATGGGGGGGGAAAGGTATTCATAGTTTGCTGGTGGGACTACAAATTGGTGCAACCACTATGGAAAGCAGTATGGAGAGTCCTTGGAAAACTTGGAATGGAACCACCATTTGATCCAGTTATCCCACTCCTCAGTCTATACCCAAAGGACCTAAAAACAGCCTACTACAGGGACACAGCCACATCAATGTTTATAGCTGCACAATTCACAATAGCTAAACTGTGGAACCAACTTAGATGCCCTTCAGTAGATGAATGGATAAAGAAACTGTGCCATATATACACAATGGAATGTTACTCAGCATTAAAATAGAATAAATAAAACCATAGCATTTGCAGGTAAATGGATGGAGTTGGAGAATATCATGCTAAGTAAACTAAGCCAATCCCCAAAACCAAAGGCGGAATATTTTCTCTATTATGTGGATACCAATCCACAATGGGAATGGGGGTGGAGCATGGGATGAATGGAAGAACTTTGAATAGGGCAAAGGGGAGGGAGCAGAGGGAGGGGGCATGGGGGGTAGGAAAGATGGTGGAATAAGATGGACATCATTACCCTAAGTACATAAAGACATGAATGGTGTGACTCTACTCTGTGTACAACTAGAGATATGAAAAATCGCCCTCTATGTGGACTGTGAATGGAAATGCATTCTGCTGTCAGGTATAACAAATTCGAATAAATAAATAAAATTTTAAAAGGGACTGTTTAAAGAATTGTCTTAGCATTATGAAATCACAAGTCAAAAATTACTTGATATATATATATATATATATATATATATATATCACATATCATGCATATCATCATGAACACATATGATATGTCATATATATAATAACATACAGAGAGAGATAATCTTGCACATTTATCATTCACAAAAATTCTATGGATATCACCTGGTTGGCAAAATAATGGATAAAACAAGCATTTTTACCCCAAAAGTTGGGCGTTATAAGTAAGTCCAAGCATGCTGCCATTTACTGGGAAAAAATAGGACCCAAATCCTAACTTTCCAAAGTCAGCTCCGTCCTTTCTAGATCTCTCCTGCCTTTCTCTCCCACACATATGGGAAGCCTGATGTCATCCCCAGCTCTGACGGATTCCACCGGTGACTTCAGATGTCCTTCCAGGCTCTTCCTCAGCACCCAGTTCTGCATCCGAAAGGGATTTACTCTGCAACGAAGACCACATCCCTGGCCCTGGCTCCCTTCCAGGGGGGCCTCTGGACTACCTTGGGCCTCCACAGTCTCTGATCTTGACTGCGGCACCGACTTCCCAGGGCCCCCCACCCCACCCCACCCCTGCTTCTGGTCTGACTTTCATCCCAATCTGTTCTCCACTTTACAGGCAGGACGCAGCTCTGAAACGCAAATCTCATCATGCCTCTCTCCAACGGAACACCTGCCAGCAATTCCCTGTTGCCTAACTGAGGATTCTAGGCCTGAGCCTCGTGAGGGAGGTGAACCTCATCGTATTGCAGTCACAGTTTTGTGTCCATAGAGATACTTAGTTTTTTTTTTTTTTTTTTTTTTTCAGAGAAGGTCCAGAGATTCATCCCACTTGAAGAGTCTATTGAGTAAAGGTTGAGAACCTCTGGCCCCCAGTGCATCCATGTTCCGTAGCCTGCCCAACCAGAGCTCTAGTCTCAGGGCTGCTCCAGACATATTATACATACATGGAATATAACTTTCCATTCTTGTGGTTGTACCTGAGGTGGGGTTGCATTCATATATGAACATAGGAAAGCCATGTCCTATTTATTCTACTGTCTTTCCTATTCCCACCCTTTCTTTCATTTCCCTTTGTATAATCCAATAAACTTCTATTCTTCCCTCCCCACCCCCTTATTTTGTGTTAGCATCCACATAGCAGAGAGAACATTCAGCCTTTGGTTTTGGGGGATTGGCTTATTTCATTTAGCATGATAGTCTCCAGTTTTATCCATTTACTGGCAAATGTCATATTTTATTCTTCTTTAAAGCTGAGTAATATTCCATTGCGTATAGATACCACATTTTCTTTATCCACTCATCTAAGGGCAACTCGTTTCTTGCTTATCTTTAAAGGATTAGTGCAGATAGCAATAGATAGCAGATAGCTCGTCCCCTAGAAAAATCTTCCAGAACTCCCCAGGTGGGGCTGAGCACCTCTCCTGTGTTCCTCCTGAATACCCTGCTTATGTCTTGATGATGATATTCAGCACACACTGTTCTTGTTATTGCTTCCTGTGCTTGTCTCTGCACTTGACTATGTGCAAGTTCTGAAGGACCAAGGCCACATGCTATTTGTGTATGCCCTGCCTTCTCTGAAACTCAGAAGAACACCAAATAAACCCACCCCTAGCATTTTGTCTGCTTGAGCCAGTCATTCCCCACCTGGCACAGGTCAAGAGTCCAGGGTTGGTTCTCTTTGGGTCTGTGATGCAGACAGCCTGGTTCCACTAGTGACCATGAGGAAATCACCTCACCTCCCGGCCCTCTTTGCTCCAGTGTTAAGAGAAGCTGGAAGTTGCAACCTGCCCCACCTCACCCTGACAATGCAGAGAGACAGGGATAATGGGTCCAAAAGCTTCCAGCAAGGGGCCTGTGCCTAGTGGAAAGGAGCAGAGAGGAGCATGTCTGAGTGAGTCTAGGAGCAGGCACTGTGAGGACAATGTCTCCTGGTTCTGGGCTTACAGAGGACAAAGCTAGCTAAAAATCTGCAGCCAAAAGACTCAGCCCTTTGGACCCCACCCTAACTTCCCCAGGTTGTCCGGATCAAGGATGGGGAGAATGCAAGGACCCTGATTTTGTCTTCTGGAACTGGCCTGGAGCAGAGAGAGCTGAAGAAGAAAGGGCAGAGAGGGAAGGAATGCTCATAATCAACCACCGAATAACTGAGAGTGTAGCTGAATACGAATTTGACTTTCCGCTGGCAGATTGCAATACCATCCTTTGGAATGTCCTTGGAGCCTCCGATTGCTGTCTTTTGGTTTGGATTAAACCTTGAGCAGGTTTGCCAAGTTTGAAACCCACCCGACCCTCACGCAGTGTGTTTTGAGCTCAACTTGAACTTTATGAGGTGCAACTTAATTTGCATTTGGCAAAATGCAATTTCCTGTTTCTAAGAAAAAGGGACTTTAAAGATTTATTTAAGAGTCGCAAATGGCTTCCTGGACATCAAATAGCTCTTACAAAGCAATATTTTAATACGTTAAGTGTAAATGAATTGAAAACACATGAATCTGATTTCCCTTGAACTGCAGATGGGTTTAACAAATAGAGGGGGAAATGGCTTGGCACTGGGGCTAGGAAAGTAGATCAAGATGTTAGTCAAGCCCCTCCACACTCCAGGGTTCCCCAGCTCGGATTGTGTATCTCCAGGACTCTTGCTCCATAAACAAAGGGACGGTTCCAAGTCAGCTCGGCTGGGCAGGACCCTCTTACCCGCTCTGCTTTCTGCCTGTGCCTTGCCAATTCCTCTTGCCTTCCGCCTTTCTTTCTCCTCCCTTCCTCAAAAAATACTGAGGCTGTAATTTCCTCCCACTCCTCCCAAAACCTCGGGCTTGGGCTCCATCGCGGAGACAATAGGGGTCATTAGCGCTCCACAGTGGCTGGGCAGCCTGTCCTTCTCTCCACCCTCAGCCAACCACCCTGCAGAACACCCGCACGTCTTCCCTCTAACATCGTTTTGGAAAATGGAAGCCTGCCGAGGACCACAAGGATAAAACTCTGCCTGTCGACTGGATGTGTGTGCTTATTATGGGATGGATGGATGCTATGGGGACTGGGTTATGCTCTGCAGACCAAAAAGGCAGCTGCAGACCCGTGTTGGGGGGGGGGGGTGGCATCATCCCTCTGGACAGGGTTGGGAGCTGGAGAGGTGGTAACATCTTGCTAATTTGACTTAAATGCATTATACATATTCATCTTCTGATCCAGTAAGTCCCTACTTCGGAAGCTAAAGGAAGAAATTCATCTGAAATGCAAGGGGGAGAGTTTTATAAACAAAGATTTACAACTAGCTAGATATGCATGTAAATAGATCAGATAGGATGGATGAGAAGATGTGCATATAAATAGGGTAGGATAGGATGCTAAGTTAGGGGTTATCTCTGGGTAGAAAGACAGATGATTCTTATTGCCTGTAAATGTCCACCAGGGCCACTCGACCATGGAGCGGGCATCCTCAGTTTTTTTTAATTTTTTATTTTGAGATAGGGTCTCACTAAGTTGCAGAGGCTGGCTTCCAACTTATGATTTTCCTGCTTAGCCTCCCAAGTAGCTGGGATTATAGGTGTTCATTAGCACACCCAGCTAACTAGGTTTCATTGTAGTGAAACATAGCTAATATTCACCACCTGAACCACTTTTGAATGCACAGATCATGGTAATAAGGACATTTATGCTGCTGTGTGACCATCACCACCACCTATCGCCAGAACCTTTTTATCTTCCCAGACTGAACTGGCACCTATTGAACAGTACTTCCCAACTCCTCCCTCCTCCCAGCCTCAGAAATCACCACTCTATGTCACTGTGAATTTGACTACTCAAGGTGACCTCCGTAAGGGCCATTACCCAGTATTTATCTTTTTGTGACTGGTTATTTCACCTAACAGAGCATCCTCAAGCTTCTCTCAGGTCATAGCCCACATTAGAAGATACTTCCATTTTTAAGGCTGCACAATATGCCATTGTGTGAATATGCCACCTTTTCCTTAGCCATTCATCTACCAGTATTTCATTTGCTTCCACCTTTGAACAGCTGTAAACAATGCTACTGTGAACATGGGTGCAAAGTATCACTGTGAGATCTGCTTTGAAACTTTTTAGACATAGGCCTAGAAGTGGAATTGACTGTATCATATGATAATTCTACTTTTAAATTTCTTACAAATCTCCATACTGGTTTCCACAGCAGTCGTACCTTTTGACATTTCTACCAGCAGTCCACAAGAGCTCCTATTTTTCACATCCTACCAATACCTGTCATTTTCACATATATGTAACATAAGTATAATGTTATGTACTATATTATATATTATTATGTCATAATTAATATATTATAATATGTTACATTTATATATTCTAATTAATCTTTGTTGTTAAATATAATATTTTATATTAGCACATATGTTAACATACTACATTATATTAACATTACATTTTATATGTTAATGCTATATTATATTAATATTAAATTATATTACATTATATTAATATAACATTAAAATATAATATGTTAATATAATATATTATTGCTAATAATGATATGAATGTTAATATAATATATAATATATTAGCATACTATATATATATATATATTTAAAATAGCCATTCTAGTGAGTGAAAAGTGGTATTTACCTTTCATTTCCCTAATGACTAGTATTTTTTCATGTGCATTTTGGTCATAGCTGTATATCATCTTTGGAGAAATGTCTATTCGAGTCCTTTGCCCATTTTTCCCACGAGGTTTTCTGTTCCCTGTTATTGTTGAGTCATGGGAGTTCTTTGATATATTCTAGATAGGCATCCCTTATCAGATGATTTGCGAATACTTTCTCATTCTGTATGTTGCCTCTCATTCTGTCTGTGGTGTCCTTTGGTGCCCATGATAAAGTTGTTTGTGTTTTCCAAGGTTCCACAACAAACACCTACTAGTACAAGCGCTCCTTGGCTTAATGACGGGGTTCATCCTGGTAAACTCACCGTGAATTACAAGTCAGTGCGTTGAAACCGCGCTTCACCCACCTCACCTGCCAAACATCGCAGCTGAGCCTCACCTCCCTCCAACGTGCTCGGACACTCCTGGAGACCACAGGTGGGTAAAATCATCCAACTCAAACCCCATCTGGTAATACAGTGTTCAATATCCTCTGTCATTTATTGAGTACCTGTATCCAAAGAGGATGGCGGCAGGGCAGGCTGTGGCATGTCAGCCAATGGAGGGGCAGGCTGGGAGCAACGGGCTGCCCTGCCCAGATCTGTAAAAGAGAGTCCTGCCCTAGTTTCTAGGTAAAAATTGGCTTTGCACCATAGTAAATGGAGGATCTGTATTTTGAAATATAGAGGAATTACTTTTAATTCTATATGATACCTAGGAAGAGTTTAAAATGATGTAAAGGTACAGATATGTAACAAAATATTGTTAATTAAGACATGAGAAACTCAGATATCAACAATGAAAAATTATATGCCCAGGTGCTGGGTGCAGTGTGGCTCACCTATAATCCCAGCAGCCAGGGAGGCTGAGGCAGGAGGATCAAAAGTTCAGAGCCAGCTTCAGCAACTTGAGGCACTAGGCAACTCAGCAAGACCCTGTCTCTAAATAAAATATAAAAAGAGGCTGAGGATGTGGCTTAGTGGTTAAGTTCCCCTGGGTTTAATCCCCGGTACCAAAAAAAAAAAAAAAAATCATGCCCAGTACAATAAAATCAGAAGAAAACGAATTTGTTCTCTGGGTGATAAGTTTATGGGTGAAATTTTTACTCTTTCTACTTTTTTTGGTTTTTACCAATTTCTGTAATAACTATGTGCTGCTTTTAAAGTTAGAAGAAGAAAATATAATGTTTAAGAAAGAGCAAAGCAAAAGAATGTCCCAAGTATCCGGATTCTTGAGGCTCACAGGGAGCACTTGCCTAGCGTGGGAAAGGACCTGGGCTCCATCCTCAGGCCCAGAAGAGAAGAAAGAGGGCGGAAAGGAAAGCCATCATGGTTTTCGGTCCCTTCCCCTATCCCAAGGGTCTCACCACCTCAGATTTCTGGAAAATGCTCTGAGGTCCTTCACCCTGTTCTGTGGGCTCTTCAATATATCTGCTCTGCTCCTGTGTCCATCAAGAAGGAGCAAAGAGCCAATTCTCACAAGGGACCAAAGTTCACAGTCCGATTTCTGAAGGTGAGCGTGACCCAGAACTGCTACTGCCTTTTTATACAGGAGAATTTGCAGATGATGGAAGTTTTCTATTCCCTAAGCTTTCCTGGGCCCACCCCAAGGTGGGAAACTCACCATTTTCATAGGCTAATTTCCAGAATGAAGTAGAAACCACCAACAACTCCCCTAAAGAAAAGAACTGTAAACCAACATGTTTTGTTCATTAGGCTTGGTGCTAGGCAAGCTCTTCCATCAGCTCCATGCCCAGACTTCATTTATGTGTATATCTATTTATAAGGGTCCCGGGGTTGAGCCCAGGGTTGCTCTACAACCCAACTACGACCCCAGCCATTTAGTACTTTTTAAAATCTATGTATGTAAATATTTATCTATTTTCTGTGGCACCAGGGATAGAACCCAGGGGCACACTATCACTGAGATACATCTCCAGTCCTTTTGATGTCTTAGTCTGAGACAGAGTCTCACTAAATGCAGAGGCTGACCTTGAATTTGCAGTCCTCCTGCCTTAGCCTCTGGAGTGGCCAGGATTACAAGCATGCGCCACTATGCCCAGAAACAGAGGTTTGTTTTTATTTTGTTGTTGATTTTTTTTTTTTTTTTTTTTTTTTTTTTTTTAGTACTGGGAATTGAACCCAGGGGCACTTAACCACCGAGGCACACTCTCAGTCCTTTTTTGTATTTTATTTAGAGAGAGGGTCCCGCCAAGTGACTTAGGGTCTCACTAAGTTGCTGAGGCTGGCTTTGAACTCTCGATCCTCTTGCCTCAGCCTCCTGAGAGGCTGGGATTACAGGTGTGCACCACCGTGCCAGGCAGCAACAGGGTCTGAATTCATGACTGCATTACCCCTCTGCCTGCTTTGTGCTCTGTACAGTAGCCAGCACCTATATATCTGCAAATCCAAGGCTGTGAGACTCTTTCTTTTTATTAAGTCATTGGCTGAGACTAGGCTGTATTTGATGACAGGGCTGCAGGCCTCCTTGAGCACTATTTATAAAACTGAATGCTACCGTTTATAGTCTGAAGCACAGAGCAGAGCCCCAGCTTGGCGGCCGGGTGGTATGATCCTGGGAAAGTCATTTTATTTTTCTGAGACGTAGTTTTCAAAGAGTCCAGAAACCCTGTCCTCTACTTAAGAGCCTACCTGCTTCTGTCACCTCATTCAGGTGTCTCTGCTTCAAACCACTTCCTGTAGCTAGCAGAGGAGGACCAGATATCGCCCTATCCCCCATCTCCATCCATCTTGATGTTGTTCTTGACAGAGCCCACCATTTCCGGAGTAACCTGGAGGACAGGAATGCACCACCACACCACGCCTGGTTATTTGCTTTTGTTTATTTCCCTCCCATAAAATGTAACTTCTACCCTTGGCAGATCTTTGTCTTGTCCCTTACCAACTTTAGTAAGTGTTTCACGTGGTTTCATGAATCCATCAGGCATTCAACCAATCTATTGGTAAAATAAGGTAGGTCTTGCCTCCTTCCTGGAGTTGTTTCAAGGATAACGAGATGATATTTGCAAACTTTAAAATTCTGTATGACTTTCAGATACCGTCTTTGTGCTCCCGCGGTATCTGACTCAGTTCCTTACACATAGTTGGTGATGAACAAATCTGTGAATGGATGGGTAAAATAATACATACAGTAGGTAGAGTCATCCAGCTTCCAATCATCTGCATTAATAAATGGGAAGCAGGGGCAATAGATAATTTGAAACAGAAGCTAATCTAAAAATAATCTCCACCGGCTGGATCCCTGCACCATGCGTGGTGGTTCAAAGCTCTGCTCTAGTCACCCCCCCAGCACAGGAGCTCCAGGCTCAGGCGCACTTCATACCTGATGACTCACCCTGCAGATATTTCAAGTCCCCTCGCCCATGTGTTCCAACAAATGTATTCATTTCCTGCTGCCTTTTGAATCCTGGCCTGGCCTAAGTTTCTCCATCCTTCCCTTCAGCTCTGATTTACAGGGCTTTCTCTGAGAGCCAGAAGCATCCCCAGGCAGACAGAGCCAGGCACAGGCTCGGAGCCCCAAGTTCTCCTGGTGAAAAGGCTGGAGGAGCAGATGGGGAGAGGCCGGGAGGCCCACTCGGGCACACTGCGTTCCCTTCAGCAAGGCTGTGACTTTTTCCCAGGAACAGCAACGCCTCCTGCAGAGCAGAAAACTTCCTGGAAAACTTTGCTCCCTTCTCCTAAGACTGATTATAAGTTCTGCCAATCACGATCATTTACTTCTTCAGCCTGATTTTTTTTTTTTGCATTGTTCCTGAATTGTCTCTTTAAGGCTCAATGAGACCTTTTGAAGTCCATAGAATTAGAATAAAGAGATGAGGATCAGAGAAGTAAGATTTCTGCCCCAAGGTTGCACAACCAGGATGGGCGGACTTCACTACTCTTGCCATCATATACTATCTCAAAAAGCAAATGTGACCTTAAAAAACAGGTGCTTTGCTCCAGGGCTGGGATAGAGCTCAGTTGGTAGAGTGCTTACCTTGCATGCACAAGGCCCTGGGTTCAATCCCCAACACCATCAAGAAAAATAAGATAAAAAAAAAAAAATAGGTGTTTTGCTCCAGTGCTCCAGATACATTAAAGAAGTTTTATTAGCATGAAGAAGCACATCTCCAATGTAGTAGTGAAGACCAGTGAGACAATGGGAATGAGTATGCAGAAATTTCGTAGAAATTTCAACCACAAATTTACTTCTGATTATGTTTTGCTCAGACCAATATTCATGTAAGTGTGTGCCTCCAATTGTCAAAGAAATTGGACAAAATCCAAATGAAGTAGCATTGAACTTAAAATGGTGTCTGGAGACAGTTAAATCTGGCACACACACACCCACACCCCTCCCCCGGACACTCACAGCTGAGCCATTTGAACTTGGCTATGGACAGGACACTCCCCACTGAATGCATGCTGACCTTTGGACTGGACCAAACCTCAGTTTCCTGAAACGTTCCCTTAACCTCTACTGACCTTCTATACAACAAACCTCTTCCCCTGAACCCCCAGACCCTGGGGCCCCACCCCTTCCTTACAGAACAGCTTAACTTTTGCCCACCCCAATCCTGACTCCCAAGGAGCAATGTCATTTCCAAACCCCTGTGGTTTAAAGCATTTACAAAATGCAGCTGCCATTTTGTAAACCCTTGGCGCACTTCCACAGAGACCAGCATAAGTGTGTCCTGGGTGGCCATCCTCACTTTGACTCAAATAAATCATTTGCTCTTGCATTCAGTATGCCTCAACTTGCCTTTCAGCCTGAAATAATCTGTCCCCACTGTTTTAAGTGCTAGGGATCCAGCAGTGAACAAAACTGAAAGATCTCTACCCAACGTACCTTGTGCAGGGGGGCACAAAGAACGAAAGCAAGAGTTAAGGGGATACAGGCAGAGTGCAAAAGAACAAAGCAGGAAAGGGGTATGGCAGGGTCAATTCAGAGAGGGCCTCACTGACAAGTGGCATTTCAGGAAAGATCTGAATGAGGTGAGGGAGTGAGCTATACAGACACTGGCTGGAAGAAGAGTGTAAATAGAAATAATAGCAGGCTCAAAGGTCCTGGGGCAGAAATTCCTGGGAGTTGGAGAAACAGCAACCTCCGGTCAGTGTAGGAAATGAGGACTGAGAGGGAGGAAGGCAGGGTTAGGCCACAGCAGGCAGGATGCATGGAGAGCAATAGGGTGGGGCACAGGTCCCTGAACTGGACATATCCAACAGGACATGCAATTGGCCTTGTGTTTTCATATCCAACAGGACATGCAAAATTGGTCTTGCCAACCACTGTCCCAGAGTCGGATGTTCTTATTGAAGCTAAGAAACTATAACCTTGACTCTCATAGGTCAAAAATCAATTTTAAACTTATGGATATTTTTAAAAATGATTATATGCTAGATGAATAAAGAAGTGCTTACATCCCTAAATCCCAATTTGATTTTCTAAGATTTTGCTAGCCACGTTTTAATATCATTAAGGTTATGCATTGAATGTTTGGGTGGCCCCCAAAATTCACAGGTTGCAGCCCTAACACCCAATGTGATGGGACCAGGAGGGGGAGCCTTGGGAAGTAATTAGGCCATGAGGGTGAGGTCTCTTGAGATTGGGTGCTCTCCTAAAAAGAAAAGGAGGAACATGCTTTCTCCCCACAGGCACATACAGACCAGAGGCCGTGTGAGGACACAGAAGGTGACTGTCTGCAAGCCAGGAGGAGGGTCCTCATCAGGACAGGACCATGTGGCCACTCTGAGCTCACACCTCCAGCTTTCAGAACTGTTGTTTAAGGCATCCAGTCTTTTGGGATTCTCTTGGAGTGCTCCAGGCTGAGCAGCATGATTGGTTTCCTTTGGAATTCTGTGTTTTCTATTTTATGCATTTAAAAACATGCCAACCAGGGATGTCCACGGCCTTCATCATAATTCCAGCACACAAAATGGAAGAATCCTTCCTCACGGGGGTCTTCTGAGTCATGGACAAGAACATGGACTTCTATTCCAACTGGAAATGGAAGCATTCACGGAGGGGGTGGACAGAAGTGTCCCTCGGCTGATTTATGCTTATTAATAGGGTCATGGTGACTCCTGAGCTGGGAGTAGTTTTTGAGCAAGAACAAGAAGACTAGTTTGCAAACTTGTAATAATTCAAGCAAGAGAAGACAATGGCTTCCACTAGTGTGGTATTTTTTTTATGTTTCCCCAGATCAAACATTAAATACTGAATAAGAAAACAAGACAAAGGAATACGATCCTTCATGTTACTAATGCCTGCAGATGTCTCTTGGAGGTGACCACAGGCAGCATAGCCTGAGAAGGAGACAGTGACTTAGGAGAGTAGCTTCGGACTCATTTCTATAAACAACGACCCTTTCGTTGTGAAAACATTATAAAAAGCCATTTATGGAGCGGCCCAACGCAGACCAACGAGACAGTGGGATTAGCAGCAACTGATCCCAAATAATTCAGTCAAAGGACCCAGGCACACCCCTGTCCCATTTCCACACACCCTTCTGCTTCCTCTCTGAACACCACCACCCCCATTGCGTGATGTCTGCACTTCCTGATGAGAGCGATCTGTCCAAACCAATTCAACAGGTGCAGAATAGCCACACAGCTGGCTAGGCACAGCTGGGGAATCAATGACAGCTCTGGAAGCATGCACTCCACTGGCTGCTTAACTCCAGCAAAGACCTGTTAGAAAGGCATAGAGACCTGGAACGCTTCACTGCCAAGACAGGCTTTGGCCCTTGGAGCGTCCTCCCAGCAAGGGGGGTGTCTTACTGACCTTCCTGGCTCCCATGCCTGGTTTGCACCTGCTGCCCAATGAAGGAGCTACCATGAGTGATATGCAAATGAATGGGCGTGGCAAGGAGCCACAAGGACCAAATCCAACCTGCTATCCACAGTACAGCCCATGAACTCAGAACGGACCTTCCCTTTTTAAACACTTAAAAGCTTATCAGTGGAACCACCACTTGGCCTGGTTATACCACTTCTCTGTATATATCTAAAGGAGTTAAATTCAGTATACTACATTGACGCAGCCACATTAATGTTTACAGCAGCTCAATTCACATTGGCTAAATTATGGAACCAAACTAAGTGCCCTTTAACAGATGAAGGGTAAAGAAAATGTGGTATATACACATAATGGAATATTACTCAGCCATAGAGAAGAATGACTTTAAGACCTTTGCCAAGAAATGGATGGAACTGGAGACTCTCATGCTAAGTGAAATAAGCCAATCCCCCCAAAAAAACAAAGGTCAAATGTTCTCTCTGATATGTAGAATATAACACACAACAAGGGGGCAGGGGCCGGTGGGTGGATGTTCCTTGGAATAAACAAAGAGAAATGAAGGAAAGGGAGTGGGGATGGGAGTAAGAAAGACAGTGGAATGAATCTGACATAATTTTCCTATGGACACATAAAAACATACCCAATGAATCTTCACATCATGTACAACCACAAGACTGGGATCCAAATTAAAATAAGATATACCCCATGTTTGTGTAAATATGTCAAAATTGACTCTACTGTCATGTATGACTAAAAGGAACAAATTAAAAAATCCAAAAGGGCTGGCTCCAAAAAAAGTCCAAAGCAAAACCTGAAAGAAAGCAAGACCTCAAAGAAAAGTTTGCAAATCTATGTTTATTATAGTGTTATTCTCAATAGCCAAGGGGCAGAAGCAAGGTGGCTATCCATCACCAGATGAATGGATAAAGGAAATATCATATATATATATATATATATATATATGGACCTTTAACAAGAAAGAAAGTCGTGTCACATGCCGGTAACACTGATGGACCTCAAATATTATGCTAAGTAAACAAACCTGTCACGAAAGAACAAATGCTCTTTGATTCTACTAATCAGAAGTATCCCAAATATTCAAATTATAGCCAGGAAGTAGAAAGATGGCTAACAATGGCTGTGGAGAGCCGAGAAAGGAAATCAGTGTCTACCTGGCATAGAGGTTCAGAGTGGCAAGATGAAAAAGTCGGAGAGATTATCTGCACATAATGATGTGGATAAACTTACGACTGAACTTAGGTGTACCTAAGCTGTTTAAGATGATAGATTTAGTAATGTATGTTCTCACCACAATAAAAATTTAAAAAATTGAAGACAAGAAAAAAAGAATCCAAAGAAGATTCATCATAATTATTTTGAATTTGTAAAATTCAAATTCAGTGTCCAGAAATAAAGTGTCCCTGGAACGTAGCCACACCCGTCCACTGACATACCACCTGCAGTTGCTTCCGTGTGACAGCAAAATCGAGGACCCTGATAGATTCCATCTGGTTCACAAAGCCTAAAGTATTTACAGGAAAGCCCTTTTCAGAAAACCTTCTGACCCCCCAGTCGGTGCGGATGACTCTCTCTGGATCACACAGTGCTCAACTCATGCCACCAAACAGGGTGGCCTTGGCCCCAGACGTTCTTGGCTCCCTGTTGGTGTCCATGTGGCTCCTTCTGTCTGGGCCCATATCACCCATATTATGTGCTGCTTCTCCCTGGTAACTTTGCACACTCTGCTCAGACTGCCCAGAACCCTCCTGTCCCTTCGTCACATGGCTCTTTTCTTCCCATGGTTGAAACCATCTTTGTTCTGCGTTTCTAGACTCGCTTTCTCCATCTTCCCCTGATAGAACACAAGAACGCAAGCTCGAGGGACAAAGTGCTGGGTCCTGTCGCCGCCACTGGCCAGCCCCTCCAAGGCTACCTGCCATACAGCCAGACTCAGCGAACACTTATCCAGTGAACTTTAAAATTTTATACTAATCCAGAACTTTAAAGTACGCAGGGACAGAGAGTTCTATTGTTTGATTTTTATATATGTTTGAGATTTTCCTTAAGACAAAGTTAAGGTTCTCTATACAGCCAGGTATGAGCTACCACTCAGGGTTTGTAAAAGCAAAAGAAAAACATCTAAAGCAAACAAACAAACAAACAAGAGCCGCAAGTAAATAGATCAGGGCAAAATGCACACACAGACCTACTGTGCTGCTATCTTTTATCATCTGCCCAAACCTGCGGCTGGGTATGAGCAATGAGGGTGTCTCAGAGGGAAACTGTCACAGGCAGGGGTCTGGCGCCCACAGTGGCAGGTGTCAACAACTATATGCAGCCGCACTGAAGCAAGCTGTTTTTAGAGTAAGTGTCCCCAAAGGGCCTGTGAGTTGAAAGCTTAGAAGGTGGGGCCTAACAGAAGGGAGTAAGGTCACTTGGGGTGTGTCCTTGAAGGGGATCTCAGAACTGTCCCTCCTCCCTCTGTCTCTACTCCCAGCCACCACTCCTGTGCTCTCCCACCATGATGCATGCCTCACCACAGATTCAAAAGCAATGGGCCCATAAAATATGGACTGAAACCTCCGCCCCCATGAGCCAAAATCAACCTTTCTTCCTCATAAGTTGGTTATTTCAGGTGTTTTGTCACAGTGACAGTTGGCTTAACCCAAAGCAAACTGTGTAGGTCACAAACTGAAAAGGACACACTGCTTTCAGGGACAGTGGGATCTAGGGGTGGACAGAACGCTGTCTCCGGTTTGTAGCTTGTCTCAGAGGTGCAGGGACGGCCTGGCTTTACTCTCAGAAAGACTGTCTCTGTTGCTGTGGATTTTTATGGTCCTAGAGGGCAGCATATCACTCCTGTGGATTGTCAAAAAGCTTGAAGAAGACTGATTGGCCTCGCTGGAGTGACACACCCTCCTTAAAGCCACCAAGGAGACCTAAAAAGTGGAGTCCTCTGGTCATCCTGGGCTACTGAGGGGGAGTGGGAGGACGGAATGGTGGTCAAAGTCTACTCAACCCCAAACCCGTTATCTCGGCAGAAATATTCTAGAAAAGTAGAAGAATTACCTCCCCAGAGATATACGTGCTGGACTCAGGGGGCACATGGAATGGGCCTTAGTACCAGGGTCTGGTTTCTGAACTAGACCAGAGCAGGACAGAGGTAAGGAAAGTGGTGGACTGGTAGAGCCACCCAGAGGACGCAGCTCAGAGGACGCAGCTCAGATATCCATCCTTGATATCATTATGTGGCTCAGAACAAGGACCAAGGCCACTGTACGACTCAGGACCAGGTGGAGGGAGTCCAGGGAAAAATCCAGACCTGGGCATAAAGCCAGGACTGAGGGTACTTCCAGGAGAGGAGACAGCTTTGACTCAGGGTCAGCCCCAGGGACTGTCTCTTGTGTCTGCAGATGCAGGTTTGCATGGGCACCGAAGGAAGGAAGGGACAGGGTGAACTGAAGCCCGAGTTTCAGTGCTTTCTCACCTGCCTGCATTGAGGGTCAGAGGTCAGCCATAATAAGGCCACGTCACATCCTGCAGTTTGTCCCTGGAGACCACCAAGGCAGAACAGGGAGCTTAAGGCAGATGTTCGAGGTCAGAAAGGACTTACCTTGTGACCTTGTAGGACAAAGAAGAAAGAGTAAAATGAGAAATGGTAAAAATGGAAGTAAATCGAGGTTCCGAATTAATCCCTTTTCCTGTCTCCTCTCTCCTAATTAGCTTCTCAGGGGAGGAAGAGATGTCTCCCATACAAATAGCTCGAGGTTTTCTCATCTGTACAAAAGGGAAGGTAATAGCATGTGCCTAGTGTGTGTTGGGGGGGTCATTCGTGGAGTAAAGAAGATAATTCATAGAAAGCGATTAGCATAACGCCTAGCACACAGTAAGCACTCAATAAATGTTCTTCTGGTTGTGCAGTTCCAGGAGTAGTGAGGCTCAAATATGAACTAGGGGTGAATGAATGAATGAGCCCATGGATTCGTTCACAGGGAGCCCGCCAGTCACCCTTCCAAGTGACACATCCCTCTTACTCACACAAAGCAGAGTTCTTCTTATTATTTTTCTCGTTAACCAAAAAAAAAAAAAAAAAAATCCAATTTGAGCAAACTCTCCATCAGCCTCTTGTTGCATCCTGTGCAAATGGCTTCCTTAATTAAAAGATCTTAATCACAGCACAGCTTCTCCCATGGAGCCTTCCACGAGGAGGCAGGATCTGCCAGGGTGAGGCCTACCGAGCATTCACAGGAACAAGACGACTACCTCGCTCGCAGGTGCCTGGAAAATCCATGGCGTGAGGCCCCGATCTCCTTCCCCACCCTCACCAGCGCCTCTGCTTTCCCCTTACAATTGTCATTTTCTTGGAGATTCTCTCTCTTCGTCCCTCTCTTGGCACCTCTATCTTGACATCTGTCATTCTAACATTAAGTCATGCCCAACTCTGTGTTTCCCTCCGTGTCTTCCTCTTCCAGCAGGTTGCAAGGGGCAGGGCTGATGGCAGGAGCTCCTTCTGCAGCCTTTGGGGTTGAGTATTTTGGGGGTTTCTTGGCAAACTGACAAGTGGTTTGATTGATGATGGCGTCCTTGGGTAACCCTTGGATTTGCACCTGGAGGGCCTTTCTTTTAATTCCTCCGTGCACCTTCTTCACACCCATGCCTTGTCTGCTGACTCCTTCACGACACAGGTAAACATGCCCGGATCTCCCTCCTTCAAGAAACTGGCTCATGATGATGCTGTATGTGTGCTGCTGATGAGGGACAAGTCCTCCCACTTCCTAGGGAGCCACCCCTCATACCAGTCTCAGGTGGCCTGTGACAGTGCAGCAGTTCTCAGAGAGCCCTGCATCATGAATCTGTCTGGATCTGTCCCCTTCTCCCCAGAGCCGTTGGGTAACGACTGGGTGACCCAATGGGGCTGGTCTTCCCAGGAGCCATGGAGCCATATTTGAACAGAATGTGTATTCCAGTTTCATTTGACATACCTTAGGCTAAAAAATTGGCCTGGCCACAGTTTTTAAAAAGGGAGGGTTTATCCAGATGTCCAGAAGACTATGGGTGGGCAATTGATATGCGGAGTCTGAGACCAGGGCCGAGGCTGAAGTCAGGGAGCTGGTTGTTGAGTTCTGGGAACTGTGCGGGTGGGGAGGACCCTCAGTCTTTCCAGAAAGCCAGCTGGGTCTTGAGGCTGCTCCTCTGCATGGATACGAGCAGTGCAAGGCCACCAAGGAGTATGAGCCTAGTGGAGTGGGAGAGCAGGGGACACACTTTCAATTTGAAAGGGGTCTTAAAGTTATCATATTTCAGTGGTTTTCACATATTTTTTTCAGCCTCGTAACCATCTTACAAAATATTGTGAAAAAGTCCCAAAAAGATCTTCTCTAACTTACTTCATCTTCTAGTTCAGAGAGACATTGTCTAGAGAGACCTTGTCTAGATTATATAAATCATTATTTTGTTAGTCAAGAATGGTGGGATGTTAGCAGTGGTACATAGCTGGACCTCATAGAAATGCCTCTGGCCACGTTTCTATCCATTTTATCTGTAAGCCAAGGAGTGTCTCCCTATTTAAAAAGATGAAAAGGGACATGATGAATAAAAGGAGTGGCATGGGGAAGGATAGGGAGGAAATTTATTAGGTCCCATAACCTAGAATTCCAGAATAAATTAGTCTCAGGTAGTGCTGGATCCAGGAGCTCTAAGAATATGACCAGGACTTGGCCTTTCTCTCAATCACCCTGTTGCCCTTGGCTTTTGGCCCTTCTCAGAAAGATTTTGTGCCTATTGGGTCTAATTGGCCCCCGGAAGCCCTAAACCCACATCCTCTCCGGATGGTTTGCAATTATAGGAGCAAGGGTGATTAATCCAATAAGAATTCCAAGAGACGCTGGGCAGGTCTTTGATTGGCTCAGCTTGGCTCACATGTTCAGCCCTGAACCAATCACCTCTGTGGTCAGGACAGGCCCTGTGCCCACCTCAGGTGGGAAGCAGGATGAGCACCCAGGAGAAAGCTAAGGCGATTTCCTGAGAGAAGGGATCCTGAGGCCAAAATCGTCTGTCCACTCCAGATTTTTGCAGAAAATGGAATTGAGTTTGCTAATTAGTACCCTTTGGGCAAACTCTGGCCTACAGTCACATTCTGTGTGGCTGGCTCCCTTAGTGTGGTCAAAAATGGATAATAACTGACCACGTCAAAAATTGACATGGGAAGTATAAATTATTACAACTTTAATGAAGGACAGAATGGCGATATCTATCACAATTAAAAATGCATATTATTTTTCACTCAGCCAATTCCACTTCTAGGAATTTATCTTACAAATAGACTCACCCGCATATGGTTCTGGGAAATGCTCTAGAGGTGGTTGTTTAACCGCAGCACAGTTTGCCAGCGCAAAAGACTGGAAACCACCTAAATGTCCATCAGTAGAGGCTGGGTTAGAGAAAGTATGACACACTGATGCGAAGGAATCCTAGAAGCCCTGTGAAAAATGAAAATGAATACTTCTTTATAGACCCATAAAATATTTTGATGAGTGAAAAGAGCTAAGCAGTACAGGAGATACAGTATGGCTTACTTTGTCTAAGAACGGGGGCGGGGGGGGGGGGGGAGTTGTGTGGTGTGACACTGGTTTTCCTGTGCCCAGAAGAAACTGATGGCATTCCTTGTTTGTAGGGGAGAGAGGGTATCTCTGGGATTTGTGATTGGAGGTGGGCTTTACACTGAATACCATATCTGATTCATTTATACTCATGGTATTTTCAAACCATGTGTATGGAGTGCCTATTTGAAAATAAATTAAAATCATATTCATGAAAAATATGCTACATAACAATTAGTAGGATTGAGGTTTTTACTGGGGGATTCTACATACCGCTTGGAAACTCGAAAGAAGACTGTTTCAGAACATTTATTGCTTCCGCTCTTCCTTCTCGTGGCTAATTGCCTAGCTGTTTAAGAAACACATAGGGATGATTTCCTTGGATGAAGGGAATCAGAGATGCCTTCCTGATAGAAAATTCCAGCTGGTTCTAGAAAGATGAGTAAGAACTCAGCATGGGGAGAGGGAAGGATTTCCAGGCAAAAGGCCAGTGCCTAAGCCTCAGTAGGATCAGAAAACACTTCCCAGGATGAGCTAAGTTCCAAGTAGCCGGGGGAGGGAGAGGAGGCCAGCAGGGGTCAGGTTACCAGACAGGGCACCCCAGGCTGCAGAAGCTGGGCTCCATCCCTAGGGATGAGGAGGCACAGGTGGTTTGGAACAGGGCAGGTCCTATGCTGTGCTCAGCAGGGTTTAGTAAGACTGGCCAAACCACAGCCCAGGAAGCTAATGACAAGGCCCCACACCTAGGGACCCCGAACACTCTTTTTTAGGAGGTTTTATCTTCCTGGAGCCAGTGTCTGTGGCCTTCCCATTATAGCATTCTGCCTTAAAAAGGAAACACTCCTAAGGAAGAAGCCAATTACCCCTGCCTCCCCCAGAGGTAATTGATCCTTCTTCCAAGCACTGGTCGGCAGTGGGCGGTCAGGGTGCCATCTAGGGCCGGAGGGAGCCAGGTCTGCATGGCCCAGCCCCTCCCCTCTGTGGCCGCAGCACCTTGATTTTCTGGCAGGCACGAAATTGGGTGGCAGTGCTGGAAAGAAACTAGCTGTTCTGGAGACCACCCCTCAGGCTCCCAGCTCTCTTCTCTCTCCTGCACCTCCTCCTAGACCTCTCTCTCTCTGCTCTGCCCACCATTCCCTGAACCAGACAGGAATCACCCAGGCCCTGGCAGAGAAGGGGCCAGAGCTCGCAGGCAGCCTGATGACCCTCAGGCCCTGTGACCCAAGACCTCAGTGAAAGGTGTTTCTCCCCCACAACCAGGGCACCTGTCTCCAGGCCGTGAGCTGCATGGGCTTCTGGGAGCAGAAAGTTCTGGCAATGTAGGCAACGAGTCCAACAGTCTCTTATAAGAAAAATCAGTATATTGATGCCTGTGGCCCTGGCTTCAGCCCCCTGTACTGGAAACAACCCCCACCCCCCCATCCCACCCCCCCACCCCCCCTACCCCCCCCCACACACACCTGAATCCCTAAATCCCACCCACTCTCCAGCTCCTGCTCTGCTGGAAACAGGCCCCTCCTGCTGGGGGTCTTTTGTGTTCCAAAATTCCCATTTAAAAGAAGGACTTTACAAACACACACATTATTGCTCTTGAAGAATTACATAGGTGATCTATATTGATTTTTTTAAAAATATCAGAATATAGAAAAAAAAGCAAGAGAGGAGAAAACAGAAAACAACTATGCTAATATAATTGAGATGTATTACTGGGGTATATATCCCTAAGTCTCCTCTTCCTCTCCCTCCAAAATTAGAATAATATGGCATAGTTTGTTCTGTGGCCTGATTTTTCACTAACCCTATCACACCCACCTTTCTTGGACATTAGATCATCTTCTATGGCATCCTCTTTCATTTACAGGACAGGATCCCATAGTTGGAATAAACCACAGACCATCTAACACTTACCCACTATTATTATTTCACTCCTAGTTTTTGTTCCTATAAACAGTGTTTAGATATACGCCTTTCATGCTTGCCCAATTACTTCTTTTATGATCAACTTCTACAAGGAAAACTTGTGGGTAAAGGGTTTTTGCTATTTTAGGCATCTGAGTCATTCTGCTAAAAAATTTTTTTTAAAAATAGTTTTTTTTTTTTCCTACAGAATTAAATTCCATCCTAGAAGCTTGTGAAAGGTGTGAATCCTCGGCACTGGCCTCATCTACACTGGGGTGGGATGACAGTGACCGATAAAGCAGCCTCAATGAGGAGAAGAGGACCCGAGGAGCCTAGGAACGTGCGGAAGGGAGCTCTGGCTTGCACCATCCTTTCCTGGGTGAGATGTCAATCAGCAGGGGCTTCATTCATTATGGCTACAGTTGTGCGTTAAAACACGGTTTCTCTCAGTCCTCAGAGTAAGTCTCTCAGGTGCTTCCACCTGGGGAAACAGGCTCAGGTGGGTTAGGGTGCTGGCTCAGATCAGACACTGACAAGAAGAGCCAGGGGATGGTTCCACACAGGAGCATCCAGGCTCTGAGGACCAAGACCCAGCCAGACCTGGGAAATGAGGAGCACTCTGACTTGCCCCCTGCCTAATGCTTCTCGAGGCCACTGCCCTAGAGAACACAGGTCACTCACAGCCAAGGGACAAGATTTCAGGCAACTTTCCCTAGAAGAGCTCTCTAGGAAAAGTTGACTTGTAGGATTGAAACTCAAATCCAAACCATCTCCATGCGCAGTTAGAGTAGGAGAGAGGGTTGACATTGGGGACATGAATCCCAGATATCTGTGGTGTGTCCAGGCTGCCACTCAAGATTCTGCAGACAGGAGAGGGCCTCTCAAGCTAAGGCTTCCAGCAGATGCTGCAAGAGCGGGAGCTTTGGGCTGCTCATCTCACCTCTTGCACACAAATCCATGCTACACTGGATACCACCAGAAGCGACTAAACAAAAACTGGTGTCTGCAAAGTCCACATCAACTTTTTCCTGACATCTCACATTTTGGAGTACCTCAAGAATCTGACCTCCCTATGGAAACGGACGTTCGATTGTTGAACATTCATTCTTCAGGAGATGTAGCATCCAAGTCAGCCCAGCCAGAAATCCAAGTGCATACTTTGCCAAGGAGAAATATTCTTGTCACATCAGAACCCACCCCCGCCCCCCGCCCCATGAATCAAAAATCACATTATGGCTCCTGGAATGAAGTTTCCTTTTCGACTCTTGAATAATAAGCCGAGATAAGATAAAATTGGTAATTGCACGTTCTCTTCTGATGGGAGATAATACAAAAGTGGTATAGAAATTTGACTTAAAAGAGTATATTCACTTGGCTAATAGGCTTCCATTATGTGGTCTTTACTGATTCATTCATTACAATTTTTGCCACATATGGAAAACTTTAATTGGAAGTTACTTATTACATTGTTCAGGAGTGTTAGCTGCAGAAGAAAGTTTTCAATAATCAAAGAGAGGCCAATGTAATAGCAGCCCGGGATTTCATAGAGAGTGAAACCTCCTTACGTAGACTACCTACGCCAACCTCCGGAGAGGGCTTTCTCCAGGATAGGTGACCTTCAGATCAGAGATTAAGGGCTAATTTCATATTGACACAGCTCAGTTTTCACAGAGGATGAATAAATGGATTCTAAGTAATATGTTAATATGTGTAATTTATTTTATTTATAGCACGTGTTGCAAAAAGGCTGCTGACTCTACATTGGATCTACTGCCCCTGGGCAAGGAGAGCAAATCACAGAAGCATGACTGTCCTTCCATTTATAGGCCAAATAAGAACACTCTGGATTGGTGAGGTTATTTTGGGTTTTTCTTTTTTTCCCGGCTCACAGATTATGCCTTAATGACTAGTCATTAAAATGCCTATTATGTTAATTAAATCATATTTCAATCGCCAACATCAGCAAGCCAAACCCAAGCAGTACTTTCACAAGGGAGTATTCCTGATCAAGATACAATGCACCACAAACACCTATTGTAGCTCATATTGATGGAGTAGAAACTTGTAGAACCCATCATGCAGTGCGCTAGTGGTTCAGTGGTTCACACCAGCTCTGGACGGGGCTTGGTCTGTCCCTGGGACATGCTCAAAGGTATGGACTCTGCACCCAGAAGTGCCTTTGATCCAGAAAAACCCAACCAGCAGCACTGTGGATGGTGTTTCCACCAGGCCTTCCTCAAATTGCAAAATAGAAGCATTTGAAGCAGAATTATTTATCCAGGTTGGTTCTTCAGCTTTGACTTTAAACACTAAAATGAAAATGCTCCCATTTCTATTTGAAAGGTGTGTGGGGGCAGCATTCCCTCCAAGCAGCAGCTCTACCAGGCAGGGACTTGTCATCTTAAGAGGCCAGAGAGGAAGGATTCTGCTCAGCTGGTAAGTGGTGGAACATGTCAGGAGCTGGCATTGGGACTCCTCCCACCTGCACCCAGAATAATGACTCTTCCCACGGGGACAGGAGCTCCTCCCTCCATAAGCAAATGACCCACTTCGAGCAAAAGGGAAATTACTCGTGAACCGATGATCCCTTCTAGATTTGGCCCATGCTTTGGCACGTCGCGTATTTATAGAGCTTGGATCTCGATCAGAGAAGAATCTTGTGAAAATGGCTTGATTCAATAAAATATTGAGCATCCTTCTCATGCCGATCACAGAAATCAGGCACTACCCTGAAGGAGCTATAGGCTGGAGCTATCGGTGGAGGGGGATGGCAGGTGAATTCCCAATGTTGGGGTCCCATCCATGTGGGATGGGAGCAGGCCCTAGAAGGGGAGATACTATCCAGAATGGGAGTGGAGGTGTGATAGCCATTTCTGTGGAGGTGCTGAAAGATCTGAGTCTTGAATGACCAGGAGGCTCACAAATGGTCCACCCAGGAAGGGCGTTCCCGCCATAGGCATGACCCACAAAATGCATGGAAGTTGTAGAAAGGAACATAAGGCAGTCACCAGCAGAGGGGTGTGGGAGATAAACCACACACCTGAATTCTTCAAAAGCAACTTTCCAAATCCACCCACTAGCGGTGAGTGATGACCCCGTGAATGTTTGCCCAATGCAACCAGCCGTCTTCAGAGCAGCGGACGCCAAAATATCTGGGAAGCTGGAGTCTGGTCCAGGCTAAGACACTCAGCAGAGGTCATTGTGAAACCCAAATCTGCCAGTTTGACCCTAGAGGTGCCTAGAGAGCTTCCTTCTCTCTTCCTCAGTTTTCACATCTTGAGAATGGGATTAATAATTCCTGCTCCAAACAGTTGTTCTAAGCGTATAAAATAGTGTCTTTGAAACACATGGTACAGGGACAGCAGGAGATCCCTAAATGGAAGTTTCTTGCTGTGGCTAATTCCTGGGGATGTGCTGGCCTGGGATGCTCTGGAGCCGCCCAGATAATGATGTCCATCATGCTCCTGCAGCCCGACTTTGAGCTAAGGGCAGAGCCTGCTGGGTGGCAGTGGAGTTATCAAAAGTGGGTGCCATTTGTCATTGCTGTTAGACACAAAGTTAAATTTCAGTCCTCAAAGACCCCCGAGGCTGAGCTCACCCCATCAAGAGGCATATCTCTGTTTTGCTGCCTGGGGGAGCCGGACACCATCTTTTTTCTTCTCTGGTCCCTTGTACTCACAGTCTCCTGTGGTGGAAGAATGAGCCCTTCATTCATTATTATTTGGAGCCAAAAAAGAATCACAGAGGTAAGTCTGTCAAAGGGGAAAAAAAAAAAAAAAAACGATGTCACATTCCAAAGACAAATAGAAATGTTGCTGGCATGTTTGCTGTGTGGATTGACTGCGCCACCTCCCTGCTGTGTGCAGGGTGATTGAAAGCTGGTAGTTCTTGTTCTTGTTCTGTCTCCCTGGTGTATGTCCTCTCTGCCCATCCATTTTAGTGGATTTTCTAAGGCCAGAAAATGATCTTTTTTTGGGGGGGGGGGAATGGGGATGTAGCTCAGTGGTAGACTGCACGCTTGGCATTTACAAGACCCTGGGTCCCATCTCCAGCATGAAAGAAAAGCAAGAAGAAATGAACTTTATTATAGGGCTCACAATTAATGCCCATATCATCACCCTATAGACCCTGCCATGAACTCAGAATCATTTCTGAACATCCAAGGAAACCCCTAAGTTCCCAACCAACGGGGACAGTTGGCCAGCCCCACCCTGGTTCAGAGCAGAATTGATGAATCCCAGCTCCACCAAGCTATGTGACTTTGGCCTCCCACTTCTCATCCGTAAAATGGTGATAAAACCTAGCATGCTGTTGGAGATGCTTGTCACGTAGTACGCGCTCAATAAATAAATGACAGCTGTTTGCCAATTTTAGTTTCGTTATTCTCTCTCTTTCTGACGGCAGCCCTGTCTTGTCGGCAAAGATCTTCAGCACGAGAAGCCCAGGCGGATTCTAACTCCCAAGGCTTTGTGGATGCCCGTCCCCCAGAAAGAAGCACCAGTCTTCTATGTAATGTCTCCATTGGATGGCCGCAGCCTTCCTCCAAACACCTGGGGAGGAGACGTCGTCCCTCAGGAAGTCTTCTTAGATTGACTCGTTCTGCTGCAGTCATGTTCTTGACCGGGCTTCCAGCAGGAAAGAGGCGGCTCAGAGGGGATTCCAAAGAGTACTTCATAAAGGGACCATGTGGGCAAGGCTAAAGAGAAAAACACCCTGGGTCAGAGAGACCCCAGAGATCAGCAATGGCAGGAAGCCTTGTGCATCCCTTGGCCTGAGGGGAATGACGTTCTCAGAGCCTGGTGAGACCTGGAGCCAGGTGGGAATTGACCAAGCCCACACAGAAGCTAGAGGGCAAGAGAGCCACGTCAGCCCCCCCTTTCCCCTGGGTACAGGGATGGCCTTCTAGCCCAGAGTCACCATCAGGCCCTGTGAATAGGATAATTGGGGACCAAGTGGCTGTTTGAGAAACATACATTGCCATTTGAGGATCTGCTGCAGTTGTTACAGTACAGCACCCCCAATATGGTCACATGCCCCTCTGAAAGTCTTTTTTTTTTTTTTTTTTTTTGGTACAGGGAATTGAAATCAGGAGCACTCAACCACTGAGCCACATCCCCAACACTATTCTTATTTTATTTGCAGACAGGGTCTCACTGAATGGCTTAGGGCCTCACTTTTGCTGAGGCTGCCTTTGAACTGACGATCCTCCTTCCTCAGCCTCCTGAGCCACTGGGATGATAGGCATGCGCCACTGTACCCGGCCCCCCAGGAGTCTTAACCCACGGTTTCTCTCCTCTGGATTTCCCTCTAGATGACAAGGGGAAGTGTGCTCTTTCTTGAGCCCCTGCTGAGGGCCAGGCACAGTGCAAGCACCCTGTCTTTCCAGCCTCACTGGGTCCTCACAATGATCCCATAAAGTCCCATAGTCCCCATTTTGATGATGAAGAAACTGAGGCTGTGAGAAGACACGTGTCTTGCTCAAGATTACTCAGCTGGGATCTGTCTGATTCTAGCTCTGACTGTGAAGCCAGCGATTTGATGTCACAAGACAAAGCATTGCTGGCTTCGCTTTATTACCTGATCTGTCAGCACAGAAGTCATTGATAAGTCACTGATCAGATAATTGCCTTGCCCTCAGCCCTGAGCCCAACAGCAAAGCACAAAGCACGCAGACATTCTGTACGGCTATTGTCCAGTTTATTATCACCTCCTCGAATCCCATGGCATGGACCAAACTGCACAATTCGTGTCCTTCACCTGGACCTTGCCTTCCATGAACTGGATGCTAGAATGAAGCCGAGATAACCTTTTGGCTGCAGAGCGAGGGCTCAGGGGTCAAGCCTGCACAGGGGAGAGTGAAGGGGGACAGGGAAAGCCTGAGTTTTCAGACTCAGAAATGAGAGGAAGTTTCTGCCCCCACACTTTGATTGACAGGGTCAGGAAGTCCCACATAAAGAGATTCAAAGGTGGGTGGAAAAGTCAAAAAAATAATAAGACAACCATCCACCATCCACTACCAGGTAAATACGTACCCTTTAAAAATAAGCAGGATTCTTTCGTCTGGGGAAGCTTTGGGGTGTGGTTCTGTGTGAAGGAGGGGGACTCTGAGGGATCCCTCCACTTTAAATCTGTGCATAATGCCAGGGAACGTGCCCACCTGTAGACCTAGGGGCAGGGCAGAGAGACAGGGACTGGCTATTTTCAACATGAATATGGTCTGCATCTGAAGGTCATATGACGTTGACCTTCTTCCTGCCTCTGAATGCAACTACTCCAGTTTTGAAAGCTGCTCATTTTCTGGCTCCCTCCTGAAGCCCTCACCTGCCTCACCATGCTTCCTTCTGTCTACCCTACATCTCTCCTGCATTCCAGGACGCCCCTTTCCTCTCTTCTCAGCCTCATAGATATGGAAAAACAGCTGATCCCTGATCCTCTAGAGAATAACTTTTCAGAGACTTGTTTTAGTAGAAACACCAGGATCCTGAAGAATTTCCCCCTTTGTTGGAAAATGAATGACTTCCTCTTCTTAGGGCTGCCGGGAAAGGCTTCCACCTGAGTTTGTGGTAACTTCAAAGACGACACATTTCTGCTCCAGAGGCCTGAGGACGGCTGGGGCCTCTTCCCGCTGCTTCTGCCCAGGACTCTGCAGCCTCTGACCCACCCCTCAGCACCTGGGGAAGGGCCCAGCGCACATGGGCTGATGGGCCTGCGTCTGGGAGTGGGTGTGTGTATCCAAAACACACTCTGCACATTGTAAAGAATCCTCCTGGAAAAGCATGAAGCCAAGGCCTCGCATCCCCAGTTTCAGTTTGTAATAAATATTTATGACCAAGTTACAACAAGTCCTGAAAAAGCAGCTTCTAATAGAAATACAGACACTTACCACTGTGTTAATTACAGGCCTCTGCCGGCCCTTTCCAAGCTGGGTGCTCCGTTCACTTGTAAGCACTTTGCAGTGATTCTTTCCTTCTTTTTTCAGAAAGAGGATGCCTACAAACAGCTGTTTCCTATATGCAGCTGGATTCTGCAAGACGACTGTTTCCCCTTTGAGCCTTTGAGTTCATTTGGGACTGATAGGACTGCAGGTGTCAGGTAGGAAAGGGACAGTTCAGAAGAACCGAGAACCCTGGGGGCGAGGAGGAATGGGGAGGCAGGAGCCAAGGAGGGGGTTGGTTGGTCAGAAGGTGGGAAGGTGCCCGCAGGCTGGGCTGTGCCATGCAAGATCCATTCTTCACCTGGCTGCAGGTTGGCCTCATGGTTTCCATCTTGGACTCCACGGCAGGTTCCCCGGAGGAGGTGATGCCTGCAGGCAAAATGGCAGAGTGTTTTAATTGCCATGTTCCCAGTAACATAAAATCTCACAAACAACCCCCATCCATCACACCATGACAGCTACCGGGCTTGTCCAACACTAAACATAAGTGGGCTCTTCTTTTAAGTCCAGCCTTGGGTCGCAAGCGGCACCATCACCCCTCTGCAAACATCTGTAGTTCATCTTATCGTTTGAAGAAATATATGAGTTTCACTGTCTTTTTTTTTCTTGAAGCTTTTTGCAGCTTCTGCTCCTTGATTTGTTTGAAGGCCATCTGCTCTGTATAAAATCAGGGGTGGGGGGCGAGCTGTGGAGATGTACAGGCCGGGGAAAAAAATGCAAGTATTATGAATGCTTTTGTGGGCTTGGGGCGGGGGTAGGCCACTTACTTTCCATCCTCAGCCCGCAGCCCCCCTCCTTCCATGAGTGTTGAACTTGGGATGCCACCTGAAGTCCGTTCTGCATGTGTCCTATGCTAGGGACTTCACCAGTGTAATCATCCTGCCCCACAGGGGAAAGGAGACTCCCTGCAGGAGTGAATCAGATCTTTCACACCCTGGAAATCCACTGTGGAGGTGACCTGCGAAGCACCCCTAGAGATGCCCCCAGGGACTGAGGGATAAAAGGTGGCACCCGGGGGCCTGGGGGAATGTTCATCACAAGAAGGGAAAGAAGACCCCGTGGAGGGAGTGTCTGTCATGCCATAAAGTCACCACAGGGTGGTACAAATTGTGCAGCGGCACATTGTCACTCCGGCGCATTTTTCCTGGGAAGCACAGGGGGAAAGAACCCAGCAACTCTAATGCAAACTGGGACAGCTCGGGGCTCCCTGCTCCACGTACCCAAGCAGAGGTGTCCGAGCCAAGGCCGGCGGCATGGAGGCACCAGATGTTTAAGCAGTTGACCCCTGAAATAATCACCACCTCCTTCCACCCCTGACCATGCCTGGCCCGGGTTCCTCAGCCCTAATGTGGGCCAGGCCGCCCACATTTCTCACATTCCAGGGAGCACCACTCTGCTGGTCGGGACGTTAATTTAAGGGTTGTGTTGGAGGACCAAAGCGCCATTAAAGCAAAGCTGGACCAGTGATGATAACAGAGATTTTACTTCAGCACCAGCTTCCTCTCCACCCTGGAAGTCTCAGTCCTCTTTAAGTCCCAAAGGTTCCAACAGCCAGTTTCATTTTCCCATTGACCCCACAAGATCTAAAATGCTTTAGTAAAACGGAATACAAGCCCTAATTGTTATCATCTGCAGTGTTCATTTTATTGCTGTAATTGATAGAAAAGCTAAGCTGGGTGCAGTGGCGCACACTGGTAATCCCAGTGGCTCAGGAACTGAGGGAGGAGGATCGGAGTTCAAAGCCAGCCTCAGCAACTTAGCAAGGCACTAAGCAACTCAGTGAGACTCTGTCTCTAAATAAGATATAGAAAAGGGGCTGGGGATGTGGCTCAGTGGTTGAGTGTCCCTGGTTTCAATCCCCATAAATAATAATAATAATAATAATAATAATAATAATAATAATAATAATAGAAAGAAAAGCTGTGTGATGTTCTGACTTAGTTTTTGTGGGGGTCCCTCTTTCTTTTATTTTTCCCTCTGTGCTCCTGCATGCAACCACATAAAAATTTCAAGCGATGTATCAAGCCACCAGATATAAGCACTTTTGAGCCTTTGCTCCTAAAATAACAAATGAAAACACCTCCAGTTTTTGTGGGTTTCTTGTTTGGTGGGGCTGGGGACTGAACCCAGGGCCTCGTGCATGCTAAACGCAGACTCTACCACGGACGGGCCCCCAGGCCTGTTTTGCTTTTCAGTGGAAGACTGATTGCTCAGGGTTCCACCTGTGTAGGGCACCCCAGCTGGGTCTGACTTGGCCACATGGCTTCGCCTGCCACAGGAACACCATGTGGAACCACACTGGTCCCCTTCATTTAGCAAATAGCTGTTACTGTCTTCCCCCAGCTGTTCCCACTTCCCCCCACAACAAAACTGGTAGAAAACCCAAAACAAGTCAACATGGAGATTCCTTTGGACAACATCACAAATTTACCCAACTATGTCAAATCAACTGATTCATGGGATAATGGAATTTTTACCCCAAAGGGAAGTAAAAAAAAAAAAAGAGAGAGAGAGAAAGAGAGAAAGAGAAATCCTCCTGTCAATCACACTCTAGAAGCTGAGAAAATAAATTTGCTGAAGTTTGTTAGCCACATGGCGGAGAGATGCAGAAAAGTTGCTTGAAGGAGTTGATTTGGCCGTAAGGGGGAGAGGTGTGGGTACTGCAGTCGGTTTTCCACACAGAGCATCATCTTCTACTGAAGCTGCCTGTGAAATGCTTGTGTTGTTCTGCAATAGTGATGATGATCTGTTGGTGCGCCTTTATGTACACGTGGTGGCATCTGTTGAGGTTGGCGGCACTACCGTTCTGACAGTTCCAGATGTTGTGAATATGAAATACCTCCCACTGGAAAAACTGCTTAACTGAGAGCCCTGGAAGGTGCTCGGAATACAAGTTCTTTGTTTTGGTTTTGGTTTTGCTACCAGGGATGGAACTCGATGTCTTAACCACTGAGCCACATCCCCAGTCCTTATTTATTTGTTTGTTTTTGAGACAGTGTCGCATTAAGTTGTTTAGGGCGTCTCTAAGTTGCTGAGGCTGGCTTTGAACTTGGGATCCTCCTGCCTCGGCCTTCTGAGTCACTGGGATTACAGGCGTGCATCCCTGAGCCTTGGCTCTGAATACAGTTTTTTAAAGTATCTGTCTTAAAATGATTTCAACATTTCACCATCCACGTATAAGCCTTGTCAGGTGGCTTTTGGAACTCTCAAACTGTTTCAAGTTCATTTTGCATCTCAAACCTCTGTCCCATTTTATTTTTTTGTCTTCCACCCATTAACCTGCTTTCTAACATGTTGCTATCTTTCTACATGGAGCATGAAACAGAAGGTCCTGGAGGTCTGGCCTGGAGCAGGGAGGAGGGAGAACTTGCTGGATCTCGCTGGCCTGGGTTGGCTCGAGATTCCTGGGTGAAGAGGCCATGCAGAGCCCAAGGCCAGATTCTGCTCCCCCACCCCAGACCTCGTAATTCACCACAGTGTCGACCTCTTGAAATAGGACTGCAACTGGACCCTTACCAGGACTTTGGAGGGGTATCTGAGCTTGAGTTTCTGTGGGTGAAAACCCATGCCTGAGACCACCCTTTAGAAGGCCATTCTTGCCCGTCCTGGTGCAGCTAATGTTATTCTTGGGTCATTGAACTTCACTCTCAGGGAAGAGTCGAGAACGGTGCGAAGTTGTAAATCATTTCCCTTTGCAATGGATTTGAGCCAGAACCGATCGGCCTGAGCATTCCTGTCTTGCTGGACCATGGTAAAGAGATTATGGTATGTAAAATTCAGCTAAACATAGCTTGTTTCGATTTCCTACTTCCCTGGTTGTCTGTCTCGCTAGGAAAGGTTAAGACCTAGGAGGGGAAATGGCAGCCACGCTGAGGAGTCGCCCTCACCCCAGGGTGACTCTTGGTCCTCAGAGGTCATCTGTATAAGGCACTGTGAGAGGCTCGCACTCAGGGAACTCAGCCCCACCAGAGAGATATTCATAAACCGGGTCTTTGGGTGGTTTTAATTGTCCCTTCTCACAAAGCAACAAAAAAAGACAGCACCGAACAACCAAAGCCTGCTACGGTTTGATCTGAGCTTCTAAATCCCTGTTCACATGTTTGCCATTTCACGCAGTGGAAATTGACCTTCCCTTTTCCCTGATGTTGTTAGCTGAGTCCCTAGACTTCAGTGACATCATCTTAGCAGATCTAGTTGCCTTCAGGAAGTTGAGTTCCTCACACTTCAAACTCTGCAGATTTCCTCTTTTCCAAATAGCCAAGTTTAAAAAAAAAAAAAAAATCTTTCCTCATGTCTTCCTTCCTTCATAATCACTTGACCTTGTATGTCCCCCAGCCCAAGCCACTGGGAGAGGACACTCTGGAGTAGAGAAGAGCAGCATCTTCTGACGGTGCCACTGTCTTCAAATCATTGGGAGCCCTTTTGCTTTCTGAAATATAAATTTGCAGCCTGCAGATTAGAGTTGCAGATGGTGCCTGGGTTACAGAAGCAGGTCTGCAGGTGAGAAGGCCCAGGGTGCAAGGCAGAAGGGCCCAGGCCCCACCCCCTTTTGTGCCCAGAGAGGAGGGGGGCTGCCAACGTGGTCAGACAGATGTGAGCAAAGACATCTGCAAATTAACAAATCCCAGCCTCTGGGGCCGTGTCATGCATTCGTCTTGCTGAATAAGGTAGAACCAGAAAGTCATTTTGATTAGCGTTCGTCCAAGCTATTTATCATAGGAAATTACACAACTGCATTTGAGGCTGGAATTTTGACCCAGCTATTCCTGGTCACATCGTTGTGATTTCACAGCAGTGAGCGACGTGACAAGAGGTAGAGTCATTTTTGCTGGACTTCTGCACCATGGTCGTCCATGTGAAAGGGACACTGTGAGAAGATATTTTAAAATGACAAGCTCAAGAAAACAGACCACCATAAGGGATCAGGCAGCAAATATCCACCTCTCACAAATACACTGGCAAATCCTAAATACGAGAGCGCTTTCCTTGCCGGGCACAGCGGCACACACCAGTAATCCCAGGGGCTCGGGAGGCTGAGGCAGAAGGATCAGGAGTTCAAAGCCAGCCTCAGCAACTTAGCAAGGCTCTAAACAACTCAGCAAGACCCTGTCTCTAAATAAAATCTTAAAAATGGCTGGGGAAGTGGCTCAGTGATAAAGTGCTCCTAGGTTCCATCCCTGGTACCCCCTTGGGAAAAAAAAGCTTTCCTCTCAGAAAGATAGGGAAGAAATATTTGCATTGAAAAGTTGACCAAGAGTAACGTAGACTTTATTAAAAATTATTTTTCATGAAAAGAAAAAACCCTGGATTAAGATGATGATTCTTAATGTGACATTTATAAAAACCCTAAGAAATCTGGGCATGAACATTTTCATATGTGTTTATGTATTTGGGCTTTTTTTTTTTTTTTGTAATTTGTTTTCTTCCCCGATTTTGCTACCAGGGGTATACCTTTTCCCCAATTATCTGAGGTGATAATATTTTCAGCTTTGTAAATTTTCTGGAATCTGTGGAGAGATAGGAGATACTCAAAAGTGCTGTTAGAAACAGGAAATGCAATTTTCAAAGAGGAGACGTCAGATGCACTGGCTACCGTGCCGCCTACCTGGCCAACTTTGTTAGAAAAGGAGTACTTAGCCTAGCACTTTTACCTGAAATTCTTAAAGATAATCCTTTCCCCTCTTTGGAGGCTGCTCTTTACCACACCCCTCCAGGCACTGGGTAGGTCTGAAATGGATGGCAGGCAGAAACCAGACCTGGAGGCAGAGAGTAGTCCCAAGGCATGTTAAGGACAGACAACCTGTGCAGCTAATATGGTCCAAAGTACCTGCAAGCCAAAAAATGTCTTTTTTAGATCATTTGGGCAATTCCTATCAATTGCCTAAAGAGCTGCTTTTCTGGGTCTCCAAAAAAGAGGCTCCAAACCCAGCCTTCTGGCTACAGTGGAAAAGCTCAGTCTCCTGCAGCCTGATTTTTAATGCTTCCAAACAATTCTCCCACTATCTGAAAATAGCTGTTTTCCACCTTTTGGGTGCTGACATTTGATGTCATGCTGACACATTGATGTGAACGGGATATGTTACAAACTTCTGAAGGGCAACATAACCTCCTGTATCCATAGGACCTCTGAATATCTTTATGGCCATAGCAACTTTGAAGTCTTTGGAAAGTTCTGAAAGCATGTAGAATCTGCTCTGTTTCTCCCCTGGATATGTGGTGCTGTAGAAAGAGACTTAGAACTCATCCCATACCTCTGTCAATGTGAGAAGGAGTCTCCTGTCTGTCGTGCCTCGCCCAGTCCTGGACCCTAGTGGGCACTGCAGTAAATCCCTGCTGGTGGAAAGTCAGTGTTGGCACACACAGAGCAATTCCCAAGGACGTGCTCTGTTGGGTGGGAGCTGAGAGCAGCTGCTTCTCTGAACCAGGGGATTTCTCAGGCAGCGGAGGAAATCCTCTAAGTATTTACAACCATTTAACAACTGCCTAGATCCTGACACTTTTACCTCACAAATTTCTCTCTAAGCCACCCACACTCCTGACCCTTCTATGGCACGGATCTTCAGCTCTGGCCTGGGGAAGCTTCCATTACCAAATGCAGAACTGCTTAAAAACGTGCAGTGGCTGCTGGGCCCAGGGGCGCAGGCCTGTCATCACCGCAGCTCAGGAGGCTGAGGCAGGAGGATCGCAAGTTCAAAGCCAGCCTCAGCAAGAGTGAGGTGCTAAGCCACTCAGTGAGACTCTGTCTTTAAATACATTACAGAATAAGGCTGGGGGTGTGGCTCAGGGGTTGAGTGCCCCTGAGTTCAATCCCCAGTACCAAACAAAAACAAAAACAAACAAAACTAAAAAAAAAAAAAAAAAAAAACCCTGCAGTGGCTTCCTGCTGCATCCAGAATCAAGATCAAAAACTGGAAACTTCTGGACCCCTGATAGTAGAGTCCTTGCTCCATCCCAGCCACCTCCTTTGATCCCAACTGCTCCAGCTCTTCTGCCTCGGCTCAGTGCCTTTCCACTTCCTATTCCCTTTTCCGGAATATTCTCCCTTCCCACAAATCCAACCGTCATCCAGTGAACTCCTTCTGGCCCATCTGCTCCCAGCTCCAGTGCCATGTCCTCAGGGAGGCCTTCCTTGACCACACCCTGACCAAGTCAGATTTCCACTCTCCCCTCTAGTGGTCCCTATGGGGCCCTTCAAAGGTGGCTGAATTGGTGAAGTCATTTGATCATGAAGTGTTTCTTCAGTTGACGGCACGATGCAAGAAAGAGGAGCCATGTCCGCTTTGCTTTTTGTTCCCAGTACCTGACGCAGTGCTTAAAGAAGTTGGCACACAGTAAATAAATGCTCATTTAAAATAGGTGAATGAGAGAATGACCAACAGGCTAATAGTCAGGAGGAAGGAGGGTTAGAAAAAGGGTGGGAGAGAGGCAGAGAGGGAGAGGGGGAAGGTGGCGGGAATGGAAGGTAGAGAGGGAGGAAAGGATAACAGGAGGAAAAGCAGGGAGGGAGCATAAGAGGGAGGAAGAAAAGAAAGGGAAAGAGGGAGGGAAAGAGGCTGCTCACCAAGACCAATACTAGCTCCAACGCTATGTGAACTTTCACTAATTCAAAATCCCAGAATCCCACATGCATCACTTCCCTTATCCTCACATGTTTTTAGATAAAGTAAGGATGCAATGCTACAAAGACCAAGAAGAAATAAGAGAAAGGCTGGTTCATTCTTCCATGATTCCTGGTTCATTCATTCATTCCACAAACACATTCCAGGTCCTCTGCTCACGGCTGGGGGAAAGCATGGGCACAATGAACAGGGAGCTGGCACATCTCAGCCAATTCCACCTTCCACCTTGCCCATGGGACCCTGGGAAAGTCACCCATCCATTCTGAGCCTCAGGTTTCCTCTCTATAAAATGAGGAGGCTGGGTGATCCCTAATGATCATGTCAACAGTAATATTCTATTGCCCCAAACTGGAGAATAATGAGAATAGCAATGATAAATGGGATTAAGTGAGCACTTGGTCTGTGCAAGACACTGGTGTTTCTCTGTATTTCCTCCACTGAATTCTCAACTACCCTGTGTGATAGGTGCAATTATCTCTGGCTATTTTATAAATAAAAGAAAATGAAGCAAAGGAGGTTAGTTGACTTATAATAGTCTAAAAGCAAGACAATGACAAAGTCAGAATTTAAGAAACACGCCTGCGCCCAGACTTTGATGCACAGCCTCAGATTACATGATGCTTTCTCACAGTGACAGAGGTGATTAGAACCTAGTGCCAAGCCTCAGGGGCATGGCGAACATGATGGAGGCACATTCTTGGGTTTAAAGTAGCTGGTTGTCTCCAAGTTGCTCTGGACTTCAGGTGAACACCTGCCCTAGGTCCTCAGGATGACTCTTCCCCAGACGAATGACTGCTCAGGAGGATAGCAAGACGCTGGGTGGAATGAGATGGAACCCCGGGGGCACACTCTCTCCAGATCAGGGCTCTCTGCAGCTTATGGAAACTGTCACTGCACCAGGAGAGGACTGCCTGACCCAAACCTTCACTAGCTGCCTTCTGCCTCATTGTGAAGCCCTGAACTTGGAACTCTCAAACCAAATGACTGCAAATAAGTTTTGTAGGGCCTGACAACAAGACTGAACCATTTTGCACAAAATTCTAGATATGTGACTGGTACCTGAAAAATCAAAGTATCTGCCTACAGTCAGTCTACAGGACAGCAATCAGTACAACACAGCAAGAACTTCCACTTTAGATAGATACACCCTCTCTGGCTGACCACAGACCCCACCACTCCTTACTGCCTCACGTTGACCCTTGTGAGTATTTGAGTTTGGCCACCGTGTCCCTCAGAAGCAAATCCAAAGCCTGGTATTCAAAGCCCTTTACTACCTAGACTCCAACTTCTCTTCCCAACCAATCAAAAGCCTCATCTCTCCATCCTTCTGGGAGGGCCCACCCTGCAGGCTCATTGTAATTGTAACTTCTCCAAAGGGCCTTCCATCTCTTCCCACACCCCCAATCCCTTGCCCTTAATCACATTTGATTTTGCATCATTGGTTTCTTTTCAAGATGTGTATGTCGCCTAACTATTTAGCTGCAATCTGCACAAAAGGATATAAACCTTGGCTTTTGCGAGTCTACACATGAAAGGACTATGGCCCCATGCCTTGCTGCTGCTTAAAGTGCCATCCAAGGACCAGCTATTTTGGCCATCATCTGGGAGCTTATTAGAAGGGCAGCATCTCAGCCCTCCCCCCGCCCGCCCAGACTGCTAAATCCAAATATGAATTTTAACAAGATCTCCTAGGTGATCTGGATCACACTAAATTTTGAGAGACCCTGGCGTAATAAAAGAATTGCAAGTCAAAGCCAAGCTCAGCTGCCAATCCAGGTATTCACCCCTAAACCCCAGCTCTTCTCCAGGTCATTCAGCTTCTCCCATGGCACAAATAGATCACATAAGGCTGAACAACAAATCCAGCAAATGGTCACTCTCTGATGAGGTCAGAATGAAGGGGCTCGAGGTCCCAGAAGTCCAGACATAGACTGACCCTTCACCTGATGAAGGTCAGCCCCTACCTGTCACCATCGGGGCCTTCTGCCCCAGAGCCATCTAAATGTCCCTGCTCTACTGCAATGACAGAGACATGCATCACGATGACTACATCCACATCATCATGAAGTTCAGAAACTAGCGCCGAAAACAGCCAGAAAACACAAGAATGGAGGACAGGAAGATACGAAAGCCCTGGGCTTGTGGGCTTTTGTTTTGTTTTGTTTTTGGCACTGGGGATTTAACCCAGGGGCACTTAACCAGATAGCTGCATTCCCCAACCGTTTTTTTATATTTTATTTAGAAACAGGGTCTCTCTGAGTTGCTTAGGGCCTTGTTAAATTGCTGAGGCTGGCTTTGAAATCCTGATCCTCCTGTCTCAGCCTCCCAAACTGCTGGGATTACAGGTGTGAGCCACTGCATACTCGACTTGTGTTTTGAAGTGAAGGACACTTTCTAAGGAGAGGAGCCGCTCAAAGGAGCAATAAGAACCTCACAGGGGAAGTGAGAATATGATTCTACACTAAGCACTTTGTACATTTTAATTCTCCCGCCCCCTCATAGCAATCCTACAAGGTAGAGTGGTAGGTAGCCTCAAAGGTGGATGGTGTCACCTCCCTGCCTGTGTTCAGGCTCTTGTGTAATCCTCTCCCCTGCAGGCAGGTTGCATCTGGTGACTGGCTTCTAGCAAGGAATAGCTCAAGTGATAGAATGTCACTTCTGAAATTAGGTAGCAAAACAATGACTTTCACCTCTGTTGCTCTGTCTGTCTGCATCGCTCTGCCTGGACTCACTCTGGGAGGGAGCAAGTTGCTGGTTTATGTGGCCCTATAGACCCATGTGGCAAGGACTTGGAGTCTCTGGACAACTAACATCAAGGACCTGAAGCCAACAACAGTGTCAGGAGTAAACTTGGGAGCTGATCCTTCCCCAGTCCAGCCATAAGATGATTGCAGCACTGAGGGGCACCCCAACTGCCTCCTTCTGAGAGAATCATCAGAGGCACCCATGAACCAAACCCATATTCCTAACCCAGAGAAACTGCGACACTGGGAATGTTTGGGGTATTTTTTCCCATGAAACACAAGACTTTATATAGATTCATACTACTATTACCTCCATCTTATAGATGATGAAACGGAAACACAGAGAGGTAAATTAACCTGTCTCAGGATACAGGGCAGGTAAGTGGCAGAGCTGAGGTTTGAACAGCTGCAGTCTGGCATATTTGAGAAGCATCAAGGATCTTATTCAAATAACCGTTTGTACATCTGCTTCCCTTATCAGACTGCACTTCCCTTTTCAGGCCCATGTGGGGGCACCTGTGTAGCACCTACCCTTGGAAAGTACCCAGGGAATGTTGGCGGAGCAGCCCGAGGGTGAAAGTGAGCCGAGCAGCCGGTCCTTCTACTGCAGCCCTCCTTGCACCAGAGAAGGAAAAACAGCAGGGTCGAGGAGAAATGTCCCCCAAGTCCCTGTCAACCCCAAGTCCCCTGCATAGGGCCAGAACTCAGCTTTTCTAAGATATATACCACACCAAGACAAGCATGTTAGACGTGGCCCTGCTTAATTTCCTCGATAGGATCTCCTAATCTTTTTCAGGTGCATCTCACATTCGGAATCTGTATTTGGCTTCAAAACAGCAAGTTGTCTCTTGTACTGAAAAAATATGTGACTTGTATCTGTTTATCTTGAGTAATCTCTGAAAGATATGTTTATAACTTTATGGGAATGTCCTACAAGCCCGTTAAAAAAACATCTGTTATTGTTGTGTGTACGCTTTCGGAGATGGGTCTTTTGGGGTTTTGCTCCCCAAACTCCCTTTCTTTTTTTTTTAATTTCTTTTTTTTTTTATTGGTTGTTCAAAATATTATAAAGCTCTTGACATATCATATTTCATACATTAGATTCAAGTGGGTTATGAACTCCCATTTTTACCCCAATTACAGATTGCAGAATCACATCGGTTACACATCCACATATTTACAAGATGCCATATTAGTGACTGCTGTATTCTGCTACCTTTCCTATCCTCTATTATCCCCCCTCCCCTCCCCTCCCATCTTCTCTCTCTACCCCATCTACTGTAATTCATTTCTCTCCTTGTTTTTTTACCCATTCCCCTCACAACCTCTTATATGTAATTTTGTATGACAATGAGGGTCTCCTTCCATTTCCATGCAATTTCCCTTTCTTTTCTTGTGCTGAGTACTTGCAAAACTCCCAGCGCAGAGCCTTTGAGGAAGAGGGCGTGGTCAGAGAGGGGCGGGGCCAGGGTGGGCCTGGCCAGGAAGGGAAGGCGGGGCTGACAGTTATCCCTGGGCGGGGTTTCCCGGGCCAGGATGGGAGGGAGCAGGTTCTGGACCCCACAGAGCACATCAGCTTATAGGAGCTTGTCATTAGCTCCAGGCTGAATTTTTGCTCTACCACTAATGCCATGGGACTTGGTCTCTGAGTCTCAGTTTACTGATCTGCAACATGAAAGCCCTAGTAAACACCTACAGAAAGCAAACCGAGTGTTTTCTCTAAAAGCAGCGCCTCTTCAGGTTGAACTGGCAACGACTAAGCCTTAAAGCTGTTAAAGGGACTGAATGAGCTCCAACCTGCGTGCAGTGCTGAGCTGGCTTTCCCCACAGGAGGCGTGTTCTCCCTTCCTGGAGCTTGAGCTCAGTCTGGAAACCTCTGAAGGAGATTGACAGGGCCCTTACTCTGGAGTGCAAGATGAGGAAACTGGCCCAGCACAGAGTTGCTGAATCTAGGCTTTAGAGTCTTGTAATCCCAAATGATTTGTGTGTGTGTGTTGGGGGGGGGGGGGTTGTTTTTGTTTGTTTACGAATTAAATGGTTTTAAGAAGTTTTGTGTTTACAGAAAAAAAACTTGAGAAATGCAGAGTTCTGCACCTCTTCACTGCACACCCCAGTTTCTCTTATCTTCAATATCTTGCATGAGGGTGGCACATTTGTTACAATGGATGAGCCAATGTTGATATGTTATTATTTACTAAAGTCCACAATTTATATTAAGGTTCCCCTTTTTGTGTTGTACATTCTATGGATTTTGACAGATGCATAATGACATATATCCACCCTCACAATATCATGCAGAATGGTTTCATTGCCCTAAAGATCTCCTATGCTCCACCTATTCATCTCTTCCTCCTCCCAATCCTTGCCAATCTGGTTTTTGTACTGTCTCCATAATTTTGCCTTTTCCAGAATGCCAAGTAGTTAGAATCATATAGTAGGTAGCTTTTGCCACATGGCTTCTTTCACTTAGCAATGTACATTTTAAGTCCCCCCACCCCTGTCTTTTTATGCCTTGAGAGCTCATTTCTTTTAATCACTGAATAATATTCCATTGTAAGGATATACTAAAATTTGTTTATTCAGTCACCTGTTGAAGGACATCATGGCTGCTTCCAAGGTTTGACAATTACAAATAAAGATACTATACACATCCATTTATACACTTTCCTGTGGACATGAGTTTTCAACTCATTTGGGCAAAAACCAAGAAGCAAAACTACTGGATTATATAATAAGGGTATGTGCACTTTTTAGGAAATGCTGGGCTATCTTACAAACTAGCTGCCCCTTCAGCAGTGAGTAATTCCCATTGCTCCACCTTCTCACCAACATTTAGTGATACCAGAGTTTGGATTTCAGTTGTTTGAATAGGTGCATAATGGTATCTCATTGTTGTTTTAATTTGTAATCCTCTAATGGCATGTAATATTGACTAGCATATGCATCATTTTAAGTAATGAAATTAAAAGAAATAAGAATGGAATTGCCTACCCTAAAAAGTGTGGTATTATATTAGTCAGCTTTTTTGCTCTTGTGACTAAAAAGACCCAACCAGAACAATTGTAGAAGAGCGAAAGTTTATTAGAGGACTCGTGGTTTCAGACGTCTTAGTACATAGAAGGCCAGCTCCATTCCTTGGGGTTCAAGATAAGGCAGGAGGACATCATGGCAGGAGAGTGTGGCAGAGGGAAGCAGCTCATGTGGTGATCAGGAAGCAGTGAGAGAGGTATCCATTTGCCAGATACAAATATATATATATATCTCCTTAAGTCATGCCCCCATTCTCACCTCCTCTACCCACACATTACCACTTCAGTTACCACCCAGTTAATCCCTATTAGGATTGGAGATCACAACTCATTTCTCCTCTGAACCTTCTTGCATTGTCTCACACATGAGCTTTTGGAGGACAGCTCACATCCAAAGTATACAATCACTGTCACATTTAGTACACAAATTTCACTGAAAATTACAACAAATGTAAGGCTCAGACCTCCTGGCCAGGAAACCTGGGCTTCTCTTAAGAAACAACTTGATTATTTTCATAATCAAACACTTGCTTTTGATTGGCCAGGTGTCGTCACACACTTGTAATCCTAGTGGCTTAGGAGGCTGAGGCAGGAGGATCTCGAGTTCAAAGCCAGCCTCAGCAAAGATGAGGTGCTAAGCAACTCAGTGAGACCCTGTCTCTAAATAAAATACAAAAAATTAGGGCTGGGGATGTGGCTCAGTGGTCGAGTGTCCCGGAGTTCACTCCCCAGTACAAAAAAAAAAAAAAAAAAAAAAAAAACCTGCTTTGGTTACCAGGAGGCTCAAGGTGATCTCCAAAACGACACAGGATTTGTTTATTTCTGCATACCAACTTTACCCTTTATAATCCTGCCTTTATCCTCCCTCCATTCTTATTTCTTCATTTATTGGCATCTGAGGGAGAGGGAAGAGACTGGATTGATAAATACACACACACACTGCTGTTGGGTTAGATCGTATGTTGAACTATAAACTAGAACTACAAACTTCCTTCCTGAACCCAACCAAGGAGAGGAAGCTAATACTTCCAGAATCATCCCAGAAATTGTGGGGAAGAAAAGAGTTGGGTTCTAATCCAAGGAAAGAAAGATTGCTTCTGGTGGCACAAATCCCTGGGGCCACTAGTGGGTGACGGAAAATGAGATGATCATAAATGAAATGAAATAAATAAGTGAAATTAAAGAAAATATGTATGGGATTTATGTTGGCCGTGGCTTGCCATGAATTTCTCAGCCTAATTTTGGGTACCTGAGCACCAATTACCAAAGATGAAGACTTACTCTAAAAAGATAAAATTGTGCTACACTATAAAGCATTTTATGAACATCAATTGTTACTGTTACATAACAATCATGTTAGTAACTATTATGTCACCATTATAGAACTTGGTCCTTTCTTTGAAGCTTTGTAAGATAAACAGAATAAGCATCATTAGTCCCATTTTACTGAAGAGGCCATTTAAATAGACCTGCTCCACCCAGGATCCAGGAGAACAGAGGATGAACGAGCTTTTTCCAGGAAAGGGCAAGACAGAAGCCTCTGCAAGTCACCTCATAGTGGGGGTCAGCTGCTAGGGACCAAAAGTGAGTTGCCATAAGAAATGAAGGCTTTTATAACATGGCTTTGAGGCTTTCTCTGCAATAACTGCTTATATTAATTGATGTTTTGAGTTGACCTGTGTTCCCCCAAAAACAGATATGTTAGAGTTTTAACTCCCAGTACCTCAGAATATAACCTTATTTCAAAATAAGGTCATTGCAGATGTAATTAGTTAAATCCAGATGAGGTCATCTGGAGTAAGACTGGTCTACAATTCAGTATGACCAGTGTCCTTATAAAAAGGAGAAATTTGGATTCAGCGTTGTACACAGAGAGAACAGCATGTGATAATGCAGGCGACATGGCTACAGGCCAGGGAACACCCAAGATTGCCAGAAAACCACTAGGAGACAGGCATGGAACACACTGTCCCTCACAGCCCTTCGAAGGAACCAACTCTATCAACACCTCGATTTCAGTCTTGAAGCTTCAGAACTGTGAAAGAACCATTTCCTGATGTTCTAGATCACCCCATCTGTCACACTTTGTTACCGCAGCCCGAGAAAGATAACAGCTGTATCCAGCATCCAACCTGAGATGCATAATGAATGGCTCCAACACAACAGAAGGTGACAGTAACAGTCCTTGGACATTCCGCAAGGGACGCTCCATTTCACATAGTCACTCAGGGAACCAGGCTTTGGCTCCCTCTGAAAAGAAGTCTCCAAAGGTTGCCCTGGCCTTCCCATACCACGGGAATAGAAAAAGAGCATGAGGGAGAACGGGGCACACAGAAATGGCCAGGTCACTTCTGGGCGATAGTCACTGGAGAAATCTTCATCATATGGCTTAGTCATGCTCAGCGGTGGAACGGAAAATAGGGTGTCACTGGAGGGCAGATAATGGCTCATCCACAATGGTAGCAGCTTATATTTGGAAAGGAGGCGATGGGCTTATTACCAAGAAGGTCAACTCTTCAGCCAGACTTGAGGGTAATGAAATTCAGAAGAGAAAGAGAAAATCAGGTCAAATCACGGGTCTTAAGAATATGGCATCCTGTCATAGGGCTTAGCCCTCAGGAAACTCGTGGGGATGCCTAGTGATCTCATCCAAATGGTCTAAGATAATTTGAACCCAGGTCTCTCCTTGGCTCTGCTGCAGGTGTAATGGATTTCCCATCTCTCTTAAGAATAACCTCCCACGTTATTTCCCCTGGGATCCCCTAAGATTCATATGTTGAAGTCCTAACCCTTATTGTGATGATATCAAGAGCTGAAACCTTCGAGAGTAGTGGCCTGGTGAAAAGGAGTCTCACCTTTATAAGAGAAACACAAGAAAGCTCATTTCTCCCTAGCCCACAAGAGGACACAAGGAAAAGCCATCTGCAAACCAGGAAAAGGGCCCTCACTAGCTACCAGATCTGCCGAGGTCTGGATCTTGGACTTCCCAGCCTCTAGAACCATGAGAAAAAAAGAAAGAAAAAAATGTTATTGAAGCTGGTCCATCTAGGGTGTTCTCTTATAGCAGCCAGCACTTCTCTCTGAGTAAGTTTCCTCCTCTGCCAATCAGAGGTGACAATAACCAACTTGTCATCGTGCAAAATAAATGAGACAAAGTCTGACTCGATGATACCTTCCTTTCTCACCAATCCTCAACTTTGGGATCAATACAGTAGATCCCACTCACGCCTTCTTATAAGAAGTTTCATCTAAGCATAGACATTAGAAACTGCAGTGACAACTCTGAGTACTGTGCACACTTCACGTGACGAAAGCGTACGTCATTTATGCAGGATTTTGCTCAAATCCTGCTCCTCTCTTTTCCACCCACCAAAGCCCTCCCATTCCCCAAGGCCAAATCACAGGCAGCTCTACTGTCAAGCCTGCTTAAATCTTCAAATACAATTTGATGTTCTGGACCTGAAGGTAACTCTCTGAGGGGAGGGCTCTTGTCTTTCTCATTCACTGCTGTATCCCCAGCACTTGAGAGAACACGCAGCACATTGAGAATAATAGGTGCTCAATATCTGCTAAGTGAACTGATTAAACTTTCCACTCTGATATCTACTCCTACCATTCATTCATTCTCTCATTCCATCAACAAACCCCATGTTCCTATTTGCCGGGCATTATGGGAAATATGCAAATGACCATAGGCACAGACCTGTCCTCTAGAAATAACAGTCAGTGAAGGACATCAGACATGCACCGTATAGATATACATATAGATACGTGCGCTCATAACTGCCAGGTAGAAATACTAATGTTGCACAGGGTTTTTCAAAGGAGAGAAAGGTTGCTTTGGACCACGTTAATGGGATGAATGGAGCATTATCAAATCTAGGACCTTGATTTTAACACATCTCCTGTTTTATATTTTGTTATTTATTTTCATGCCGACTCCTACATTGGTCTGAAGCTCAACAGAGATAGCATCACCCTTTCATCTTTGGGGTCCTCACACCCTCACCCCCTTCCTGTACCTGGCACAGAAAAGCAACTGGAATCCAAGATGTGTTAGAATAATGTTATTGCTTGGGAGCGATGCTCTGGCAGAAGCTATCTGTGTTGCAGTAGGTAGTGCATGTGAACCTCTGTCCCCTGCAGATGAGTGATTGGGGAGCAGTGCCAGCTCCACACAGGCCCTCATTTTCCTGTTGTGTTAGTTTGAGGGCTTTTGCTCCTGTTCTGCTCCCAGAGCCGGAGGCTGAATCTGGAGACCTGACACTTGATTCCTTGGAGTATCATTTTTTAATTTGCAATAAAAATATAGACACTCTCACTTTTAGCTTAGCTGAAAGTACAGGCATGGATGTAATCAAGTATGTGGAGTGTTGCAAGAACAGGCATTATCCATGGCCACTTGACTGCTACTTTCTTGTTGGGGCCAAATCATTCTGCAAGACCTGGCCCATTCACTTGTTAAATCACTCCTTGCCCAAAATTCACCTGTGCTTGCGGCTGCTCTGAAAGCAAGGACCATCAGTTAAAGAATGGAGCTTTATGATGGGAAGACATCTCAACCTAAGGATATCTATCAATTTTCCTGTCTCTAAAAATATTAGCCTCCAAAAACTGAGCAAGCACTATGCACAGAAAAGACAATGAACGAGGAGCCAGAGAACTTGGGTCAGGCCTAGGCTGAACTCAACTCTTTCCTCTTCCACAACAATGCACTGAATTTTCCATGCCTCGCCAATCTGTCTTTTCTTGAAATTTTTATTTTGCTGCTGACCACCTTGAAAGGATTTCCATAATGCATTGAGCACATGCTCGGTGTATGATTAGTCTCCGCAAATGAACTCTTTTAGTAATTATCATTATTATCGTTAATCCACTTTGAAATATATTCATTTTAAATTATCCTCTTAAGATAACGTGCAAAAAGAACTTGCAAATATTAAAAAGACCCCATCATTAAGAGCAGAAACTTAGATATGAACCCTCTGGCTATAGACCAAATGCTTTATACCAATGTTTTCTATTTTTGCTTTTCAATGACGAAAATGTAAAAGTATATGCATGCAAAGATGTATAAATAGGTAAAGAAAACCTGGGAGAATGCTTCCTAGCATATATTTCACACGTGGCTGTAATCTTCAAAATTAGATTCAACAAGGAAATGTGTTAAGCAGGATTCTTTTAAAAAAAATCAAATAATTAATTAATTTAAAAGATCCAGACTTAAGATAAAGGAATAATAGGTAGAGAAAATACGTACTGAGGGAGGAAAAAGAGCAGAACACCATAGTGGGTCACAAGAATATACAAGTCACTTCTATGGGGCTGTGTTTCTCGATTTTTGTGACTTTTTTAAATGGAGGGGGTTGCATGGAAATGAAGAGGAAAGCAAGTACATGGTATTATGGTCTGAGATGAAACAGACTCACTTAGCCCGAATTGCTTTGAACTACCACAATTTAAGAATGATGTGGGAATATGGAAAGGATTTAGAATAAATTTACAAGCAGAATCTAGGAAGAATGGTCAAATCCTCAAGGATAATGTTCATCCAGAGCCTGAAGGAAAGAATAAAGGGTGATGTGGCCAATTACATCTCTGGGCAGGTGGAGCAGAGAGAGAATGGTGAACAGCTGTGCTCTCACTCCACTGGGTCCTAAAAGAAAAAGGAAATAGACAACAAAAAGAATTTAGGTCGAATGTCAGGATTAATTTCCTGACCGTGGAGGTTGTTAAACGCTTAAGTGGTTGACCCACAGATGTGAGGGGCTCTCCTTTGTTGATACTCTTTAAAAAGGGAAAATGAATGAAAAGGACACTTCTGTCTGGAACGACTTAGGTGAAGACTGCCTTGAAGCGGAGGGATGCGGCAGATGACCTTTGAACCCTCGTGCCCTCCTACATGTGTCATCATCAGATACACATCTGTGGGTGGGAATGGTCCAAGGAACAACTACCATGCCCTGGAAGCAGCACCATGCCCCAGTGCATGCTGCTCCCTGGTGTTGTGTGTGAGGGTGGAACTGGGTCTCTCACCAATTACCATCACCACCAGATAAAGCCTCTTTAGGAGCCAGTTCCATGTTAACCAAGCTGGTCGTTCACTGCAAAGGTGTCCTATAATGTTTTAGGACAAAGGTGTCCTAAAAGATGTACTATTGTTATTAAGGGTCATAATATTCAGCAACGAGGGCAGGAGCAAGCAAGAGCTCTCCAGCTAAATTCAGGTGACAGGCAGTCTCCATGGTGAGAACACATTGTGCCCATGGGCAGGAGACTCAGAGCCCAGCCTTGTCCTACCCCCATCTGCTATGTGACATCAGACAGACCTCACATCTTCCTGGCACAGTGTAACTCCTGTGAAATTCGCTGCACAAAATGACTGTTAGGAACAGATAGGACTTGAAAATAACTCCAGAGTCATTACTGCTAAAGATGAGTTTCTCCAAAGGAAATCCTAGATTAGATGTCCAGTAACTGGACTGAGCTGGCAGTTACTGGAAGCAGAATTCAGATCTGCCTAAAAAAAAAGTGTTGGGGAGTGGGGGGGGGGTTAGGGTGAATCCTTGGTTTTTACAAATGCAATTACTCCCTGTGGATGAGTCAACTGCAGAGGACCCAGGATGAGCCAGGAGTCCTCTCCCAGTCTCCCACACATGCATATTCTGGCCCTGTTTAGCAATCAACTCATCACTTTTCTTCTTATTTTTTAATTTTTTAGTTGTGGATGGACACAATACCTTTATTTTATTCATTGATTTTTTTACGTGGTGCTGAGGATCAAACCCAGTGTCTCACACATGCTAGGCAAGTGCTCTACTACTGAGCTACAAGCGCAGCCCAGCTCATCACTTTTCAAAGAAAAATGAGTTCTGGATGAAATGCGAACAGAAGTCATAATGAGGAGACATCTCAGTAATTCAACTTTCCAGTGAGCAAAAAAAAAAAAAAAAAAATTGTGTCTTCATGAGGATGTGCAGCTGGGGAGGCCATGGGGTGCCTGTGCTATTCATATGCTTATGATGATCACAGATAGAAACACCCTGCTCTGGGCCTTCTTGAGTTGAGGATCTGCAATTTGTGGAAGAAGTAGTACCATCCCTTTCTCCCACCCACTTCCCTAAGAATACCCTGGGGCTCTTTTGTCCCCCCCTCCCCAACACACACACACACACACACACACACACACACTTGGTGACAAAGTCAGGAAAGTGAAAGTGTATTTGCCAAGGTTAAAAAGGGTTTGAAAGACCATCAGGGGTTCAAACTATTCATTAACATGGAACAAGACCCATGGGCCTGGGCCAAAGCACAAGATTGGTGAGCACCGCCAAGTGACAGCTGACAGGTGATGAGCAGCCACTGAATCCTTTTGCACTGCTCTTCCCAGAGTGATGTAGATAAAGTAGGTGGTTTGGTACACAGAGCAAAAGACTGAGAGATGGACAAATAGGCTTCTGATCCAGAATCTTCCAGGAACCCACTAAAAGTCCTCAGCCAGTTTTCTCTCATAGTTTTCTCCAACTAGGAGTAAGAAAAAAATAGACTAGGTCAGGAGAAGCTGACCGAGTTCCTGTGTTGGGTCTCTTCAGTTCACTGAGTGGTTGCTTGGGCACCACTTTAGAAGGGATTCTGAAGCTGTATCTCTGCTTGCTAGCAAAAAGTTCTGTGATCCATTAGTGATGTCTGCCCTGGGTACAAATAGCAGTCAAAGAACATGTGCCGTGAATTTTCTATCCCTGTGACGAACAAGTTCACAAGTTCCCAGAGTGACATTCCAGTTGGGCAATTCTGTGAAACCAATAAAAAATAAAAATGAGTCCTACCTTCCCTCTCCTCTAGACCTGCCTGAAGGTTTTTCCTAGCTTGAACTGCCCCTCATCTCCAAATTGCTTGCACTTCAATGCCTTTGTATGACCTATCCTGATTGTCCCCCATGTCCTACCACACACCTCACTCAGTCGTGACCTCACCCTGACATTTAATATGGCGTCATGTGATGCCCACTAAAGGACTATCACAGGACTAAAGGTAGCTAGTGTGTCCTAAACAGACATGAGCTCTTGAATCCAGAGCCCTGGCTTTGGCCCAGACTTGCTGTGAACCTGAAGCCTCCATCTAGTCTCAGGCTTGTTTCTAACTTCTGGGTGGCCTGAGACAATTCCCTCTGTTTCTGAACATGGG